>NC_040039.1:11401442-11746954 GCF_003713205.1 Coffea eugenioides
CACTAGCACCCCATTAGATCCCCCCACACCTATAGGACACATTGTCCTCAATGTGACAAATAACCAACAAAAGTGGGTGAGAGGACAGCAACACTTCCCTGAAATCCGGTCAAAGAGGTGGACGAGGCGGAGCTGGAGGAGGAAAACCCGTATGATGCAGAAATTGCGCCAAATTCTATGCTATGCCAGCTACATTGGCATCGACGTTGGCCATGCGAGTCTCCAAAGCCTGAACCTGGAAAATTAAGAAGAGAGGAAGAAATGAGCTGAAAGCGCGTTTCTGAAGCCTTTATTGGGACACATAAAACGCGAGTTAAAACGCGCCTTCAACTCGCGTTTTATAAGTCGCGTTTCCTGCGCAAATCTTGCAGGAATGAAAACGCGACTGAAAACGCGCCTACAACTCGCGTTTTATAATTCGCGTTTCCTGCGCAAATCTTGCAGGAATGAAAACGCGACTGAAAACGCGCCTACAACTCGCGTTTTATAGTCGCGTATCACGGTGGCTTTCAGACGATTCTGATTGTGAGCTTCCTGCACGTCATCACGCGGGCACGTCAAGACTGAAGGGCACCTATAAATCGGCAAAAACGAAAACTGAAACCCAAAATTAGTCGAATTCAAGGAGAACACCTCTAAACTACCACACGGAATTGAACAAACAATTAAAAGGAACAATTGGGTTGCCTCCCAAAAGCGCCTTTCTTTAGACAAAATAATGCTTCAATCAGAGAGTTCAGGCACTGCAAGGGTCACCTCCTCAACATTATTAACTTGAAATCCTTCATAAAAAGGTTTGAGACGATGACCATTAACCTTAAAAATCTTGTCAGTGTGAAGACTTTGAATTTCTATTGCACCATGAGGAAACACATTAGTCACAATAAAAGGTCCAATCCAACGAGAACGCAATTTACTAGGAAAAAGTTTAACTCTAGAGTGAAAAAGAAGTACTTTTTGACCAATACAAAAAATTTTCCTTGAAATTGCTTTATCATGAAATGCTTTTGTCTTCTCCTTATAAATGCAAGAACTCTCATATGCATCATTTCGGATTTCCTCCAACTCTTGCAATTGCAACTTCCTGTGTTCTCCAGATTCATCCATCCGCATATTATAATTTTTAACTGCCCAATATACCCTATGTTCCAATTCCACAGGTAGATGACAAGGTTTGCCAAAAATTAATCGGTAAGGAGACATACCTATGGGGGTCTTAAAAGCTGTACGGTAAGCCCAAAGTGCATCATCTAAGCGCAAACTCCAATCCTTTCTATTGGGATTCACCGTCTTTTCAAGTATCGACTTGATTTCTTTATTGGAGATTTCTGCTTGACCACTAGTCTGCGGATGATAGGACGTAGAGACCCGGTGAGTGACGCCATATTTCTTCAACAATGCTTCCATTACTCGATTGCAGAAGTGTGTTCCTCGGTCACTGATAATTGCTCTTGGCGTGCCATACCTGACAAAAATATGAGATTTAATAAAATCAACTACAACCTTAGCATTGTCAGTCCTAGTTGCCTTAGCCTCTATCCACTTTGAGACATAATCAACTGCAAGTAATATATACATATTACCAAAAGAGGAAGGAAATGGACCCATAAAATCTATACCCCATATATCGAAAATTTCACAAACCAGTATAGGAGTAAGAGGCATTTGATCTCTATGGCTTAAATTACCTGTCTTTTGACAATTTGCACATGATTTACAAAATAAGTATGCATCACTAAACAAAGTTGGCCAAAATAAACCACACTCTAAAACCTTTCTTGCAGTTCGCTTAGGGCCAAAATGTCCACCACACGCATATGAGTGACAAAAAGATAAAATTGATGGAATCTCTTCTTTAGACACACACCTGCGAATAATTTGATCAGAACAATATTTCCACAAGTATGGTTCATCCCACACATAATATTTAACATCACTTTTAATTTTTTCCTTTTGAACTCTAGACAAATCATTAGGTAGCGTTCTAGTAACCAGATAATTCACTAAATCAGCATACCAGGGAGTTGTCTTTTGAACTACAAAAAGATGCTCATCTGGAAAATTATCCTTCAAGGGAGCAGGTCTTTCACTATTGATCAAACGACTGAGATGATCAGCAACCATATTTTCGGCACCCCTTTTGTCTTTAATTTCCAAATTAAATTCTTGGAGTAGGAGAATCCACCTTATAAGTCGTGGTTTGGCCTCTTTCTTGTTGAGCAAATATTTCAAAGCTGCATGGTCAGAATAAATAATGACTTTAGTGCCAAGTAAATAAGAACGGAATTTTTCTAAAGCAAAAACAATAGCTAAAAGCTCCTTTTCCGTAGTCGAATAATTGCACTGGGCACCATCCAAGGTCCTCGAGGCATAATAAATGACATAAGAAGCTCTGCCCTCTTTCTGGCCAGGTACTGCACCAACAGCAAAGTTGCTGGCATCACACATTATCTCGAAAGGAAGACTCCAGTTTGGTGGTCGAACCACTGGTGCTGAAGTCAATGATCCCTTGAGCGTGTCAAATGCACTCTTGCAATTATCATCAAAATGAAATACCACATCCTTTTGAAGTAATTTGCATAGAGGATGGGATATCTTTGAAAAATCTTTGATGAAACGCCTATAAAAACCTGCATGGCCAAGAAAAGAGCGAACTTCCCGCACACTTGTAGGGTAAGGTAAACATTTGATAATTTCTACCTTAGCCTTATCTACCTCAATTCCTTTTGCAGATACCACATGGCCTAAAATTATGCCTTGGTCTACCATAAAATGGCATTTCTCATAATTTAAAACAAGATTAGTCTCAATGCACCTTTTAAGAATTTTTGTGAGGTTAGTTAAACATTCATCAAAAGAATTACCATAGACAGTAAAATCATCCATAAACACTTCTATGATATTCTCCACATAATCAGAAAATATACTAACCATACACCTTTGGAATGTAGCAGGCGCATTACAAAGACCAAAAGGCATTCGTCTATAGGCAAATGTACCAAAAGGGCAAGTAAATGTGGTTTTCTCTTGATCTTCAGGCGCCACTGGAATTTGTAGAAAACCTGAAAAACCATCAAGACAGCAATAATGAGATTTTCCTGCCAACCTTTCCAACATCTGATCAATAAAAGGCAATGAAAAATGATCTTTACGAGTTAATGCATTTAATTTTCTAAAATCGGTACAAACTCTCCACCCATTTTGAACTCGAGTGGGCACTAACTCACCTTTAGGATTTTCAATAACAGTAATTCCTGTCTTTTTAGAAACTACTTGAACAGGACTTACCCACTTACTATCCGAAATGGGATAGATTATACCTGTGTCAAGAAGTTTTAAAACTTCTTTCTTCACTACCTCCATCATTGGTGGGTTCAATCTCCGTTGAGCCTCTCTCGAAGGCTTAGCACCATCTTCTAACAAGATGCGATGCATGCAAGTGGCTGGACTTAATCCTTTTATGTCAGCCACTGTCCATCCTATTGCCTCCTTGTGGTCCTTCAACACCCGAATTAGTTTTTCTTCCTCTAAAGCAGTCAATTTACTGGAAATTATTACTGGGAGTGTATCTCCATCTCCCAAGAATGCATACTTTAAATTATCCGGTAACTGCTTTAATTCCACCTTCGGGGCTTGCACAATAGATGGCAAAAGCTGTGAATGAGACAGAGGTAATTCCAAGTAAGACACATTGGAAAATTCTGGACAAAGAGAATTCAATTCAAAAATAACTTCCTGCAATTCAAAAGGAAAAACAAACTTCCCTTTTATCTTTTGCAAATTTTCCTGACAGAGACCAGTAGAAATAGCAACCTTCAACGCATCGTCATTATTAAATTCAAAATTTTGCTGCGCCAAAGAATCAATTACATCTATAACAAAAATTGAATGAGATTCACCAGGATATTTCATGGCATCATAAATACTAAATTTAATAACATCACCATCAAATTCCATAGTCAATGTGCCAGTGAAAACATCAATTTTTGTTCTAGCAGTTTTCAAAAATGGTCTCCCTAACAGTATTGGAGATGAATTAGAATTATCATCCTCCATATCAAGCACATAAAAATCTGCAGGAAAAATCAAATTATCAATTTGCACTAAAATATCCTCCAAAACTCCATCAGGATAGGCATTTGATCGATCAGCCAGTTGAATTATTACGCCCGTCTCTTTTAAAGGCCCAATGTTCATCAAATTATAAATAGAACGAGGCATAACATTTATCGAAGCACCCAAATCCAACATAGCTTTTTCAATTTTAATATTACCTATTTTGCAAGGGACAGTAAACATACCTGGGTCCTTGCATTTAGGAGGCAATTTTTTCTGCAAAACTGCCGAAACATTTTCTCCCATATGCACTTTCTCGTTTCCTTGCAACTTTTTCTTACCAGTGCATAACTCCTTCAAAAATTTAGCATATCTAGGAATTTGCTTAATTGCATCTAAAAGAGGGATATTTACCTCAACTTTTCGAAAAGTGTCCAAAATCTCCTGTTCTTGCTCTTGCTTTTTGGACTTTGCCAGTCAACTAGGAAATGGAGGCGGAGGTGTAACCACTTGTGTTGATTTTTCTCCAAAATCTGGTTGTTCCAAGGCTCTAGGTTGAGACACATTCCCCTCTTTTTCGAGTTCTTCCTCGATTGCTTGTTCAGAAATTTTCTTGCTCGGCTCAGGCAACTCTTTGCCACTTCTTAATGTGATGGCACTAGCATTTTGCTTGGGGTTGACAATTGTCTGCGAAGGTAGCTTTCCAGATAATTGGGACTCCAATCTATTGACTGTGGAAGCTAACTGGCTCATTTGATTCTCCAAATTATGAATGCTAGTTTTCGTCTCCTGTTGAAATTGTTGAGTGTTAGTAGCCAAAGATTTCACAATATCCTCAAGTGACATACCTGATTTAGGAGCAGGTTGTTGCTGTGAAAGTTGAGGTCTAGGTTGATATTGTGACTGTTGTGGAAATCCTGGTGGCCTTACTGCATAATTAAAATTAGGATGATCCCTCCATCCTGGATTATAGGTGTTTGCATAGGGATCATACCGTCTCTGAGGTGGTCCTGGAAATCCAACTGCATTAGCCTGCTCAGTCGAATCATCTTGGAGTGTGGGGCACATATCTGTTGGATGACTCGAACCATAGCAGATTCCACATGTTTTCAATTGCTGCATTTGTCCTATAGCTAACTTTTCAACCAAAGAAGTTAGACAATCTAATCTTTGCTCTATTGAAGAATTACTTACCTCATTGACTCTACGAGTCGTGTTATCCTGCCTGTCTCCAAATTGTTGAGCATTTGCAGCCATACTCGATATCAAATTTCTTGCCTCCGTGGGTGTTTTATTCACTAAGGAGCCCCCACTGGCAGCATCAATAATTCTTCTGTCAGTTTGGGACAGACCCTCATAAAAATACTGGATGAAGAGTTGGTCAGGAATTTGATGATGAGGACAACTAGCACATAGTTGCTTGAATCTTTCCCAATATTCATGTAGAGTCTCTCCATTGAATTGTCGAATTCCACAGATGTCTTTCCTAATGCTTGCAGCTCGGGATGCAGGAAAGAATTTTTCTAGAAAATGCTTCTTCATGTCTGTCCATGTGGATATTGACCCAGAGGGCAGATAATAGAGCCAATCCTTAGCTTTATCGGCTAAGGAAAATGGAAAGGCTCTTAATTTAATTTGCTCCTCTGTGACTCCCTGGGGTTTCATTGTCGAGCAAACCACATGGAATTCTTTGAGATGCTTGTGGGGATCTTCACCTGGTAAGCCATGAAAAGAAGGAAGTAAATGGATTAGTCCAGATTTTAACTCAAATGCAACCTCTAATGTAGGATAAGTAATGCATAGGGGCTGTTGATTTAAATCTGGTGCAGCCAATTCTCTCAATGTCCGTTCATTAGCCATGGTGCTATTTATCTCTTCCGTCTCACTAAATGAATCTACAAAATCTACTACTGAATTATGTCCAGTAGATGAGGAGGATGCCTCTGCTCGTTCTCTTGTTGCTTTTCTCAATGCACGAGCAGTCTTCTCTATTTCAGGATTATATTGCAGTTCACCTGTACGAGAAGATCTAGGCATAAACCAGTAACAATAAAAATAAAAAATAAACAAAGAAAATAAATTTATTTTGACACCAAGTCCCCGACAACGGCGCCAAAATTTGTTGGGTGTCAAACCAGCAAAAATAAAATTCCTACTCTTAAGTCACGAATTAAGTCCACTATGGTACTGGAGCAGGGACTTAGGCTGTGCAATGGGTTACTAGCTTCACCCTGGTGCCAGAGTTTGCTTGATCCGATATACCAAAGTATATTAATTACGTGAAAGACAAAATTCGAATATAGCAGCGAGCAGGGTCGAATCCACAGGGACTTGGGAATTTATTTTGAATGAATGTAACATTAAATAAAAATGGGGGGAATTGATATGGAACTGTCTAATTTAATTGCTCAAATTAGAAATATAAAGTAAATTAACGGAAGGAAAATCTCTAGTCAAAGGTATAATCTCCACTAATGGTTCGAATCACTGATCACAGATGCAGAGATAAAATCTTTCATTTACAAATAAACTGGTTATGGTTGTCAACAAGCTCTGACAACCTGCCTAACCTTCCTGATTCGATAACCACAACAAGCTCTGTAGTTATTGCCCTAACCAATTAAGCAGTCCTAAACACGCTCTTAGGATTTAACCTATTGACAGCATTAATCATTAGACTGGCCACCAATTATAACCAACAAACACACACGCTCGGTTTATTTAGGCTATATCATATATTTCCGCAACAACGACTCAAAAGTTTCTACTACAATTGAATCATATCACTTGCCACATGCACTAAAATTACCCAACAATTACGGATTGAGCACTCTTAGATGGCTGTTAATTACTCACACAATTAAACAGTGATCAAGTATTTAATTGCAAGAAATAATCATATGCATAAGTGAACAGGAAATATATAAATACTTGCAAATTAAAGAACGTAGGGAAATCAATTCGATCTCACAGTTTTGTCGAACCAAAGCTTCGATTTAACCTCTGACTAGATGAAGAAATTAGCCACTCCTCATAGTTGAATTGCAGCCAAAAGTACTGGATTGCAAAGGCATTGCGTTTTTACTAGAAAACAAGGAATAAAAGATGTTTTTCCCGTTGGGGAATATTGTCGAACACCTGGCGTGTGTCAGAGGCCAGTCCAGAGAAAGGAAACTAGAACTAAACTAAAAAGCTAAACTAGAGGTCTCCTTTTTCTTCTGTACGTCCTCTCCTTAAAAAGTCAAAAGTAAGATGACTAAAAGCTCTCTCCGGTGGTCCCCACACATGTGGACAAAGTCTCCAAAATTCCTCCTTCTTCCAAGTCTCTCTACGTTGCTTTTTTTGAAGAGCCCAAATGACCTATAGCTTTGTGGTCCCCACGAATCCAAGGCCTAAGGATTGAAGCCCTTAGAAGTCTCCATATTCTCCATAAAGTCCCTCCTTTTTGGTAGTTTTCTGCTTCATTCCTGAAATTAAGTCCAGATACCAAATATGAGTAAATATCAGCAATTAACACAATATTTGTCAGGGATAGAAGGGGAAATCAATAATAAAATTACTAACAAATTACCCCCTATCATGGGACCCGCTAGTGCGATAAAATTTTGGTGATTAAGTGATTTTTGTGCTAAGTATTATTATTTTACAAGGTGCTAGGAGACAATTGGAAGTTAGCTAGATAAATTACCCTTGGTAGACAAAAGGATAGGATTGAATCTCTAAAGGATCATTTGTCACAAAACCATTGGACCTTGACTTTTGACCAAGACCTTCTTAACTTTCCTAAAATCAATTTTGACTCAATTTTCTCCCATTTTTCTTGTGTCTTGGCCGAACCTCTTGAGGAGGAAAACAAGAGAGAGCTCTTCAATTTCTAGCTTCCAAATTTGCTCAAATCTTGAATTTCAACCAACCAAATCACAAACTACACCATACAAGTGATCATTAGGAAAGGTTGAAGGTGTTGGTGGAGTTGTTTTGGAGGAGGAAAGATTAAACTCCTACCTTTCTTGTGGTTTTAAGGTATTTTGCCAAGAACATCCTCTTTACTTCAATTAATTGCTTATTAGTGGTTTTTAGTTGTTTTAGATGTTGTTTTATGGAAGATTAGCACTTGAATGCATGAATTCCAGTTTAGGGTTTCATTTTTTCCCTGTTCTGCCCGGTTCTGTTCGGCCATGATGGAGGCTGAATCAGGCTTAGGTTAAAACATAAAAGTTGTAGCAAATGGTATTAACGAGCTGCCTACAAACTTTCAGCTCGATCCGAGCACTGTAGTATGTGAAATGACTGAAATACCCTTGACTGGCCATGAACCCTGTTCCGCGCTCAGATTTCTATTTTCATGGAGATTTCCATTTTTGACTATGAAAATTCAATATTTCGCTTTGGAGGTCTTCATACAAAATGTAGGTATATGTCTTGGCTTCGAAAATCCATAAGATACACCTCAATCGGACTTTGGTAGCCTGAGTTATTGTCGTTTAACCATAGTGCGGTTAGCCAACCTGTTTGTGAGATTCTGGTTTCGTATATTTCACTTTTTACCTAGCTACACTATGAACTGGACTGAGTGGTCTTCATCAAAGTTGTAGCTCTCTGTCTTAGCTTCGAAACGGTATAAATTTCATTCCAACCCGATAAGCGTAGCCTCATTTGTGTCTGTTATGCAAAACAACGTCAAACATATTTTCCTTTCCGGACTTTTCCCTAGCTTGAATTTGTACTTGTACTACTTGGAGCCTATTGAACGGCTATTGAAATAAAATTATTTTGTGTATGACTTGGGTTTGATTGAGGAAAAAAGGAAGCCTTGATGGCCGGAAAAGTAAGCAAATTAAGGGGAAATGCTGTCCGTTTATTTTCTTGATGTTTGAATAAGTAAAAGTGAGATTTGAAATGTGGTTTAGTGATGCGTTGGACTTACTTTGCTTGGACATACTTAGGTCCACTTTAATGGTATTATCTAAGCTACCTTTCATTTGAACTTGTACTTTTTCGCATGGTGAATAAGACAACCGTTTTAAGCATGATACTCAGTTACAAATGTCAAGTTTTGAACTTCAAATATTTATTCATTTTCTTTTCGAAACAAAGAAGAATTGCCTAGGGTTTCTCGGCCGTAAAACCTAATTTTATCAAACGAGGCTTTAGGGGTGAATCTAGAGTTTATTTATTTTTCTTTTCTCGGCCGTAAAATCTAAGTGTATCCTTTTATTTTAAAACTCACATTTATATATTGTACTAGTAAGTATTCGAATTTTCTTTGAATTACTTAAACTTTTGATGGATGAACTGTGATAGTTTCTCTTGGTTATATTAGGGTTCCTTGGTGATTGAGGGTATCACCCGGAAGAATACTTTGGACGTTCTTTTGTTTAAATAGGTGAGTGTTCTTTGTTTGTTATGTTATTAACAATGTGATTTGTTGTGGATATTTGATTAAATGATAAACGTTTGTTCAAAATGAATTTTGTTAGGCGAGTGTGTATTTTATCGCACTCGACCTAAATAAAATGTGAAATTTTCAATGTTAAGTGTTTACATGTTAGTTGTGCATGTATGTAAACCTTTTGGCTGAACTGGGCCCTTGCCCTTCGTTGCCGGTCGACTCGAGCCAGAAGCGGATTCGGTCGAGCGATTTGGGTGACCCTGGGTGAAAGTTTGGTATACTCGAGTATTACCACGTTGTCGGGTGGAATCTGGCCAATGTCCAGAAGGGGGAGAAATGAAAAGAAAGAATGAAAGGAGGTTTTCAATTACAAATGAAATTTTAAATATTGAAGGAATAAGGAACGAAAGGAGAAGGAAAGAACGAAAGGCTCCATGTGAGCACGTATCCTTTTAATGAATGTATTATTATCGCTTTATATTGTACCTGTTTCTTGACTTATTGTTTGATTATTGCTTTCACTGGACCTATTGTTTGATTATGTGTTCGGAACCTCACTGAGCTTTTAGCTCATTCCGTTAGTTTTGTTTTCCTTAACAGGGGACGCGAGCAAGGACGAGTGCTTGGTATAGACTAGCTTAGTCTAGTTCTTTGAATTCTTTTGTAATGGTTCTCGCCCTACCTTTTGGCACGGGCTGGATGTATGATTAATTGAGAACCTTTGTATATTCGATGTTTGTACTCCTTTTGAGATAGTGATGTACATAAGTTTTGCTTTAAGTTTTGGATCGTCGTTATAGTTATTCTTGTGGGTTTATTCTGGTTTTGTTTGAGGGTTGAGGTGAATGACTGAGTCCCAACGAGAGTTGGGCACGGTCCGCCGAACCCTTTGGTTCACCTTAGGGGGAGGTGGGTCTGTCACACAAGTGAAGCAAACTCGAGAGGAATCGAGCACGAAATGCGCGCGTATGCGCGGGAGAGAGAGTTGACTTTTGAACCAATTTAGAGCCAAACATTTTAGCTTCTCTTGGAACCTTCATTTGCAGCCAAAACCTCTCTCTCTCTTGCTCTAAGACAGCCGGCCATCCAAGGAGAAAAACAACCAAAGTTCTTCATTTTCCTTCATCAATCCTTGCTTCAAATCTTCACCAAATCACCTCAAAATTCACATACACTTTGCTAACCACTTGGAGATCACCTCAAGCTAGGAAAAGGGGCTTGCTCTCACGGTTTTTCTTGAGCTAAAAGGACCGAAATTTCTGCCTTGATCATCTAAGAAAGTAAGTAATGATCAACCTTTCAAATCTTGACTTATGGAAGTTATATTGCATTTATAAGCTCATATATTCATGTGGGTAGCTTTATTTATGTTGGAAATTTGGTGTGTGGACTCTATGAAATCCCACAATGGCTTGGTGGACTGATTTGATGATAAACAATGTTATTTATATTGGATTAGTACTTAATCTAGTGGAAATACATTGGGTTGTGAAGGAAAACTCAAAAGGAGAGAGTTGAGCAAAAGTGGCAAATCTGCCCTTGTTATTACCATGACCCTTAGTGCATTTTTTTGTGGTTCAATTGACTTGTTTATGATGTATACATGTTGTGTGGGTTGTGTGGAAGGTTTTCGCAAAAAATTACGTGATTTGGATGATTAAATGTTGAGTTTTCAAAAATTTGTCAAAGCTGGAAATGAGCCCCGTATTACTCTGGCAGTGTTTTTGTTTCGGTCATAACTTTTTACTCCGATGTCAAAATCGAGTGCCGTTAGTGGCATTAGAAACTAGACACTTCCAGTTTTCCAATGTATAAAATTCATGCCTTAATTGCACCTGAGCTAGCCGTACAAACCTTGTAAACTTGCCTATTTTGTTTCTCGTCTATACTGGAAGCCCTGTTTTGAGCTGTGATTTAATGCTCAATTATGAGCTAGTTGTGGACAGAATTTTAAAACAATTCCTTCTGAGAAATTGTAGCCTTATGAATGTAATTTTCAACTCCATTAACCATGCTCAATTCCAAGTTGAATTGAGTGAGTTGTGGCTAAATTTTGAAACTGACTCAGTGATGAAAAATCCTCTTTTTGGCTAGTTGAATGACCCTTTTTGAATTGGGACTTGTGATCTTCAAATTCTTGGTGTTAATCACCAACCAAATATATTTTGGATATTTCTTAGACATTTGTATTCATAAATGGACCATGTTTGAAAAGATTCGTTGGCCAAATGTTTTAAAAAAGGAAATGGAAGTACAAGGCAGCTTTGCCTTGGAAAATTGGAACTTTAGTGACTTTGTTAACCCACTTCCTGAACTGATTTTTCTATGAAAAGTGACAGAGGAATAGCCCTTATATGGTAGTGTAATACTACCAAATTTAGTGCCATTCCGAGTCCATTTCGATGCCCAACCAAAGCCCCAAAGTTCGTGATTTAAACGTGAAAATTAGCCTAACAGTCTCACTTTTCAGCAACTTTGAGCCGCTATATCTTGGTGCTCCAAAACTCCGAATCTTGTTCCACTTATTGTGTTTTAAACTTTGATTGTAACTCTAATTGAATTCCAAATTTCAGAGGCTAGTTCACATTGTGTGAATTTTGCAGAATTTTCAAACTTTGCCGAAAATCAACTAAATCTGTCTTGGTATTCCAAGACAACATCTTGGATCCAAAATTTGAATGTCTTCCAATTGGAATCATGGAAAAGTGTTTTCCTAGAACTTTTAATATTTTGGAAGTAGTTTCCAATGGTACCAAATTTTTCAATTTTAAACTTTCAAAGAGTGAGTTATGATTTTCCAAAAAATACCCTAAATTTGATAAATTTTGGCCATTTTGAAAAGAATCCCAACGAAAATAATTTCATAGAATCCGGCCGTATATCCGGCTAGTTCTTGGCTGGATTGATGGTGAGATTTGAAAAAAAATTGGGTTTCTTCATTGCCTTGAATCCAGCCAAAAATCCGGCCGGATATCCGGCCAGTTCTTGGTCGGATTGTGACGTGGCATCTTCACGTCCGACTTCAATCGTTCGTTTGAAAATTTATTTACATGGTTTCATACCTACTTGTTTCCATCCAATGATTTTAAAGATAAAAATCAGATTTTTACTTGAGTTTTAAACCCCACCTTTGAACCTCGATTTACGAGTAATTGAGGCTCATTTTTGTGATATTTTCTTAGATTGTACACGGGTGCAATCTTTCTCGATAAGTAGGGGTTTTAAGCGATAGTGTGTAATAGTTGATTTTTATTTGTTTAGGCGCTCAAAGGGACCTTCAAGAGGAACTCGAAGTGGACGCCTAAACACTTGTTTGAGCACTTAATTACTTGTTTCGAATTGGTGAGTGTTCCATATAGGAGTACGTTACTTGAATAGTTTTACGACATGTTTACTCCATGGTCATTATGTGTTTAACTGTTAAGTGTTACCGATAATTGCTCCTATGAACTTTTCCACTGTTTTAAGGCGAGTGTGTACTTTATCTCACTCGACCTACTAAAATGATAAATCTTACCGTTAACTGAGATTATTTACCGTCTACTGTTTACCAATTTACTTGATTACCTGCTTACTTGATTACTTGACTACTTGATTATGTGACTACAGTAAATTACGTGTTCACATGAACTTTTCCACAGTTTTACAGCGAGTGTGTACTTTATCTCACTCGACCTACAAAATTGATAAATTTTTATCGTTTACCAATTTACTTGATTACTTGTGCATGTTGTAAGCTCTAAGCTGAACTGGACCCTGCCCTTGGTTACTGACCTACTCGAGCCAGGACTATGCTCGATCGGGTAGATTGGAACCCTGGGACACCATTCGGTATACTCGAGTACTACCACTGGAGGGATAAGGTGATGGCTAGACAAACCGAGGGGATTATGAAGTTATAAGGTGCTGTTGACGGAAATGGTTCCACTGAAACAGCGTATTCTTCAATGTGTGTTTATTTTACATAGTGATAACTGTTTCATGCTAATGTGCCAACGTGCGACCCTGAGCCATACCTGTCATATGCTCAAATTACTCGTACAATGATAACTGTCTCTTGTTAATGTGCCAATGTGCAACCTTGAATCATACATTGTGTATGCTCAAATTACTTGATTTATTAGAATTGCTAGAGTGTCTTGGAACCTCACTAGGTTGTATAGCTCATTCCATGTTTTTGTTTTCCTTAACAGGGTTGGAGACTAAAAGTGCTCGTGAATAGTGCTAGATTATTTTCTTTTGGGGAAAACTTTAAGTTGTATTACAGCAGATGGCTGTAGTAAATATTCTTTTGCGTTCTATTAAGCTTGAGAGCTGACTAATTGTAAGTATGAAGTGTTTTGAAGTACTTTAAATATATATATTGAAGTTATTTGAAGTATTCCTAGTTTTGAATTATGGATTGTACCGAGTCCTGGCGAGAGTTGGGCAGGCGTCCCGCCGATACCCTTGGGTTCGCCTTTGGGAGAAGTGGGGGCGTCACAATTTCCTTCCTTAAATGTTAAGTGGTCTAGAGTATATGTGAGTGATGGTTGGTCACTATTTCTTCAAGTGCTCAAGGGGGTTTCGAAGGCGATCCCAGTACGGACAATTGAAGGACTTTATTTGCTCACTTACTTTTGAATTGGTGAGTGTCAAGTACATGATTTGTTGCTAAATACTTGAATTGTTTCTTGTTAATTAAGTGATTTGAACTTGTCGAGATGAGTGTGTACTTTATCGCACTCGTTCTCTTTTACCTGACTAGATAATTGACTTGTGTGAACGTGACTTGATAATTGAATTGCGTGAACTTGGCAAATTGTATTTGTACATCTGGGGACGCCCAAAACTTATTGGCTAACCTTGCAACTCGAGTCGGCATGGGTTTGGTTGAGAAGCCTAGTGAACCATGAGAAAATTATAAGTTTGATCTTTTGAGGTCTTACTTGGCATACTCGAGTAGTATTTTCCTTCTAGTGAGTGTTTGGTTATGGATTCGAGAGGGTGAAATGAGGGATGGAGGAAGTAAGCGGGGTTTCTACGGACTTGCTACCTACCCGGTTGACGGAGTGCCATCATATGGAGGTATTGGATCAAGTCTTGGTAAAGCAAATGGGAATTTAGCTCCTGAGAGCTCCCGTATCCTTATTGATTGTGCTTTATTGTTATTTGTGAATTACATGAACTTTCTAACTATATTTCTTGTACAAGTGTTATTGTTACTTGAACTTATTTGTTAGCATGTTTTTCTCGGCCTTGCTGAGCGTTAGCTCAACCCCATAGTTTGTTTTCCTTAATAGGAGCTTGGAATGGAAGGATTTTGAAGAAGCGGACTTGATTACCTTTTGATTAGAATTTGGATGTAAATGGTTTAGTCAAATTTGAATGGTTGTATTTTGGAAAAATTGATGTACCTTTTGAAAACTTTGTGATGTAAGACTTGAATGATTATATAAGAAAGCGACTTTTCTTTATATTGACTTTTATTATTGGTTATTTACTTTTAAGTTTAAATTTGACTCGTATTAAGCCCTGGCGAGAGTTAGGCAGGCGGTCCGCCGAAACCCTAGGGTTCGCCCTAAGGAGAAGTGGGATCGTCACAACAAATATAATTCATCCAATTCCTGATAAGAAGATGTGGCCACCTATGCCACATGTTACCCCTTCAACAGTCTTGAGGAGAGCTTAAGACTCCTCAAGCCTCCATATGTTACCTATACCACATGTTGCCACCTCCTTTGAGGAGAGCTCCAGGTAGACCAAAGGTGAATGGGAGAAAGGAACATGATGAAGGACAATCTGTATCACAATCAAAAAGGCCGAGCAGATTCAAGTATGGAAACTGTGGCTCTTTTGGTCACAATAAGAGGTCTTGCCAAAGAGCACCGTCCAGAAGAAGAATGGCAGCACAACTCCTGGCCAACAGGTCTTATATGTGCTCAACTTGCTACTGAAAATAATACTGAAAATAAATAAAATGCACTAATGTTAGCTTATTCCCTAACAGTTGAGCAATAGAAGAGGCAAACTAGGAAGAGGGACTGCAAACACTGGCCTGTCAGGAGCTACTCTTTGGGTAAAATTTTTTTTGATTTATTATCAGGATTGTAGCATTTAAAACCTTCTAAGATCTAAAGCTACTTGTCTATGTTTACTGCTAGGATCATGTGCAAGGCAATGTGCCTGTTGTACACTCAAGCCAAAGAAGCAATCATTCTCCTCCAAGTCAACCTGCAACTGTGAATGTACAACAGCAGATTCATACCACAACAACTGCTTCAAAGAAAAAGGTTCATTCAAATGACTGCATTTTATACATGCTTCAATATAATGCCTGAATATAAGGTTCGATCTCTGTGATTGTGTAGACAGGAAGACCATTGTGCAATACTGGAACAACTACTAGAGGGAGTAGCAAGAGAACTAACGCAAATACAACTACTCAGGTCACTCAAACTCTGGAACCTCCTCCAGTTCAGGAAATTGCAGCATCTCAAGTTGCTATAGCTGCATCTTTGTCAATCAATGTAGCTACAACACTGCAGTCAACAAATGTCAGCAGCAACAATAGTTTTAGTATGCAATTCTAATGCATACTCTGTAGTTTTCTGCTTACTGCTTCAGTTTCAACTTAGTAGTATTCCTTGCATTTAGGTCACTATATACGAATGTTTTGTATGACTGTTGCAGTGATGACAACTGATAGGTCTTTGCAATCCTCATCATTTGTTCTCAGTCATTGCAGCAGATGGTGTTTTGAAACTAATGGATTGCGCAGTCATGCTTTTTGTATTAATGGATTGTTCTGATGCTGTTTTGTGTATATGGATTAGTCTTGTAATGCAACTGCTTTTCGTATCTTTTTTGCAAGTATTGGTAGATGAACTAGATTTTGTACGGATGACAGTATACTTAAACTTAATTGGTTGCATTATAATGTAAACTAGAAATGGTGCTGCATACATGATGTTCCACTTTTCCTCTACTATATCTTACAACACCAATTTTTTCTACAACTACATCTTATATTTAGATATGTATATTTGAACCGGCACATCATCACAATATGGATGAAAACATACATAACAACAAATATGAGATTGATGATAAAAAGTATGTTGACTGCTACATTTAGAGCCCCTGCCCTTGCCACTAGAATTGGCATTTCCTTTTGCATTACCGTTGACCTTTGCAGCTGTTGTTCAAATTGCAGAACTGAATTGGTGTCAGTTCTTCTATTGCTGACCTCTTCTTCTTTAGGACCTTCATAACACCGGAATTACTTGCATTTGGCACAACAAAAATATAACTTGTTGGGGTTCTTTTCAGTCTCAGAGATCTTCAAGTTGCCTTTCGATTGCAGGTGCAATATTTATTCCTTATTGTGAAGGATGTTGGGGAGTTCCATGATGCTCCCTTGTGGTTGGAAGCAGCCATACTCTTTGCTGCAATATTTTACCTCAAGCTGCCAAATTGAAGTCAATCAAACCAGCTGTGTTTTATGTTGAAAATGAACAACTCATTTTTTTCCTAATATAGAGTTTCATGTATTGCAGACCATCTTTTATAAGTTGGTGCAAGAACCTAGCCATTTAGCCGTTAACTAGCCGTTAGTTTCCTTAAGTGAAGAAGCTATTGCAGGTTGCTTGGAAATGGTTTCTGCTTACACTCCCTAAACTTTCTCGATCCTTAATACCTTTGTCCTTCACTTGCTAATACTACTTGTCAAGCAAGATCAAGGGCAAATTTGATACAAAATTTTCATCTCACTCCTTAAAATCATTTTTTAATGGGACATTTTCTTGCTTGGACTGAATCTGCAACATATTCATTAAGTTCAAGAGTGCTGCATGCTATTTCTTAAACCTCAGGAGAGGTGAATGCTAGTGTCAGAAACCTCAGGAGAGGTTTCTGCAATTTTCCTCAAGATAAAAGAATTTCAAATATCAACTCTTACACAAAATGATGTAAAACTATATTCCGTACTACATTTGTACTTATAATTAGATAATATAGTTTTAATATAACACCATCATAAATTTAAAAACAAGTTCAAATGTGATGTAGTGCTTAGAAATCTCATGCATGTTGACAGAGATGTCCTAATGTTGGGATATAAATTTTGGGTACAAGGCAAACATCTCATCGAGTTTGAAGATTTAAGTTGATCAATCCTTGATTTGGATGATTAACAAGCACAAATAATTTGGACTAATGATTTTGACGATTAACCTTGGTTGTGTGTAAGCATATTGATACGTGTTAATTTTGCATGTTTTAAGTGTGTTTTATTATTTATGTTTTGGTGTGTTTAGTCATTTTTATAGCTAAAAAACTAGGTTTCTAGTGAAATTTGCATTTTATGGTCCAATTGTGAAAAATTGCATTTCTATGAATTAAAGTGGTAGAAATTTCATATTTTTATAGATCTAACGGCTCAATCATCAAATGGAGTGAATTGAAAATATATTTGTATTATTATTGATGGTTTAAGTGATTCAAAGTGAATATGAAGTGTAAAATGTTCATAGGATGAGATGCAACCAATTACAAAAAAAAAAAAAAAGTTTGATAGTTTTGATATCTTTTGGTATTTTGACTATATCTTGAGTTACAAGTATTAGATTGAGATAATTCTTAAAGTATGATGAAGCTAATACATAGATTTACAATTCTCATGAAGATATCAAAATCCAGTTCATGCATTTTCCTGGCCAAAAGGTCGATATACCATCATGCATTTTTGCTTTCAAAAGGTGAAATAGGGGATTGAACAGTTAGGGGTGTTTTGGTCATTTTTTTGCCCATAGACATCCAAATGAGATGATTCTTGATGCATTCGAAAGATAACTCAAAGGACTACAATTTTTATGGTTTGTGAAAGAGCTAATTCGGCTTCTATCATTGAGGAAATTGCAGTTGAATTTGGTCCAAAAATAGAACAATATTGAAGGTTGAGCAAAACAGTGCAAACCTACTGCAATTTTTTTTTTTCAAACCAAAAATTTATTATCACATAACATTGGGGAAACAAATGAAAAGGCCACTAGTCCTGTAGGAACCTCCTAATTGACGGAACCCCTAACCTATCTAGGCACATGGGGCCTCTAGCAATCGAAGGTAACGACGAGGTAGACGTGTAAACCACCTTCCCCTCATGCGAGCACCCTACATTCGAAAGGACATCAACAACCTGGTTCGCTTGGCGGAAACAATGGGAGACTTGTGGAAACCGCTCTTTCAAATCCAACAACTGTTGCACCTCCTGATAGATACTCCATGGACAGCCAATCTTTCCAAGTAGAATGTCGACTAACACGAGCGAATCTAGTTCAACTTCGAAGAAGTCAAACCCTTCCTGGACGCACATTTCTACCCCAACAAGAAGGGCCCGCGCTTCGGCTTGTAAACTGGTTGCCTTCCCAAAATGGCATGAGAAAGCCAAACAGAATCTGCCGCCGCCATCCCGAAGGATCTCTCTACTACCACTAATACCTGGATTGCCCTTAGAACACCCGTCTGTATTAAGTTTGAAGCCACCAGGAAGAGGCCGAACCCACCTCATAGGCTTAAAGGAGGAACGCGAAGCCCACCTAGAAATCTCTGTATAGAAATGTGCCCAAGTCGCTGGGAAGACCCTGCGGCTTGGGAAGAATAAAGCAAATAATTCCAGGAGATCGGTGAAGACCAACCTGCATAACCTATCCTCCTGTATATGGGTCCCATCGTTGTTAAGACATGAAGTGATGTGAAACCACGATCTAGACAACCAAAACACCATGGCTTAGGCAGCGGAAATTTGACCCAACTAATCCCTAGAAGTCACGAACAATTTTGATATTATCTCAACCCGTAACTACTCGAATTAACGAACCAAATTGGAGGTGGTAGAACGCCACAATCAAGGAGATACTCGATTGATAAGTTCGGGTGAATAACTTGAGAAGATTCTCAAGTATTCAAAGGCAACTCTCTTGCCAAAGAGAAAGTGAAAACTCACTAATTATATTTAATAGTCAAAAACTGGTCCCAAACAAAGAGGAAGTGGGGCTATTTATAGCCCTTACAAGCATTAATCCTAATCCAAAAGTTGACCAAACTACCCTACATACTTAAGAAAGATTTTGGGCCTTACTTACTAACAAATGGGCCGCAATTAAACTATCTTAATTACCTAGATTTTTTAAAACGAGAAATAACCAAAATCAACGAGGAAAATCAAATAATCCTACTAAACTCAAGCATTCGTGCAATCAACTAGTTTTCATTTGAATCTTCCAATTCCCCATGTGCTTGAATGGGCCTTGGTTTTTATATTCTCATCATGAAGGATCCATTGCTATGCCACCGTACTAGGTTAAACGCAGACTGTAGGGTGAACTGTCCAGACCGTGAAGGTCTCCATACCATCAGATCAGGAAGTTGGCCCACCGGCGGATCAACTTGAGCAATCTCGTGGGCGATCCCTGCCGGCACCCATTGCCGTATAAGTTGAACGTCCCAAGTGCCATCCTTAACAAAATCAGCCACTAGATGATCCGAACACTGTCCAGTCTCGACGCCAGTGTCCCATTTCCTAACCAATTATCAAACCAAAAGTTCGAGTTACTAGAGCGCCCACTCTAACCAATATGCTGCTCCGCAATATGCCGCACCGTTATCATTCTTCTCCAAGTCTGTGAGCCCCTATCGCGATACACCAGATTAGGATGTACCTCTGCACAAAACGCTCAAAAAGATGACAGAGAGCGGAATCTCCACCATAATTTGATGGAGAAAGCATCGTGAATATCCCCTAAGCGCCGGAATCCCAGCCCTCCCTCATCACCTAGAAGACATAGGTCTCCCCACCTAATCCAATGCAGCTTCTGACCCCCCTCGGATTTCGGACGAGAGACAGCAATTAACAGATATACTGGTAAAGCGGCGAAGACGTGTTTCAACAGCACCATCCTGCCCCCAAAAGACAACAACCTGTTTCTCTAGGACTCCACTCTACTCACTACTGTTTGGCAGATCCCAGCAAAGTACTCTCGCTTTCGCCGCCCGTAGAAGAGGGGGTACCCTAGATATTTCATGGGAAAAGGCTTAGAAGAGAATTCTGTAACCTGCTGGATTTTCAACCTCCTTGGTCTTTCCAAGGCCGCATGTACCAAAAAGCAACTTTTATGTTTATTGATCAACTGGCCAGAGACTACCTCATAATCCTCCAGTACCTTCATCGCCAACTTGAGAGAGGTCGTATTAGCGCCGGAGAAAATCAGCACGTCATCCGCATAACCCAAGTGCGTAATAGTCGGGCAACTTCTTAGAACCCGAAAGCCCTGGAACCCACGATAAGCCACCAACTGGTTAAGAGAACGAGATAGCACTGCCGCCCTGATAATAAATAGAGCAGGGGACAAAGGGTCCTCTTGCCGAAGCCCCCTAGATGACTTAAAAAACCCACAAAGCGACCCATTTATTATGACGGAGAACCACACGTTAGAGATAACCCTCCAGATCATATCTTGCTAGCGTTCTCCGAACCCAAACGCGTGCAGGACCTGTATCAAGAAAGGCCACATCATCCCGTTGTACGCCTTTGACATATTAAGTTTGAGTATGACATTCCTCCCTCGCGTCTTCCTCTTGATACCCGCAATTATCTCTTAGGCGAGTAGATAGTTGTCTGATATCGACCGACCCCGAACAAACCCACTCTGGTTCATCGAAATAATCTTAGGCAAGATAGGAGCTAACCGGCGAGCTAGGATCTTGGAGAAAATCTTGTTCACAAAGTTGCATAAACTGATAGGACGATACTGGGAGAAATCCTTTGGCTGCTGAACCTTGGGGATCAAAACAATGGAAATCGCTGTAATTCTTCTTCGGAAATCAGCACCACAGAAGAAACTTTGTACCGCCTTATGCACATCACCACCCACTATCTCCCAGGCAGCGGAGAAGAATCTACCAGTGAACCCGTTAGACCCTGCTGCACTACTAGTATCCATTTCACATACAGTCTGCCGCACCTCCTTCAAGGACGGAACTGCCTCCAACATCTTATTGTCCTTCCCTGACACCAACCGAGGGATGATCGCGAGGACATCTAGCATACCAGGGCCATCCGCTGACGAGAATAAGGTAGAGAAATATCGAACCGCCTCCGCGCCAACGAGCTCATCCTCAGACACCTATTCGCCATCAGACTTCTGTATCCGATGAATTACCGATTGCATGCGCCGTTGCTTTACCATTGAGTGAAAAAACTTAGTGTTACGATCTCCCAAGACCAGCCATTTTACCTGAGATCTTTGTCTCTGCAGTGACTCCTCCATGGCCATTGCCCGTCTCAGCGTAGCCTAGGCCAGTTGCAAATTCGAATGCACAACCTCAGACCTTTCCTCCTCCAAACACTTTTCTAGCCTCCCAACCTCCTCTTCCGCTTTCTTAACATTGTCTGAAAAGTTCCCCACACGGTCCTTGTTCCACCATTGAAGTTGACACTTGAGCCGCTGTAGCTTGGAACAAAGAACATGCATTGGGGACCCATCACACTTCTGCTGCCATGACTCTTTCACCATTCCCAAAAAACTCCTTATGATCAGCCCAGGCATTGATGAAACGGAAAGGATGGGGCTTACCATCCATTCTGGTAGCAGTGGAGATTAACAATGGCGCATGGTCGGAAGGATGACGCTCCAGGTGAGCAACACCAAGCGAAAGTCCAGCATCAAAACACTCCACATTCAGCAATAAGCGGTCTAGCCTTTTCCAAATCCTGGCACGGCCATGGCGATTATTGCACCAGGTAAAGCTAGAGCCTGACAACCCGCCGTCCACCAAACCTGCTGCACTCATGAAGGCCCCAAAGTCAGCAGCTTCCGCAACCGTAAACGGCCTACCCCCTTTCTTCTCTTCTTCCCTCACGACGACATTAAAATCCCCACATACCATCCAAGATCCGTGGGACGGTTGACATTGAAGCAAGCCAGCCCAAAGATCTTTCCTTTCCTCCGCAGTAGTAGCAGCGTGAATAGCCGAGAAAGAAATCGAGCTCCCCAAGTACGGGTGGAGAATAGACAGAGACAAAAATTGACCCCCCTCTCACACAATTGAGCAACTAAAAGGAGCATTATAGAAAACCCACAACAAACCCTCAGAATGAGAGACTACAAAATCAAACTTTAATCTAGCCTGAAACTCCTCTGCTAACAACATACGAACATGCGTTTCACATACTACCAGCAACTGAATATTATGAGACACTACTAATTTATGCAATCTCCGAAAATGGGAGGCCTTAGCCATACCCCTAATGTTCCAAAATAATGAATTAATCACGGGATAAAGGCTGGAAAGAATTTTGCGAAGCCCTTACCGTGGAACGAAGCTCCCTATCTGACGGAAACTTCACACGCACGCCCTTGGATTTGCCCGTGACTACCCTGAAGGAGTCGTCAATGACCTGGCAGGGCTGTTCAGCATCGAGCCCATCCTCACCTTCCCATACCTCCTCTCTTAGTGCTGTGCCTCGAGGGGAAAGATTCCTCGCTGCCGTCACCACCACAAACTGCCCATGCCGATTCACCGCCCCAGTCAGGCCTGAAGACCCTTCCAAGACCACCGCATCAACTAGCCGCACCTCCACACAGCCAGGTAGAATCGCGGCTTCGGCCAAGCTACTTTCCTGAGCAATACCCAATAAAGATTGTAGGTCCCGGTCCTCGGGCTACGCTGCCTCAGCAGGCAGGGACCTCAACTCCTTGCCCGCATTCTTAGGCTCCTTAATGGACACCACCACCGTGGCAGAGGCATCAACCTGCCTCGCATCTAGCAGCGCAGTATTCTTTGGTGGAGCGTCCTGTAGTTCGTGACGCGTTCCTTGCTCCGTCTCCCCCTCCAGCAATTCCATCACGGTGGGTTCCCCTCCAAGATGATGTGCACCCCTCTCGTCCTCCTGCAGACTAGTCCCCAACAACTCCCCATGCCTCGTTGCATCCCCCACTGGAGCAACTACAGCAGCCTTAGGAGCCCAGGCTTGGCGTTGATCCTCTGCCGTCGACCTGCCTCTCACCTCTCTTCCCATCCCTATGCGACACACTTGAGCCCTGTGACCAACCTTGCAGTAGTCGGCACAGAAGTTAGGGAGGTTCTCATACTCCACCCGTTGCCAAAACCTCCCCACAGACCCATTACCGATCCAAAGCTTTTCTGGAAGTTCTTGCTGAAGATTAACCTCCACGCAAACTCGGGCCATGTTCGGCCTCGCCAACGCAACCATGGAAGAATCCACCTTGAGCGGTTCCCCAATCAAGCGTGCAATCGAAAACAAGGACCCTTTGGCAAAATAGTGAACTGGGAGACCAGGAAGAGACACCCACACTGGTGCTATGGGAGACTCCGAGGATACCGAGAAAATGGGAGACCACTTAAAGATACGCATAACCCAGCTCTGGAAGTTCCAAACTCCACGAAGCCAGCATCGCAAATAGTTCTCTTCCAAAGTAAATCTGATCAATACATGCCTAGGGTCAAGCAACCCAAGACAGTACACGCCCTTGAACCCCATAGACTGGAACATCTTTCGTAGCTCCTCCATGCGTGGCCTGCCCTTGGAGAACTTGCCAACTAGTGTAAGTTTAAAAGGTGCTGAGAGAGCCGCGACATCTTCATCGGAGAAGAAGACAGCTGGCTTACCCTTGAAGGATGAGGGCTCTTTCACTACATCAACGGATGGCGAAAGTGGAAGAACACCAGGAACATCGCGCGTCACTGGAGGCGGAAGCTGGGACACAATTTCAACAAACAATTTGGTGGAAGATGATGGAAGTGCTGGAGGGCCGACTGGCCAGCCATGAACGAAGCACCCACGCGGACGCAACCCTAGCAGCCGCCGGACGCACAAAGCATCCTTTTCTTGTAAAGAATAAACCTACTGCAACTTGCAAGAGCAAGTTGTGGACATTTCACAAAAGTTTTTTGACCAATTTTTCAGTAAAAAAAAAGGCTAGAACTACCAAGACTTGTCTTGGAAAAGTTAAGGACAACTTTATGGCCACATTATGAGATCATTTTCTCTTTCAAAAACATTTATAAATACCCCTTATATCTCATTGATTAGAAAAGAAAAGAAGGGTAGAGAGAACTAAATAGTTGTAGCTTTGAAAATAGAACATAAAGTTGTGAGAGTAAAATGTGAGCTTTTCTTTGTAGAAAAACAACTATGTTGTTGTGAAATTGAAGATCAAGGGTGTAAAAATGAAACTTGAAGTTCTTATTTCATTCAATTGAATAAGATTTCATCAACCTTTACTCTTTACTTTCTTGTTTATTTCATGTTTCATTTCAAGAGTTTTATGAGTTTCAACTCCATGCTTAGCTAAACTCTCACATACTAGGGAAGAGATAAACTTGTAGTTTCTTGACTATGTGATAACTTAAGTTGATTTTTGGTCATTTGTGAACTTGTTAGTTCATATATTTGCATCTCATACTCGTAGTTAAATTGATCACCAACTATAATCATTCAAGCATGTGTTTGTGCACTTAAGCTTGCCTTGCATGTGTTGTTCAAAGTATATGAACTCTATATTACATTTTCACGTTAGTAGAAGTGGATTTAGATGGAAACAAGCCTATAACTCATTGAATTTCATGAACTTATGCTAAGTTAGTTTATCATGCAAATAGATAAGGGCTTGATATGAATATTATTGTATATTTGTGAAAACAATATCCAAGTGAATAAGAGAGTTACTTCCTTAACAAGTTGCAATTTATGGTCTAAACAACCAAGTTAATCATTGTCTTGAAGCAACAAGGGATGCTAATACCTAGGACTTCCTCACTATTCTTACAAAACCCTAATCTAAATTGTTCTTTACTTTTGTTTCCATTCTTACAATTTGCCACCTACATGGTTAGTTTTACCGCCTCATAATTGGTGTTATATTTATTAAGCTGTATGGCTGGTTGAATCACCTATCTAACTTTTAACTTTTATGGACAGTTATACCGCCTAATTAACTTCATTGATTTTGCCATTTGACATTACCATTTGTTTGGATAATAGAGTTAGTTTTAAAAGTCTTAGTAATTAACCAATTCCTTATGGGATCAACCTTAATTATCACTATATTTGTTTGACCCATATACTTGAAAAAATCGAAAATAATTGGGTTTAATAGATTTGATAATTAGGAACTTATAATTTGAAAGTTTAAACCACATCAAGTTTTTGGTGCCGTTGTCAAAGATCGAACCTGGGTCTCTCGCATGACAGGCAGGGATACTCACCACTATACTACAATAACAACGCCAAAAATTTGACGTGGTTTAGACTTTCAAGTTATAAAATCCTAATTATCAAATCTATTATACCGAATTACCTCGATTTTCTACAAGTACACGGGTCAAACGAGTATAGTGAAAATTAGAGTCGATCCTATAGGAAATTGATTAATTACTAAGGTTTTTAAAACTAACTCTATTATCTAAATAAATGGTAATGTCATGCTATCAATTTAAACTAGTCAAATGTCAGAATTAACAAAGTTAGTTAGGCGGTATAACCATCCATAAAAGTTAGAAGTTAGATAGGCGGTTCCACTAGCCATATAGCTTGATAAATATAACACCGGCCATACGATGGTAAAACCAACCATGTAGGTGGTAAACTATAAGAAAAGAAATAAAAATTAAGAACAAATTAGATTAGGTCTTCATAAGAGTAATTGGGGAGCCCCTAGGGATTAGAATCCCTTGTTGCTTCAAGACAATTATTAACTTGGTTATTTAGACTATTAAATTGTGACTTGTTAAGGAAGTAACTCATTCACCTGGAAATTGTTTTCACAAGTTAAAAAAAAAAAAACTCATACCAACCCCTTATCTATTTGCATGATAAACTAACTTAGTATACGTTCATGAAACTCAATGAGTTACAAGTTTGTTTCTTACAGAAAACATAAACATAAGCCCTTATCTTAAGAAAAAGTGAACCTTATTGCCCAAAAACAAAAACTTCTATCTAAAAAGAGAAGATTACTAAGATGATAACACCAATTAACTTTGAGTTTTTATTAACGACATTAATAGTGACAAGTGCTCAATAGTCTAGTGTATTTCTTGCAACTGCCTCATTTAGCGTTAAGATTAAATTTTAAAACTTTGATGTGCTAAAGTTACTACTAGGATACAACAACAATTGAAATTGTCATTGACATTTTAAGAACTTTTTTTCTAAAATAAATGACTTCCAAAGTTATGGACTTTCCTAAGTTTATTCATGACCTCTCTAAGATAAAGACTTAGCTAAATTAACTAAACTTTCCTTAATGATTTATTTTTCCAAGAGTGTTGACCTAAACTAGGATTCCTTCAAAAGTTGTTTAGACTTACCAAAAATAGTAACTTTCCAAGAAAAGAACTTTCTAAAATAGGAAGCTTATTTAAAAGGGAAATATTAGATATAGAAACTTTACTCGTTCAACAATGTTAGGTGTCCTAGGGTTAAACATCTCTAAGGGATGTATTAAAGAAATAAGTGACAAACAGTCAATATGTGTAAAGTAATAAACTTACACGTTATCTCTCTAGGGATACAAGGTAAGGATCAAGAACCTTAGTAGGACTTTCTTCCAAGCTAATCGAGGTGAGTGGGATTTACTCCTTTGTATTTTTTAAAATTGTTTTACAATGTTTAGCAAAATGTTACTTTCTTTATATGAAAATGGACCTTGTATCGCTATATGCATTGAACATAAACCTTCTTGCTACGAAATCTATATGTATATGAGATGTTCATGCTTATACAAAATTATTTGATTTTACTTGATTAAGTGTGAACGTTAATGTAAAGGCTGTAATGGTCACGACATAATCGGTAGGGGTTATAGTCGTGCCAATGTTAATGTAAAGTAAAGTGCAATGTTGGTCAAAGGGTACTCCGGAGCTCCCTTTGATTGCCCGTTCTAGTAGAGTCAATCACTAGGTTGAGTACCCAGTGCCGATGAAGGCATGTAAATATTAAGAGCCATTAACTGTTTAATCAATGTTTATAAGATGATACTAATGTGTAAGGAATGTTTAGTCTTCATGAAATTGTGTGTTTACATGTACAACTTTTGAAAATATATAACTGTGTATATATATATGTAACATACTTGATCCAACAAGGATGGTATAGTTTACTCATTGAACAAGCTGATGCTCATCCCAATATTTTAACATTTTATATGGAGGATGAGTACGTATATGAGTTTGTTGAGGCTAATAGTGACTAGAATCGCTAGTTGAATAATCAAATAGTGATTGAATAAATGTCATATTTGGATTTGTTATGTTAATAATGAGCATATATGGCTCAATAGAATGATTACTTAATCATTTTATTTTTTATTATGTATTAATAGAAATAAGTTCCGCACTAGATTTTCTATTGTTTCTGCAAATAAAATGTAATGATTATTGAGGCCTTGTATCTTGGAGAATTATACTCTTTGGGGTATGGCGATTGTCGCATTCCAAGCAAGGTGCGGGCTTGGGACGTGATAGGTTTAGTGGTATCTAAGCAAGGTCTAGATCTTATAGGAATAGATTCTAGATACTAAGATATGTGATTCCCAATTTGTTTTTGGGAGATTTAAATTTGCTTTAAGTTAAAATTTCTACTAATAAGAACATTTTGATCGTGTAGGTTATGACTGGACATGTTGTCTATCATGTTGAGAGAGGAGTGCAATTGTCTGGTAGAGACAATTGGATGCTGTGTTAGGCGTAAAATAAGATGTTGCAGAATAGGGTTCAGGAACTTGAGAAGTCAAAGAAGGAGTCCAGTGATTTAATTGAAGATTGGATGAAAAATGCAATACTGGTTGAGGTGGCTGCTAGAGAGATGATCGAGAATTTAAAAAGGGAGCTCAAGGAGAAAACTAATGGGACTCAAGGACAGGAATTAAGGGAAGATGCCTTGCATAAGGAAATTACCAAATTTCTGGTTTCTAATACTGAGGTAGAGAAGGAGAAAGAATTTTTAAGGCGTGATGTTCAGAAGCTAGTGACTAATAGGGTTTGATTGAGGAATAGGAATTTTGCTTTGGACTTGGAAGTCAATAATTTGAAGTATGAAAATATCCATCTAAAAATAGATATTGAAACTTGGAGGACTGAAGCCAAATTAATAGGAGAATGCAGTGGAGGATTGTCAAGCAAAATTCAATCAAAGCTGTCAAACACTATGATCTCTGACTATGATACACTGTTCAATACAAGTGTAAGAATTGAGGCAGATATCAAAAGATTTCAAGCGGAAGAAAGAGGTGAAAGGCCTCGACTTGAGGGTGAAGGTAGTATGGTCGGTCCAAAGAGACCAAGCAGAGTTTTTAGGTTGGTAAGGAGAAACCTGAATACCCCTTCACGGATGGTTACATCTCAATCTAAAGGAAAAGTTCCTACTAAGAAGGAATACCCAACTTGACATAGGATGCATTTGGGAGAATGGCATCTGAAAATTGGTGCCTATTTTGGGTGTGGACAGATGGGTTATTGAGTGAAGGATTGTCCAAATCCTAAGAAAGAAGGCGATAAGTCTACTAACCCCCCTGAAAATAGGACAAGAATCAATGCAAGGGTACATGTGATGACTGGCTTTGAGGTAGAAGAATCTAATGACGTAGTCACAGGTACACTTCTTGTAAACTCTACGCCTGCCTACGTGCTCTTTGATTTTGATGTTACCCATTCTTTTGTGGCTAGAAAGTTTGCTAAGACCTTGAACGTGCAACATGAATGGTTAGATAACCCATATCATGTGTCTGACCTAAAATATAACAATTCTTTGATTGAAATTGAGGGTAGAACATTACAAGCTAATCTAGTTGAAATCAACATGAGTGATTTTAATGTCATTTTAGGAATGGATTGGTTAGTGAGAAACCATGCACAGATTGATTGTAGGAGAAAAAAAAAGTGATTTTTAATGATCCTACTAAAGATAAGTTTCTTTTCAAGGGAATTTAGAAAAAAAGAAGAAAATACACAAGCAGTTATTATTGACTACATTACAAGCATCTAGGGCATTAAGAAATGGTGTAGAAAGTTATCTTGCCTATGTGGTAGACACTAAAGAGAATGGTTTTTCCTTAGAAAATATACTAGTAGTTAAAGAGTTTTCAGATGTTTTCCCTAATGAACTACCTGGGATACCCCTAATAGGGAAATGGTGTTTGGGATCAATTTAGTATATGAAGCAGTACCCATTTCTAAGCCACCTGATCAAATGGCCCCAACAGAATTAAAAGAGTTAAAAGACCAACTTCAAGAATTACTTGATAAGAAATTTATTCAGCCGAGTACATCACCTTGCGGAGCACCTGTGCTTTTTGTTAAAAAGAAGGATGAGAGTGTGAGACTCTGTATAGATTATCGAGAATTAAATAAAATCACGGTCAAGAATAAGTACCCACTTCCAAGAATTGATGATTTATTTGATCAATTGGAAGGTGCTAAGGTATTTTCTAAAATTGATTTGAGGTCTAGATATCATCAATTGAAAATCAAAGAAGGGGATATTCCTAAGAGTGCATTTAGGACAAGGTACAGGTATTATGAATTCTTAGTATGCCATTTGGATTAATCAATGCACCTGTTGCATTCATGGATTTAATGAATTGGTTATTTAGATCCCAATTAAATATGTTAGTTGTGATGTTCATAGATGACATCTTACTATATTCTCCAACTGAGGAAGCACATGCTGAGCATCTTAGAGAAGTACTAGGGATATTAAGGAAGGAAAAGTTATACGAAAAATTTAGCAAATGCGAATTTTGGCTAAGGAGTGTAACCTTTCTAGGACATGTAATATCGAATCAAGGTGTGGCAGTAGATCCTAGGAAGATAAAAGCTATTGTGGATTGGCGAAGGCTAGCTAATGTGATAGAAGTAAAGAGTTTTCTAGGATTGATGGGATATTATCTAAAATTTGTTGAAGGATTTTCATCAATAGCCGTGCCTTTAAGCAAGTTAACTCACAAGTGAGCTAAGTTTGTATGGTCACCTGAATGTGAGGCAAGTTTTCAAAAGTTGAAACAAAAATTGGACTCGGCTCTTGTATTGACATTGCCATCTGACTTGGATGATTTTGTGATTTATGATGATGCATTCAAGCATGGGTTAGGTTGTGTGTTAATGCAAAATGGTCGAGTGAGTGCTTATGCTGCTCAGCAATCGAAACTGTATGAACAAAATCACCCGACTCATGATTTAGAATTAGCTGCAGTTGTTTTTGTACTAAAACTATGGAGGCAACAATGTGAGGTATTCACTGATCACAAGAGTTTGAAATATTTATTTACTCAGAAGGAGTTGGAGGCAACGAAGGTGGCTAGAATTGATAAAGGATTATGATTTGACCGTTTAGCTACCATCCTGTAAAAGCAAATTGAGTAGCCGATATCCTTAGTAGAAAAACAACTACTGCTAGCACCGCTAATTTGAGAAAGTAAATGGCAGATTTGAAGTTAGATGTTGTAGATTCTATTGATGGAGTTTTTGTTGCATTGGTGTTAGCACCAACTTTGGTTAACAGAATTAAATACGCTCAAAGGGTAGATCCTGAAGGAGAAGCTTAAGGTTGAAACATCCAGGAAATTTCAAGCAAAAACTGATGGTAGCCTATGGATGAAGGGAAGGTTATATGTACCTAAGAATGAAGAAATAAAGTAGAAAATTTTAAAGGAGGCCCACGGTACAAAATTTTCTATACATTCAGGAGGAACTAAAATGTATCGAGACCTAAAACAGACGTACTAGTGGAATGGGATGAAAAGGAAAATTGCTACATATGTTGCGAGATGCTTAGTATGCCAACAGATTAAAGCTGAACATCAAAAACCTGCTGGATTATGGCAGCCATTGGTGATCCCACAATGGAAATGGGAGCATATCACAATGGATTTTGTGGTAGCACTACCAAGGACCAAAGGAGACCATGATATCATTTGGGTCATTGTGGACCATTTGAGCAAAAGTGCACATTTCCTACCCATTGTAAATGGAATTTCCATGGAAAAATTGGTGAAGATGTACATTTCAGACACAATTTGTTTATATGAAGTGCTGATAAGTATTGTGTTTGATAGACACCCTAAATTTACATCAAGATTTTGGTCTACATACCAAAGAATGATGGGAGCAGATCTTAGATTGAGTTGCTTTCCATCCACAAATGGATGGGCAATCTGAACAAACAATTCAAACTTTGGAGGATATGCTGCGGGCATGTGCACTCGAATTTAAAGGAAGTTGGGATGGAATGGTTAAGCTAGTGGAATTCTCCTACAATAATAGCTACCATAGTGGAATTGGAATGGCCCCATTTGAAGCATTATATAGAAGGAAGTATAGATCCCCATTATATTGGGATAGAGTCGAAGAGGAATTAATTTCTGGACCAGATTTGATTGAGAAGACTTTAGAGAAGGTTAGAATCATCAAAGGCAAATTAAAGATGGCTCAGGATCATAATAAAAAATGGATAGACACTAAAAGGAGACCGTTAGAGTTTAATCAAGGGGATAAGGTATATTTAAAAATTTTCCCTTCGAAGGTATTATGAGGTTTGGAAAGAGTGGAAAGTTAAGACCCAGATACATAGGACCGTTTGAGAGACTTGAAAGAGTAGGAAATTTGATGTATCGTTTGACACTGCCACATGCTCTATTGAAAATCCATAATGTCTTTCACGTGTCCCAATTGAGGAAGTATGTCTCTGATCTAAGTTATGTACTGGAGGCTCAACCACTAGAGGTGAGGGAAAACACATCCTACGGAGAGCATCCAGTGAAAATTGTTGATCAAAAGGATCAGGTGCTTAAGTGAAGGGCGATTCTGTATGTCAAAATCCAATGAACAAACCATACAGAGAGAGAAGTAACATGGGAGTTGAAAGAAGAAATGAGAACAAAGTATTCGTAATTGTTTACACAAGGTATGTCAGTTTCGAGAACAAAACTTATTTTAAGGGGAGTAGAATGTAATATCCTAAAATCATGCCTTTACCATATTACTTAGGCAAAGGAATCTAGTCATACTACTAAACATTAGTAATAAGATCAATAAATGTAGTTAGTTCTTTTCTTTATTTTTTATGGTAAGGTTTCCAATTACATTTAGTATCATTAATATGTAATTACTAGTCAACCACTAATCAAGCCTATTTTCATTACTAATTAGGATATTTCCTATGGTAAGATTTAGAATACAATTAATAGCATTTATGTCTAATTATAAATAAAATCTCAATCAATCCATTTAGAAAATATTATCAACTAATAATTAGGACATTAACTTTTTAATTGAGTCTTGACACAACACTACTTATCTGAGGCTTATACATACCCTATTCAAAAAAATTAAATCATCTTTTCCTTTCTCTAGAAAACTGACAAATACAAAGGTGAGTTTGAGGGAAAAGTTGAGCAATCTTTTGGAAGAGGAAAAGAGGGAGGAGAAGGAACTTTGAACAACTCGTGACTGCAATACAAGTAAAACTCTATGATTTTTATTCTTTATTGTTTTGAAAAGCCAGTCTAGATTTTAAGATTTATTATACCTACTTTAGTTTATGAATTTTAGTAGAATTAACTAGATCTTAAAACTCTAAAAATTGTTGATTAAGTTCTATTAGAATTTGTGAAGTAACTCCTAAAGGTTCGTGTTATAATCAATCCATTTGAATGTGCCTTGATTGATCTAACAATAGTACTTACCCTTCAAAAGATCATGTTGGCTCGAGAATCGATTAAGAATGCAACTCACACATAAGTAGTCAGATCCTATGCATATTAGTTTTCTTATTATCATGCACATGCCATTACATGGATTTGGAGTCATTATGGATTATGTTTAGTATAAGCGTTGTAGCTTCAATGCCTTACTAAGGTTTCTTTTTGTTTAGACTATTGTTCACATAGTAATGCAATTAGTTTACATTTGATATGACAAGTATGATTCAAATCTGGTTCTTAGACTTAGTGTTTTAGACTTTTAAAAAGTTATGCAAATCTGGTGCAATCAGTGGTCCCTGACCAATACCTTGTAAATTATTTTAGTATCGTCACATCTAGAATATTCAAGTGTAAGACTGAATTTTTAGCCCTTAACGCCCTAACGTTACTTTTGTTATCATAACAGTTCCAAGATTATCTTATAACCATTATTAATTATCCGTAGCTAAATGACAGTGATAGTATCTTAAGGTAAAGTGAACTTTAATGCTTGAAAGCATAAACTTCTATCTAAAAGGAGAAGACTACTAAGATGATAACACCAACTGACTATGAGTTTTTATTAACAACATTAATAGTAACAGTACTCAACAGTCTAGTGTTGTAATTTATGTATTTCTTGCAACTGCCTCATTAAGCGTTAAGGTTAAATTTTAAAACTTTGATGTACTAAAGTTACTACTAGGATACAACAATTGAAATTGTCATTAACATTTTAAGAACTTTTTTCCTAAAATAAATGACTTCCAAAGTTATGGACTTTCCTAAGTTAATTCATGACCTCTCTAAAATAAAGAATTAACTAAATTAATTAAACTTTCCTTAATGATTGATTTTTCCAAGAATATTGACCTGAACTAGGATTCCTTCCAAAGTTGTTTAGACTTATCAAAAATAGTAACTTTCCAAGAAAGGAACTTTCTAAAATAGGAAACTTATTTAAAAGGGAAATATTAGATACAGAAACTTTACTCGTTTAGCAATGTTAGGTGTCCTAGGGTTAAACATCTCTAGGGGATATATTAAAGAAATAAGTGACGAACAGTCAATATGTGTAAAGTAATAGACTTACATGTTATCTCTCTAGGGATAGAAGGCAAGGATCAAAAACCCTAGTAGGACATTCTTCCAAGCTAATCAAGGTGAGTGGGATTTACCCCTTTGTATTTTCTAAAATATTTTTTGGTAATGTTTAGCAAAGCGTTACTTTCTCTATATGAAAATGGACCTTGTATGGTTATATGCATTGAACCTTAATGCTTCTTGTTATGAAATCTAATGTATATGAGATGTTCATTGTAATGACCAAAAAAAATTATTTTTCTCACTTCTTAATTATTTGCATTTCTATTTAAATTATATTTCTATAAAATTTGCAATCATTTAGTGATTTACTTGTTAAGTGATAAATGAGTTTCTCTTGCTTGCTTATTTTAACTTTCGAACGATTAATTTCTTGAAAATTGTTGATTTCGTGACTTATTAGTGAATTTGGCCAAAATTCTAGAAGAATATAAGTTGAGATATTAGTGAATTCAAGAAAAATTTTGGGAGTTAAAAGAATATTAGAAAAGCCAAAAGATTGATAGCAAGAAATTTAAGTGGAAGGCACTATCATGACACTATTTATAATTGATTTAAAAACCTTTCTTGTGGCTAGTATATTATGTGACGCCCCCACTTCTCCCTAAGGCGAACCAAAGGGTATCCGTGGGACGCCTGCCAAATTCTCGCCAGGACCCACTACAATCTACAATTCAAAAGTTCCGAATACTTCAAATAACTTCAATACATAATTAAAGTACTCCAAAATATCTCACACTTACAATTAATCAGCTCTCAAGCTTAATACAACCCAAAAGAATATTTACTACAGCTATCTGCTGTAATACAATTTTAAATTTACAAAAGAAAGCTATCTAGTACTATTCACGAGCACTCTTGGTCTCGAACCCTGTTAAAAAAAAAATGTGGGATGAGCTACACAGCCCAGTGAGGTTCCAAGACACTCTAGCAGTTCTAATAAATCAAGTAATTGAGCATACCGCATGTATGGTTCAGGGTTACACGTTGACATATGAACATGAGACAATTATCATTCTACGAGTAATTTGAACATATCACAGGTATAGCACATTTGCATGGAATGGTTATCATTATGTAAAATAAACACACATTGAAGGATACGGTGTTCCATTGGAACTATGTCGGTCATCTGCACCTTATGACTTCCGGTCCCCACGGTACTGTCTGGCCATCGCCTTATCCCTTCAGTGGTAATACTCGAGTATACCAAAACGGTGGTCCAGGGTTCTAACCTATCCGATCGAGCCCAGTCCTGACTTGAGTAGGTCAGTAACCAAGGGCAGGGCCCAAGTTCAGTTTAGAGCTTACAACATGCACAAGTAATCAAATAACTTGGCGAACGGTAAAAATTTATTCTTTTGGTAGGTCGAGTGAGATAAAGTATACATTCGCCTTAAAATGGTGGACAATTTCATATGAGTAATTACTAGTAACAATTAACACATAAACAAGTACGCAATATTTGATAATTTCATGTGAACATGTAATTTACGGTAATCAAATAAGCAAGTACCAGGTAATCAAGGAGATAGGAAACGGTAAGTAATTACGGTAAACGGTTAATGGTTGACGGTTAACGGTTAACGGTTGACAGTTAACGGTAGTAATCATGGTTAATTGGTAGACATTAGTCATTTTAATAGGCCGCCATTGGCCGTTTCTCACTTTTACCACTTAAAAGTCGAGGAGGTTCACTCCAGCCGACTTATGCAGCCATAGCATAGTTAATCATTTAAACACTTCACGTAAATATAAAATTCAAGTATTTCATGTCGCGTAATTGAAGTATATGCATTTCAAGTATTTTATGTCTAGTAATTCAAGTAGTCACGTAAACATGCTCTTCAAGCATTTCATGTCGAATAATTCAAGTAGTCATGTAAATATGCTCTTCAAGCATTTCATGTCAAATAATTCAAGTTGTCATGTAAATTTGTTCTTCAAGCATTTCATGTCAAGTAATTCAAGTATACCTTACTTAAATATGCGTGAGTGTAATAAATACTTAACATGTAGCACTTAACACTTGACGATCATGGAATAAGCATGTCATAGACTTATTCAAATTACGTACTCCTATATGGAACACTCACCTATTGCAACAAAAGAGTAAATGCGTATACAATCCTTCAGGTGTTCCCCTCGAGATCATCTTGAAAGTCTCCTTGAACACCTGAGCAACCAATAGTTGTCTATTACATACTATCGCTTAAAATCCCTTACTTATCGAGAAGGTTGTACTAGTGTTCATTCTAAGGAGAATTCATGAGGTGAGCCTTAATTATTCATAATCGAGGCTCGGAAGTGGTGTTAAAAAATGCAAGAGAAATCTAATTTTCACCTTTGAAATCAAGTGTAAAACGGTCTAGCAATATCGGAGGAAAATGGAGAGTTTAAAACCTTCAATTTCCTTTAAGTTCGGAAATTTCAGATTCGGCAAGCAAACTTTGAAGAATCAGATCTCACTCTCTATGAGTTCAAAATCGGAAAACTTGGTACCATTGGAAACTACTTCCAAAGTTCTAAAAGTTTCTAGAAGATTCTTTTCCATGATTCCAAACGAAAGGTATTCAAAATTTGTCTCAAAGTTGCTGTTTTGGCTTGCAAGACAGTTTCGGGGTTGGTTTTCGGCAAAGTTTGGAAATTCAGAAAAATTCACACAATGTGAACCAGCCTCTGAAATTTGGAACTCAATTAGAGTCACAAACAAAGTTTAAAACATAACAAGTAGAACAAGAATCGGAGTTTTGAGCACCAAGATATAGTAGCTCAAAGTTGCTGAAAAATCGAAACTTTTAGGCAATTTCCAGGTTCAAATCACAAACTTTGGGACTTTGGTTAAGCATTGAAACGGACTCAGAATGGCACCAAATTTGGTAGTATTACACTACCATATAAGGGCTATTCCTCTGTCGAATTTCATGGAAAAATACGTATGGAAAGTTAGTTAACAAAGTCATGAAAGTTTCTAAGTTTTCAAGGCAAAGCTGCCTTGTGCTACCATTTCCCTTTTCTAAATCATTTGGCTAATGAAATATTTTCAAACATGGTTCATTTGTGTAGATAATGTCTAAGTAACATTCAAGTTACATTTTCTTAGGTGATTAACACCAAGAATTTCGAAATAACAAGTCCCAAGTCAAGATTGGTCATTCGGCTAAGAGAAAAGGAAAAGTTTTTCAGATTCGAACAGCAATTTCGGGACATTATTTGCATATCAAAATGGTCTTAGAATATCACCAAATTTTTCACAATTAAACCTCCATATGAGGACTACTCCTCTATCAAATTCCATTTGAAAATTCACACGGGAAGGTAGTTAACTAAACCATCAAAGTTCAAGAAATTTTCCAAGGCAAAACTGCCTTCTAGCTCTTCTTTCCTTTTTAAAAATTTTGTCCAATGTAACCAACCCAAATCTGGTTTATTTGTGAAACAAAGTCCAAGAAACATCTAATATAAAGTTTGGTAGATGTTGGACATCAAAGTTTCCAAAACAACAAGTCCCAAATCAAGCTAGGCTATTTAACTAGCCAAAAGAGGATTTTCAAGCAAAAATCCAGGTCTGTAATTTGGCCATATCTCACTCAATTCAACTTGGAATTGATCGTAGTTGATGGAGTTGAAAACTTCATTCATAAGGTTACAATTTCTCAGAAGAAATCATTTTTAAAATCTGTCCACAACTAGCTCATCTTTGAGCATTAAGTTGCAGCTCAAGACGTGGACTCCAGTGAACTAGCGAAACAGGACAGTCATGTTCAAATGATTGGTACGGACTGCTTAGGTGGAATCAGAACATGCATTTTATACCGTTGGAAAACTGGTAATGTATAGTTTCCATTTCCGCAAATGGCACTCGATTTTGAAAGCGAAGTAAAATGTTATGGCCATTTGAAAAACACTGCCAGGGAAGTGATGGGAAAATTTCCAGTTTTGAAGAGCTTTCGAAAATGCAACATTTGGCCAACCAAATCACGTAAATTTTGGTGAAAACTTTCTACACAACCTATACAACATATATACATCATAAACAAGACATTGAACCACCAAAAAGTGCTCAAAAGCACATGAAAATGACAGGGGCAGTTTCGAAATATTTTTGCTCATCACCTCCTTTGAGTTTCCTTTCACCAATACAACTTATTTCCACTAATTTAAGCACTAAACCAACATTAATAACATAAAAACTCATGAAATCAGTCCTCAAGTCATTGTGGGAGTTCATAGAGCCCACACACCAAAATCCAACATAAATAAAGCTACCCACATGGAAATACAAGCTTAGAAGTGCAATACTACTTCTATAAACTAAGATTCAAGAGGTTGATCGTTTGTTACCTCTTTAGATGATAAAACCAGAAATTTTGGTCACCAAAAACTCCAAGAAAAATCGTGAGATGATGTTCTTCTTCTAGCTTAAGCTGCTCTCCAAGTGAAGTGGAAGTTGTGTGATGATTTGTGAAGGTTTTGGAGCAAAGATTGAGGTGAAATGGAGAAGAGAGCTTTCTTCCTTCTCCCCTTGGAGGTTCCAGCCGAAAATAATAGAGTGAGGAGAGAGAAATAAGGTTTTGTTTGTGTGCTAAAACTTGGGGAGAAAGAATGGTATAGTAGCTTTAGGTGGTGTGGAAAAGTCAACTCTTACTAGGCGCGCGCGTGGGTTTCGTGCTCATTTTCTCTTGAATTTGTTTCACTAGTGCACTATATCTCTAATGCACTTTCATTCATACTATTATTATTCACTCTTAATAGTCTAAAAATAAAGGCCTTAAGTCCCTTAATTGATCGCGCGCGTAAAAACGCGTACTTCCTATTTAAGCGCGATAAAGTGAAATCTCCAAGAAATTCTTATTACGATAGTATAACTAACTATTACTTGAGCACTTAAACATAAAAATACCTATTTCAAGGCTAATGTACAAGTCTCCAATTTTTCAAGCTTATTGTACTCTCAAATCGGTTACTGTCTCGAAAACGCATATTCACTATTCTCACTAAACGAACTTCCAAAAATTAATTTTCGAAACAAGTCATTTTAAAAATACATATAAACCATAATTCCATGTAATTGGGTCTAAAAAGATTGGAATAAAATATTTAGAGAGAACGGGTGAGTAAATAATTAATTAAACCAATACAATAAAATAAAATAAGAAAATTTTCGGGTTTTCACAACCTGTCCTCCTTAAAAGAATTTCGTCCTTGAAATTCATACCTTCTATGATTTCAAATAATCTTGAACCCTGTTGAGTGATCATGTCATATGTTCTTGCAGATGCCACTGGTCATTTTTCTCTTCCATTGACTTGTCGAGGGATAGTTCTATTTTCTTGTTGAGTGGTAGTCTCTCGGGGATACCTCCTTGGACAGTCGTGAACTTTATGGTTGGTATTCCCACATCCCATACACATTCGCCCCTTTAGCCAACAGTTTTCTTCGGTATGATTCATCCTTCCATAATATCCACAAGTCGGACAAGGCGTTGTGACTTGACTTGCTTGCGAGGTTTCCTTTGATCGTATCTGTCCGACTGGAGTTCCTCGTGACATAGTTCTTTTTGGTTCCCTTATCATGAGTGGTACAGGAAGTGACAGTCTTACTCCATCCACTCCTTTTCTAATTTTGGGTGGTGGTCCAATTTCTCTTAGTGTACTATCGGATACATCTCTTTTCTTCGCTTGAAAGGCTCTCAGTTGGGATTTTGTGCTTTCCACCCTTTGCGCTTTCTCGAGAGCGTCACTAAATTTTTTAATATGTGCTGCGGCAAGGGCATCTTGGATCTCTAAATTTAATCCTTGGATGAACCGTCTTATTCTCTTCCGTTCAGTAGCCACCAATTCTGGAGCATATGTTGATAAGTTCGTGAAACGTGTTTCGTACTCAGCCACACTTAAAGTTTCTTGACGAAGCTTTATAAAATCGTTTTCTCTCTTTTCTTGGACAAGCGGAGGAAGAAATTTCTCATTAAACTTACGCACAAAGTTTATCCAAATCCTTGGAGTTTGATCTCTTTCCCACTTATTTCTTATAACATTCCACCAGGCTCGGGCCGCTCCATCAAGTTGAAATACAGTAAAAGTGACTTGTCTTTCTTCTGTGTAATCCAAGGCATCGAATATATTCCTTATATTTTCTAACCAATTTTCAGCCACTTTTGGGTCAGGTCCTCCAGAAAATTTGAACGGGAAGAATTTTTGAAACCGCTCTAAAGCTTGATCTTCCCCTGTCTCTTGATTTCCACGTTAGTTTCCTTATCCAATCCCTTGACCTTGTTGAGCTACTAAAAGCTCTAGTATATCCGTCATGCGAGTTAAAACTACTCCCATTTAGTCATTTCCTCTCCCAGCACTTGGCTCGGCGTTTTGATCAATATCAGACCCATTATCTACTCTTTCATTTCGGGGTTGTTTAGGTTGACGTCCCTTTCGTTGTCCTCTAGTTTCCATGTTCACAGCTAATCTATACGCATATGTATAAGTTCCGCACTAAACTATAATCGAACTACATACACATACCAGTAACAACTTTTAAAGAAAAGGAAATCACTTACATAAATAGCATTATCATATGCAAGTAAACACAAACTAGAACTCAATAAATCATGACACAGGTTTTAGTCAAGTAAAATTCATACCAAGTCAAAGTCAATAAACAAAATAAACAAGTGATTATCAAAAGTACATTCATCTCCAAGGCACAAAACTCTTAAGTTCTACTCTCATAGTCTTACTACAAAAGATCACAAGTAGTGTTTCACTAGATCAATTGGAACTAGATGATTCCCATTTCCTAACATGTTCAACTTCAATCCCAACATAAGGATCTTTTGGGCTACGATTTTCTCCGCATCCCACTCTTAATTATTATGCCATCTTAGCCAAACGATTATTGGTTTCCTGTAACCATTCATGTGAAACATCGATTCATTCTTATTCCCCACAAATGGAGATCTCAAGTCCTTAGGATTGCCCTTAACTCCAAAGTATTTGGGTACAAGAATTCGAAATAAGGTAATTCACCACTCGTGCCGGCCGGTCCCAAAAATAAATCACCACATTCGAGATTCCTACCCAACATACATATCAAATTTCCTCCAAGGATCAAGATAAAGGTTTTACAACCTATCATATTCATGATTCACAGCTTACATTTCCAGAAGGGCACTTAAGTCTTTATTCAATCACATAGTAAGGACCATAAGACCGTAAGGACCAAACTCACGCCACGCACAGACTACGCGAAACGGCTCTGATTTTCATCCCTACATGCAGTCACTTAACTTTTAAACCAATCCCACAGTTTGGCATCGTAAACTTTTAAGCCTAGGATACACTATAAAATCTAAAGCCTAAACTCTGATACCAATTGTGACGCCCCCACTTCTCCCTAAGGCGAACCAAAGGGTATCCGCGGGACGCCTGCCCAACTCTCGCCAGGACTCACTACAATCCACAATTCAAAAGTTCGGAATACTTCAAATAATTTCAATACACAATTAAAGTACTCCAAAATATCTCACTGTAGACACCAAATTTTTAGTGTAGTTTTATTTACTATTTATTTTTATTTTTATTTGTCATGTTAGTTTTTATTTACTTTTAGTCTCTTATTTTTATTTTTAAGTCATTTTTGCATAGAATTTATCAGAAAAAAAGAAAATCATCAATCAGAAAAATCCTTTAGCGTTTTATCTTTTATTCCTGATTTTTGCTCATTTTATTTGATTTTAGTTAAAATGTTATTTTTATTAAGTTATTGTAAAAAAAAAAATCATCTGGAAACAATAGCCATCGGATGGCCAAGGAAGAGGCATTGAGCTGGGGTGGTTTGTGACCATCCAAATGAGGGTTAAGATAGATTGATGATGATATAAAAGGAAAGAAAAGGAACAGCATGGGAGAAGATCTATTTGGGGGCTAAGTGAGCAAGGGAGGACAGAGCAAAAAATAGAGAGACCGAGGGAGTTAGAAGGGAAAGGGCTTGGAAAATCTGGAAAACTAAGGGAGGATGGCTGGAGTTTGAAGGGATAGTTGGGATAGCTTTGAAGGAAAAACGAGAGGGGGTGTGTGTGTGTGAGATGGAAAAAAGAAAAACCAGCAAAGGAGAGGAGGAGGGGAATGACGACTGGTTGAGTGAGGAAAAACCAAGAGATCAATGGAGAGCTTTGGGGCGGCTAGGGTTAGAAAGAGAGGGAAACACCGAGAAGAGAGAGAGCTACAAGGGAGAAACCGAGAGAGAGTGGAGGCGGAGAAAAAAAAGAAAACAGCAACGAAGGAGCTAACAGTTGCGGCCGCGAAAAGGGAGAGAAAGAAAACTGGACAAAGGAGAAGGAGAAAGGCTCTGGAGGGGAATGGAAAACAACGACTGAACAGGAAAGTCAGAGAAGCAAGAAGGAAACTGGATTCGGAAGCAGCCTCTGATCATCCTTCTGGTTTTGATCTCAACTAAGATTCATCATCAGGTAACTCTTAATCTGTTTCTTTGCATTCATTCCAGTTCAATGAGTTTACTGGGTATGATGCATCTGGTTTGATTAAGAAATGATAAGACCTAGGAGATATTGTGAAGGTCATTAGATATGGATAATGTGCTGCAAAACCTTATTTGGAATCCACGCATAGAAGATTTATGCTTTCTCTTTGTGAATCTGGTTGGGTTTAAGGGAAGGAGGAAGGGCTTTAATCCATGGGCGTGGGTTAAGCTAGATTTTTTGTTGTGTGTTTCTTGATTAAGTTTCCTTAATTCTTGTTGAAGTTCCGTTAGTTCCCCCATTGATTTCTGCTCCTTCGTTTTAGGTTGATGCGCGAGTTTGGCCTGCATTTGGAGGATAGAGATTTGTTTTTTTTTTATGGGGTTATACGATGAATCCATGAAGCTTTCGTTTGATGTTTATGGTTGATTCTTGTATGTTTGAACGAGCAAATCCAGAAAGAATGGCATATAACTATGGGTAGGCCTGACTATGTTTCCTTCTAGCTGTTTACGTGTGATAGTGCTTCACTGCTGTTTTCTTGCTAGTTTCCCTTCCATTTCATGCTTAAAATCTTGTTTGCCGTCTTGGTTAGGCTTTGAAATGATGTCTCGAAAGTTCTGAGCTAGGGGTCAAATAGATGTTTATATCCCCTTCACTATTGCCGCATTTTGGTTGGGGGTGGATGAATCAGTATCCATTACCTTGCTGCATTTCATGTTTTGCTCCCTGCTTGATTGCCGTGGGGTAAACAATGGCATTTGGTTGATGTTAACAACATGGTCCTGAGGTCATTGCACTTGTGTTTGTTTTGGTTTGATTTGTTTCATGTCAGTGAGTCTCGGTTGGAATGAGAAAATTGCAGCAAGCTTTCTTTTCTGTTGCAGTAGTTTTTCTCGCAACATTTGCATGAAAACTTCAGAAAAATGATTGTCTTTTGTTGTTTGTTTGGATGTTGAAGTGATGTGTCTTGTTGTTTGGCTTCAAACTATGATTTTTGTCTGAAAAATCTTCGAGCCAAGCTGCATATTTAGGTCCAAAAGCCGAGAAGAAAAATGAATAAGGGGGGGAGGAAGTTTTGAGCCATGCATCTTGTGTTTTTTGGGGTTTGTTTGCTTTGGTTAAGAGCAATGCATGTTAAATTTGACTAGATTTAGGTTCTGTCAGTTGCATCTTGTATTGTTTTCCGTTGCTCCCATTTCATTCCTCCTATACGTGGTTTTGTCCAAAAAGCTGCACTTCATCCTCACACTTTGCTGCTTTCTTTTCTTCCTACAACAGCTCACAAAGACTGGTTTTGGTCATCTATGTTGCTAGCTAAATCTGGTGTCTAAATAATTAATGATAAAGTTGCATGTTTTGATCCGAAACTACAAAAGCTTCGGTGTGAATGTCTCACGGATTGAGGATTCTTCATAACTTTGCATAAATTCTGCCTGAAAGTTTTTCCAGAATTGCATATTTTTATTCTAAGTTTTGATTTGTTTGGATGAGTTTGATGCTTTATTGTTTAAGGCGGCGGCTTTGATGTCTGCTTGAGATTATATGCTAAAGGGAAGCTGTATCAGAAAACTTAGAAAGCTGGTTTCTCTCTTTAATGCCGCAGCATGTGCTTCCCATTTGGCTATTCATTTGATTGCCATGGTTTGTTGTTTATGATGGGGTTGGTTAGTCAAAATGTTTAGTTGTCAAGGGGTGTTGAGAGTTAGTGTTCATTGGGTTTTGCTTGAAGTCAGCTATGGGATTTATGGAAGGAGGTTCCGTTAGCTGCTGAAGGTTCTGATTGCAGAAGCCTATTTGCTTATTTCGTAGTTGTTGCATGGCATTTGCATGCAAAAATAACTTCTAAAAATTGCAAATCAACCTCATATGTTTCTCCTCGTTCTATGAAGGCCCAATTAGGTTCTGATTTCTTGCAATTAGGTCCTAGAATATTGCAATTTGAACCATTATTTGACCTTGTCATTACTTGAGGACCTTTGAGTTCCTAAAATGTGTTAATTGGGCTTGAGTGATTGGTTAATATTTGCAATTGGGTCCTTGATAGTTTTCCTATTTTAGAAATTTGATCAATAATTTTACTTTCTTGGAAATTATGCATTATTTGATTCCATTTAAATTGCAATTGGGAGGGATTTGGTGATTTTGTTTATATTTTACTATTTAATTGGTGCCTTGGCCTTTTTATTGTTTTTGCAGCTAATCTTTCTTTTTATTTGATTACCATTGCAAGGGAGGTAATTTCTATCCCTTATTTTACTTTATTTGCCCCTATGTGCATCTTATGTGATTTATGTGCTTAATTGCATGCCTTTTGAATGTTGTCATTTTATTTATTTATTTATTTATCCACTTTATTTGTTTTAGTTTTGTATATTTATTTTTAATTTTGATCATTTGAAAGGCACTTGAATGCCAAAGTTGTAATAGTTAGTGATTTAATTATTTTATTTTATTTTATTTTATTCTTTTCCCCTTAGATTGTAGTAGGGCCTCCCCAAATGTAATAGTTAGGGGTTCATTAGCTTCATTTTACTTTGTGTGTGATATGCATGCCTATGTGCTATGTGTTTAACCGCTTTCTTAGGGCTTTGGCATCTAGATATGCATGCTTACGTGTTATGTGAATTACATACTCACATGCCTACCTGCTTTAATTATGTTTATTGATTATGTATATGATAGATGTAGATTCTCGATACCACACTAGTCCAATGCTAGTTGTGGTTCCCTTGTCCGATTTCTCACTAGTCCAATGCTAGTGAGGAAGTAGAAATAAGGGCTAGTCCAATGCTAGATCCAATAGGGCCGCCCCTCGCTAGTACATACTCGCTTGCCCTCAATACATCTTCATTCAGTTTTCCTTTTTAGTTTTACATTTTTGCATGACCCTTCACTCCCTTTCCCTTGCACATTTAGGGTTGCATTTCATTCTAGTTATTAAGGTCATTTGCTTGATTAGGTTAGGGAGTCACTCTTTTGGTAAGGGGGATGGACAAGTTTGGCTATACATAGCCTTAGCATGCTCATTCTTTTTCTAACCAAAAGGCAAATCAAAAGTCACGATTTAGGGTCTCCCCGTACCCATCTTGCTTGCATTCCTCTAGGGTTCGTGTATTTCATTTATCCACTATCACTTTGCACTCTCACTTCATATTCTATCAATTTTTCCACATTTTCACTTCACACAACTCTTATTTTGCACATTTTCACTCCACCACTTGCACTTTATATACTACCACTGAGCACACATACACTTCACACTATCGCCTTACATACCTCACCTTTCACACCCGTTTGCACACTCCTACTTATACACTATTGTTTTTTATTACTTTTTTCACTTCACACAAACTCATGTTTGACATTGCATATATTCATTTCACTCATTCTTACATCATTAGCATTATTCGTGACCTCTTGGAGGGCTTATCCTTGGCTATCACAACTCATGTGATTTAGTCCAATCGAGCCTCTAAGAGATATTTGTCCCACTCGATTCATCATTAGATTTAGGATTGTACCCATGTTAGTTACATCCAAATACAATACATTTTTTATTAAAATTTAGGAAAATCATGACTAAATCATGCAACTAGTTTAGGATAGGTTGAGAGGGTGCCTTAGACATTGTCTTTCCTTCCCTCTCTTCAACTGTGACCCCGAACTCGTTTTCTTTGATTTTCGTAGACTATGAGTCATCTAAAAAGGTTCTTACTTTACTTTTTCAAAAACTACTTTTTGGGTGACTTGGTACACCCCAACTCAATACCAAGTGGCGACTCCTGTTTTTCCGTTTAAAAACCTTTTTAGATTATTATTTTGGCCAAACCGTCGCATTTAAAAGTTCCATGGCCTTTTCTTTTTATTTCTCACATTCACACACTTCACATATTCCACACATATTACACATCATGATTTCAAAACGACCTTCTTTTCAATTTTCCAAAAAATGGGGCGCGACAGTTGGCGACTCTACTGAGGACTTCCTAAGTGGGTCTGAGCACTTGATTTAGTTTTTCTTTTTCTTTTCTACCCTTTTCATGTATCGCATTTGGATGTTTAGGGTTGCAGTTTTTTTCTTTTCTAGGATTTTTGCATTTCGCGCGTATCAACTCACCCCCTCACCCTTTGCGTACGATTGATTTTGATGGATGGATGGTCTATTTATGTTTATCCCGCGCTTTGCATTGCATTTGGGTGGGGATATTACCCTAGAGCCTCGTATTGGTTCTTGATCCCTCCCCTCAAAAAGAAGAAAAGCACCTCATACGTGCATGCATAGTGTTATTTACCATATTTTTTTCTTTATCGTGGGCGCTATCCCACATTTCCCTATAAGATTAGGATCTATTTTCTTAGGTAGGCGGATGGTGTGCACTGCGTCCATAGCGATGCCTAAGGGATCACTCGAGCCACCGACTGAAGGTCCTGGGAGTGATGACCCTTCGCCTTTAGGTCTGAAGGCTTGGGAGCCGAAGCCTTATCGAGTCTAGATGCATTAGTAAACCAAACCTCATGCATCCATAATAGTTTACCTAGGGTAGAGTCTGCCTTACCCTATTAGGGACACTATGCACGAGAGGAGGGATCCAACCCCTCTTTTTCTTTTATTGCTTTATCTCTTTGTATTGCTTTGCTACAAATGTGTTATGTGTATTTATCTGATTGAACTACTTTTCTTGGTTTTGTCTCCATTGCATTCATAAGCCCTAGAAAATAAGAGTCCTGGCATGGTACTCTCTAGGAACCTACCTTATTTGATGTGACACGTTTAAATTCAATGTTTCGCATTTGCAGCATGAATACATTTCATTTTAGGCTCACCCCGGCATACAAAAGGGGTTCCCTTTAGGTCACGTTTCATTTGTGTACTGCATATTTACGCGCTTTGATAAAATGGCATCATGCATAAACCCTAAAAAGGGAATGCCATTTAGGGGATCCAGTGTTAGGAATAAGCCAGTTCGTGTCTCGGATACTTAATCCAAGGAGACTTGCACGTTTACATTTTGTACCATCCAAAGGTGTAGTGCACAAGGTAAGATAGGATCCGATCATTTTCATAGAGCGATCTTTGGAATATGAGCGTCTAATAATTACTTTTTGGCCATTTTATCAAAATTGATAAAAATCCCTTGCGTAAAGGACATTAATTTGAAGAAATTCACAAATAATTCCTCACTATTGAGACAATAAATAAATTGAGGCCAAAATTTGATTTTAGAAGGCTCATAGACTAATGCATCGCAATAAATTTTTGAAACTACCAGTGGATAGATTGATTTTTAAATAAGCTGTCAATTCCATTCAATCCATTGGACCATTTTATTCATCAATTTCATCCAGTCCATTTTATTAATTTGTTCATTTTTAGGGAAACCTAGTCGATTTTGAATTCATTTGACTAGTTTACTCATTTTTGGGCAATCTAATCGATTTTGAATAAATCACCAATTTCATTCAATTCATTTGATTAGTTTACCCATTCTTAGGGCAATCTTATCGATTTTGAATAAACCATCAATTTCATCCAATCCATTTTGTCAATTCAATTTTAGGACAATCTAATCATTTTTGAATAAATCATTAACTCCATTTCATTCATTGGATCAATTTACTTATTTTTAGGTCAATTCGATCAATTTTGAATAAATTATCAGTTTTGTTCAATTCGTTTGACCAATTTACCCTTTTTTAGGGTGATCTAGTCAATTTTGAATAAATTATCAATTTCATTTGACCGATTTACCCAATTTTAGGGTGACCCAGTCAATTTTCAATAATTTATCGGTTTCATCCGATCCATTTGACGATTTAGGATTTTCGGTGCCAAATTTTAGAATTAAAATGGCTAATTGTTTTGAGGAAATCATCAAAATGCATTCATTCGACTTGGATAGATTAGGGTTTCGATCCATGTTAAGAAATTTCAATTTTCTCCAATGACAAACTCGTCAAAGTTAAATCGATTTGTACGAATTCTTGTGCCGACCAGAACCATTCATTCATTCAAATTTGTCCTCATTTTGTTGGAGATCTCTCACTGTTCAATTGGTCCAAAATTTTCAAATTACTTTCTAATCAAATCTCAATCAGTTGATCGGATTTATCAGGTATTGAATGGTGCCTACCCTAGAGGATTGCATTTTCATTATAGGCCTACCCTTGGCACAAAAAAGGTTCCCCCATAGGACATGCATCCTAATTTTTTGGATGTTTACTAACTCTTGTCTTTTTCTTTTTTTTTTTTTTGTATTTTTGTTGGAAAAGCTAAGCAAGGGCTAAATCTAAAGGCGATTCCTTTCAAAATTTTCAGGTAATATTTAAACATATCTTCTTGTCGAAACCCTATCATAACACGATCCCGTAGTCAAACCCAGAGGAGTCGTGTAAACATGAGTTCACAACCAAAACCATCGGATAGGTCTGCTACTACAGCTCAACCTGAGACTACGAGTTTAGGGGTTCAGCTAACCGAGATGCTTACTAAGTTTGGTGAGATGGCTACCAAGATGGCGGCCAAAAGGAAATTGATTGATGAGCTTATCAGCAGCAGAGTTCAACCCAAGCCCGTACCCATTAGACAATCTGAGCAAGAACCATTTGTCATACCTCCGACTCAAATTATCTTTACTCCATCCTTCTCTATTCCACCCGAAGAAACTTTCACCTATACCACCACAAATTTGTCATACACCTACCCCCATAATCCTTCATTTCTTTCTACTCACACGCAAATTCCGCCACCCCAAGTCACTTCGAATGTACTTCCTGAGCAGTATACTTTTTATCCCACCGCTGCAAAGCCCTTACTACCAGACCATGCCGTTCAAGCTAAACTAGAAATAGAAGAATCTTCTGCTCCTGTTGATATGAAGTTGCTCAAGCGTCTAGACCGTTTCGATGAATTTATGAGGAAAAGTCAGGGTTTAAACAAGCAAGGAGTGCTAGACTACGATGAGCTTTGTCTCTTTCCAAATGTGCAATTGCCTGAGGGGTTTAAAACCCCCAAATTTAACAAGTATGATGGGACAGGTAATCCTAGGACACACCTCCGGCTATTTGCTAACAAGTTGGGAAGACCTGTGGATGATGAGAATCTGCCTCTAAGGCTATTCCAGGAGAGTTTGGAGGGGAATGCACTCGATTGGTATTCCAACTTAAAACCTGAAGAAGTGAAGACCTGACTTGACTTGTCTAATGCTTTCGTGAGGCAGTATGAGTACAACTGTGACTGTGAGCTGGCTCCGACACGAACCACGTTGGAAGGAACAAAGAGAAAACCCTTTGAGGACCACAAAACCTATGCTAAAAGATGGAGGAAAATAGCTGCAAAAGTCGAGCCACCAATGACTAAGGACGAAATTATCCGCACTTTCATTAAGGCACATGATCCGCCGTACTTTGAAGAAATTTTTCGCATGACTGGATGCTCGTTTGCCGCTATTGTCAATAAACTTGAAGAGTACGATGACTTCGTAAGAGCTGGAAAGATCGTTAATGTCTCCGCCCTCAAATCACAGTTGGATGCTTTGCAAGGACAAGTGAGCAGTGCGAAAAGGCCGCAATTCAAAAAGAAAGAGGGGGAAGCTGCCTTTATCTGGGATCAAAGCCCTACACCAAGACCCAGATTTTAACACAAACCAACATATTCACCACCTTATCCCTATTATCCAAAGCCCCACCCTGTCTATAACACCAATATCACTTACCCCCGACCTCGCCCAAATTATGCCAACCCGCCTACAGTTCCTTTTCAAATATCTCAACCAAATTTTCAACAAACTCGTCCTCGGCTTCCTTACAACCAGAGATTTCCTCCACCAAACAGACCCACCTATAACTATCCCCAACCTATTGAAACTTACAATCAAAGCTGTACCCGAACCTTCACCAACCTAGGCAGGCCTTTGGACCGATTGTATGAGCAGCTAAAGGCTGCCGGTAAAATAGGTGTGATTCCCTCTCCAACTTACCCTTATGGCATGCTTGCCGGATACAATCCACAGTTCACTTATGCCTATCATTCGGGAGCACTTGGCCACTTAACCGTCGATTGTAAAACCCTTAAGCACAAAATCCAAGATATGATCGAGGCAGGGGAAATAGTGCTAAGAAAAAAAGGTAAACAAGGGCCGAGCATAAGTACAAATCTTTTTTCTGAACACAAGGACACCTTTGAGGCATCCACCTCCAACGAAGAATTTTGAAAATCTTGAAGGAGCTTTGCACAATTGGATTACCAAGTATCGTCCCTCTCGAAGGGAATTTCGATAAATCTGGGGATTGATTTGTTAAAATTCATGAAAATCGTCACTGTTTGCTTTTGTGTAAATAGTTTTATCATGTTCAATCAAGTTTTGGCTAAAACAATTTTCACACTATCAAGTTCCTATGTTGTTTTTTTAAATCTTTCAATAGCAGGCATAGTCACATCTTTTCATTAGTTTGTTTGATACCATTTTGCTCATATTAATTGTTTATTGGTTTTAATTTCGCTCTAAACTCTTTCAAATGGCCAAAAATAAAATTATTTGACCTTTGGATATCATTGTTCTGGAATCCGATGATGGCAATCTCAATATCACTCACGACTTTGAGATTATGGAATCCGAAATTCAAAACGAGAGTGATAATGAGGAAGTATCTGGTTCTTTTTTCAAAAGATCTCGAACAATATGAAGAGAAATCCAAACCGAATCGAGAAGAGATAGAGAATGTTAACAATGGCACCAAGACTGAAGTCAAAGAAATAAAGATCAGTAGATATTTGAATGAAAAGCAGGAAAAGGGAAACTATGTTGCCTGCCGAGATTGAAGTCCCTTCATTGCATATTCTAATGGAAGCCAAGTTGGAGGAAGCTGATTGATCAAGGCAACGTCATGAACAATTGGCTCTGATTGATAAAAAGTATCTGAATGCTTTGTCACGGCCGAAACTACCAAAAACACATGACCCAAAAAGTCCACCGGCGATCTTTTGAAGAAGACGACAAAGGACTTAAACGAATTTTGCCAGTGCAGGATGAGGCCAAAGGCAAATTTGCTCCAAATTGGCAAGGGCCATTCATTGTTCAAAAGGTATTACCTGGCGGAGCACTCATTTTGGCAGAAATGGATGGACAGACATTCCCTCAACCTATCAACTCAGATATGTGTAAGAAGTTCTTCATTTGATTATGCAAATTTCTTTTAGGAAGTCACGCAAGGGACGAGACAAAAGTCAGGCCATCTTCCTTTCCAATCAAAACATTTCATCCCTAGTCATCCCCTTTGAGCTATCAGAACAATAATTTTCGTTTGGCAGCCCCTGAGAGTTGCAAACCCCACACTGGGACAAATTTATTTTGAAAAGAGATGATCAAAAAGAAAAGGAAAACCCCACACTGGGGAAAATTTATTTTGAAAGAGAGAAGAAAAAAAAAGAAAGAACCCCACACTGGGGCAAATTTAGTTTTTGAAGAAAAATGCAAAAGTGAGAAAAATGCAATGAAGAAAATGCAAAGAAAGAAAAATTCAATCAAACTGGGGCAAATTTCCTCGGTTTCGTTCAAAAATTGGAGATAATTTCAAAATTATGCAATTTCAGGCAATTTCACACCTTTCATTAAATTTGCTTTCAAGCCTCAACCTTTTTCAAAGCACCCCACCTGACCTCATTACAAAAGCCCAAAAGTCCTGACTTTCGTCACTTGCTGTATTTCTATTAGGGATTTCTCTAATCAACTGGCAAGTGATGTCCATAATGCCTTCACCTAAACTTCTAATGGAAGCGTATTTTGCTGATACCAGCAATCTTCAACTCGCATTCTTGAGTCAATCATGGCCGAGCTTTTCCATCGTTTTTTAGGTGAAAACCCAAAAGGGCACCTCAAAAAAAAAACAACAAAAACAAAAACAAAAAAAAGAAAGAAAAAAGAGAAAAAGAAGAAAAAAGAAAAGAAAAACAAAACAAAACAAAACAAAAGGGGTGGGGGCAATTTTGGTGAAAACCCGAAAGGGCGGCAAGGTAGGTTCTGCAGTAAGCAAGCACGAGGAGGAATAGCTGGTGACTTAGTTCATTTGAATTTCTCTTTGTTTTGTAATACTTCTGCCAATGTTGAATTCCAGAACAAAAATATCCGGAGATTCGAATATAACATCTGTTGGCCAAAAGCTGTGTCATTTTGTAAAAAATATTATTTTGCAAATACATTCTTAGGAAGCTCATTTTTTTTTTCAAAATGGCTTGTATTCATGGCATTTTGTAGGCTTTAAGCACAGATGGTTGTGTTCGCATTCTTGTGCATTTTCATTCCTGCATGACATTTGAAATTATCTTGCATGCCTCATTTTTTTTAATCATTGAATTTTGGTGAATAACAATCCCCATGATTTATTTCAAGAGCATGCTTGGATTCAGTCATCTTTTGGAAATGGTTGAAATTCAGCAAAGCCAGCTACACAGACTTCACAATATGGCAAAACACATACCTGGTCAGTTTGAAAATTGGAAAAGTTTTGGAGTGAGAAATCCAACTCAATCAGATGCCGCAGCGAAAGTTGGCGAAGAAGGAAAAGAAAAAGGAGGAAAAAAAAACTCATGTTTACACGATTCTCAATGGAAAACGGATCAAATGATGGTGGCAATTTCTTTGTTTTTTCTCTTTTGCAGAAAAATTGCATGCACAGATGAAAGCAATCACACCTCGCACTGGAATCGGTGTCGAAAAGAGTTTCTCCAAGAACAAAGACGGATCGAAAATGTTGCAAGCAAATTTGATCAAATGGTACAACAACATGGCAATGCAGAATCAACTATGGACTCAGATTGCAAAAACTCAACCTCTACTGGGGCAAAATTTTGGGTTATTTTCAGGTAAGTATACTAAGATGTCCCATGTTCAAATTCTCTTTTGGGCCAGTCCCATGTTTAAATTTTCGTTCGGGTCAGTCCCATGATTTTAAATTTTGTTCGGGTCAGTCCCATGATTTAAAAGTTTGTTCGGGTCAGTCCCATGATTTTAAATTTTGTTCGGGTCAGTTCCATGATTTAAATTTTGTCCGGGTCAGTCCCATGATTTAAATTTTGTTCGGGTCAGTCCCATAATTTTAAATTTTGTTCGAGTCAGTCCCATGATTTTAAATTTTGTTCGGGTCAGTCTCATGATTTAAATTTTGTTCGGGTCAGTCCCATGATTTTAAATTTTGTTCGGTTCAGTTCCATGATTTTAAATTTTGTTCGAGTCAGTCCCATGATTTTAAATTTTGTTCAGGTCAGTCCCATGATTTAAATTTTGTTCGGGTCAAAATTTAGTTCGGGTCAGTCCCGTGATTTAAAAGTTTCTGTTCGGGTCAGTGCCATTTAAATTTCCTGTTAGGGTCAGTCCCCTTTTAAATTTCTTGTTCGGGTCAGTTCCGTTTAAAATTTTTTTGTTGAGGTCAGTCCCCTTTTAAATTTCTTGTTCGGGTCAGTCTCGTTTTAAATTTCTCGTTTGGGTCAGTCCCATTTAAAATTTTGTTAAAGAGGCCAGCCATCATTTCAAAAGCGTCATTCGCTCGAGTAATTTGCAGCCGAATAACACAGGTAGATATTTGGTATCTATTTCTTTGTCTCAAGTTTTTCCAAAACTCAGACAAAGAGGGGCAAACTGTAGACACCAAATTTTTAGTGTAGTTTTATTTACTATTTATTTTTATTTTTATTTGTTATGTTAGTTTTTATTTATTTTTAGTCTCTTATTTTTATTTTTAAGTCATTTTTGCATAGAATTTATCAGAAAAAAAGAAAATCATCAATCAGAAAAATTCTTTAGCGTTTTATCTTTTATTCCTGGTTTTTGCTCATTTTATTTGATTTTAGTTAAAATGTTATTTTTATTTTTATTTTTATTAAGTTATTGTAAATAGAAAAAAAAAACCTTCTGGAAACAATAGCCATCGGATGGCCAAGGAAGAGACATTGAGTTGGGGTGGTTTGTGACCATCCAGATGAGGGTTAAGAGAGATTGATGATGATATAAAAGGAAAAGAAAGGGAACAGCGTGGGAGAGGATCTATTTGGGGGCTAAGTGAGCAAGGGAGGACAAAGCAAAAAATAGAGAGACCGAGGGAGTTAGAAGGGAAAGGGCTTGAAAAATTTGGAAAACTAAGGGAGGATGGCTGGAGTTTGAAGGGATAGTTGGGATAGCTTTGAAGGAAAAACGAGAGGGAGTGTGTGTGTGACGGAAAAAAGAAAACCAGCAAAGGAGACGAGGAGGGGAATGACGGCTGGTTGAGTGAGGAAAAACCAAGAGATCAAGGGAGAGCTTTGGGGCGGCTAGGGTTAGAAAGAGAGGGAAACACCGAGAAGAGAGAGAGCTACAAGGGAGAAACCGAGAGAGAGTGGAGGCGGAGAAAAAAAAAAGAAAACAGCAACGAAGGAGCTAACAGTTGCGGCCGTGAAAGGGAGAGAAAGAAAACTGGACAAAGGAGAAGGAGAAAGGCTCTGGAGGGGAATGGAAAACAACGACTGAACAAGAAAGTCAGAGAAGCAAGAAGGAAACTGGATTCGGAGGCAGCCTCTGATCATCCTTCTGGTTTTCATCTCAACTAAGATTCATCCTCAGGTAACTCTTAATCTGTTTCTTTGCATTCATTCCAGTTCAATGAGTTTACTGGGTATGATGCATCTGGTTTGATTAAGAAATGATAAGACCTAGGAGATACTGTGAAGGTCATTAGATATGGATAATGTGCTGCAAAACCTTATTTGGAATCCACGCATAGAAGATTTATGCTTTCTCTTTGTGAATCTGGTTGGGTTTAAGGGAAGGAGGAAGGGCTTTAATCCATGGGTGTGGGTTAAGCTAGATTTTTCGTTGTGTGTTTCTTGATTAAGTTTCCTTAATTCTTGTTGAAGCTCCGTTAGTTCCCCCATTGATTTCTGCTCCTTCGTTTTACGGTTGATGCGCGAGTTTGGCCTGCATTTGGAGGATAGAGATTTGTTTTTTTTATGGGGTTATACGATGAATCCATAGAGCTTTCGTTTGATGTTTATGGTTGATTCTTGTATGTTTGAACGAGCAAATCCAAAAAGAATGGCATATAACTGTGGGCAGGCCTGACTCTGTTTCCTTCTAGCTGTTTACGTGCGATAGTGCTTCACTGCTGTTTTCTTGCTGGTTTCCCTTCCATTTCATGCTTAAAATCTTGTTTGCCGTCTTGGTTAGGCTTTGAAATGATGTCTCGAAAGTTCTGAGCTAGGGGTCAAATAGATGTTTATATCCCCTTCACTATTGCCACATTTTGGTTGGGGGGGTGGATGAATCAGTATCCATTACCTTGCTGCATTTCATGTTTAGCTCCCTGTTTGATTGCCGTGGGGTAAACAATGGCATTTGGTTGATGTTAACAACATGGTCCTGAGGTCATTGCACTTGTGTTTGTTTTGGTTTGATTTGTTTCATGTCAGTGAGTCTCGGTTGGAATGAGAAAATTGCAGCAAGCTTTCTTTTCTGTTGCAGTAGTTTTTCTCGCAACATTTGCACGAAAACTTCAGAAAAATGATTGTCTTTTGTTGCTTGTTTGGATGTTGAAGTGATGTGTCTTGTTGTTTGTCTTCAAACTATGATTTTTGTTTGAAAAATCTTCGAGCCAGGCTGCATATTTAGGTCCAAAAGCCGAGAAGAAAAATGAATAAGGGGGGGGGGAAGTTTTGAGCCATGCATCTTGTGTTTTCTGGGGTTTGTTTGCTTTGGTTAAGAGCAATGCATGTTAAATTTGACTAGATTTAGGTTCTGTCAGTTGCATACTTGTATTGTTTTCCGTTGCTTCCTTTTCATTTCCTCCTATACATGGTTTTGTCCAAAAAGCTGCACTTCATCCTCACGCTTTGCTGCTTTCTTTTTCTTCCTACAACAGCTCACAAAGACTGGTTTTGGTCATCTATATTGCTAGCTAAATCTGGTGTCTAAATAATTAATGATAAAGTTGCATGTTTTGATCCGAAACTACAAAAGCTTCGGTGTGAATGTCTCACGGATTGAGGATTCTTCATAACTTTGCATAAATTCTGCCTAAAAGTTTTTCCAGAATTGCATACTTTTGTTCTAAGTTTTGATTTGTTTGGATGAGTTTGATACTTTATTGTTTAAGGCGGAGGCTTTGATGTTTGCTTGAGATTATATGCTAAAGGGAAGCTGTATCAGAAAACTTAGAAAGCTGGTTTCTCTCTTTTCTGCCGCAGCATGTGCTTCCCATTTGGCTATTCATTTGATTGCCATGGTTTGTTGTTTCGGGTTGGTTAGTCAAAATGTTTAGTTGTCAAGGGGTGTTGAGAGTTAGTGTTAATTGGGTTTTGCTTGAAGTCAGCTATGGGATTTATGGAAGGAGGTTCCGTTAGCTGCTGAAGGTTCTGATTGCAGAAGCCTATTTGCTTATTTCGTAGTTGTTGCATGGCATTTGCATACAAAAATAACTTCTAAAAATTGCAAGTCAGCCTCACATGTTTCTCCTCGTTCTATGAAAGCCCAATTAGGTTCTGATTTCTTGCAATTAGGTCTTAGAATATTGCAATTTGAACCATTATTTAACCTTGTCATTACTTAAGGACCTTTGAATTCCTAAAATGTGTTAAATGGGCTTGAGTGATTGGTTAATATTTGCAATTGGGTCCTTGATAGTTTTCCTATTTTAGAAATTTGATCAATAATTTTACTTTCTTGGAAATTATGCATTATTTGATTCCATTTAAATTGCAATTGGGAGGGATTTGGTGATTTTGATTATATTTTACTATTTAATTGGTTCCTTGACCTTTTTATTGTTTTTGAAGCTAATCTTTCTTTTCATTTGATTACCATTGCAAGGGAGGTAATTTCTATCTCTTATTTTACTTTATTTGCCCCTATGTGCATCTTATGTGATTTATGTGCTTAATTGCATGCCTTTTGAATGTTGTCATTTTATTTATTTATTTATTTATCCACTTTATTTGTTTTAGTTTTGTATATTTATTTTTAATTTTGATCATTTGAAAGGCACTTGAATGCCAAAGTTGTAATAGTTAGTGATTTAATTATTTTATTTTATTTTATTTTATTCTTTTCCCCTTATATTGTAGTAGGGCCTTCCCAAGTGTAATAGTTAGGGGTTCATTAGCTTCATTTTACTTTGTGTGTGATATGCATGCCTATGTGCTATGTGTTTAACCGCTTTCTTAGGGCTTTGGCATCTAGATATGCATGCTTACGTGTTATGTGAATTATATGCTCATATGTCTACCTGCTTTAACTATGTTTATTGATTATGTATATGATGGATGTAGATTCTCTATACCACACTAGTCCAATGCTAGTTGTGGTTCCCTTGTCCGATTTCTCACTAGTCCAATGCTAGTGAGGAAGTAGAAATAAGGGCTAGTCCAATGCTAGACCCAATAGGACCGCCCCTCGCTAGTACATACTCGGAATGGGACCATGAAAAGTATAGGGAAGATTTTGATTATATGCTTTTGATTAGTCCTATTTACCATCGGATACTCCAAGTGGGCTCAAGAAGTATAGGGAAAATGAGCTCGTAGTTGTCCGAGGAGATGGAACAGGAGAGCTCAAGAAATACGACAGGATCTATGACTACGATGTGTATAATGATTTAGGGGATCCTGATTCGAGTGAAGATTTGGCCAGGCCAGTTCTTGGAGGTAAAGAGAATCCATATCCTAGGCGCTGCAGAACTGGCCGCCCCAGAACCGAGAAAGGTAAGATTATCTGTTTACAGTCAATTTACATAAGCTCTTATCACCATTCTGATCAACAAATATGTTGAGAAACTTTCTTTTTTTTTTTTTCTTTTTAAAATATGAATTCGTTCTATGCAAATCTAATGCTAGACGTTATAGTTACAAATCCAGTGGTTCATTGATACTTTTATAATTCAGAAAGTATAGAAACTCTTAACAAGATTTTTAAGTGAACCAAACATATTCAATCTGTAAGATAGTTTTAAAAAATTGATTTTAATGCAACATTTATGGTTTCATGGATAAGATCTTATCTAGCTTGTACTCTTTCGGAACAGGGTATTTATTGCAACAAAAGCCAAATTATGGACCACAACATGATAATAAGGGCTTTCGTATTTTAAGGATTTCATTTTTGTTCCTTGTTATTATTATTATTAATGTTATTTGTGAAGTATTTTCCTAATTTCATTTTCAACTACACTACAGAATTTTCCTATTGAACAACAACGAATTTTTCGTAGTATTTTATTGTAGCAATGGCATGAACAGTAATATGTTCTTGTATGCCTTCTTGGTTTTTTAGACAGAAAAACACACACACACACACTCTCTCAGAATCAAAACATTTCATTCTTATACACATTCGACAATTGCCAGTACAAATAGGTCTTTTCATGGTCCCATTCCGAGTTTCAAACGGGGCCATACGGTGGTCCAGGGTTCTAACCTATCCGATCGAGCCCAGTCCTGACTTGAGTAGGTCAGTAACCAAGGGCAGGGCCCAAGTTCAGTTTAGAGCTTACAACATGCACAAGTAATCAAATAACTTGGCGAACGGTAAAAATTTATTCTTTTGGTAGGTCGAGTGAGATAAAGTATACATTCGCCTTAAAATGGTGGACAATTTCATATGAGTAATTACTAGTAACAATTAACACATAAACAAGTACGCAATATTTGATAATTTCATGTGAACATGTAATTTACGGTAATCAAATAAGCAAGTACCAGGTAATCAAGGAGATAGGAAACGGTAAGTAATTACGGTAAACGGTTAACGGTTGACAGTTAACGGTTAACGGTTGACGGTTAATGGTAGTAATCACGGTTAATTGGTAGACATTAGTCATTTTAATAGGCCGCCATTGGCCGTTTCTCACTTTTACCACTTAAAAGTCGAGGAGGTTCACTCCAGCTGACTTATGTAGCCATAGCATAATTAATCATTTAAACACTTCACGTAAATATACAATTCAAGTATTTCATGTCGCGTAATTGAAGTATATGCATTTCAAGTATTTTATGTTGAATAATTCAAGTAGTCACGTAAACATGCTCTTCAAGCATTTCATGTCGAATAATTCAAGTAGTCATGTAAATATGCTCTTCAAGCATTTCATGTCGAATAATTCAAGTAGTCATGTAAATATGCTCTTCAAGCATTTCATGTCGAGTAATTCAAGTATACCTTACTTAAATATGCATAAGTGTGATAAATACTTAACATGTAGCACATAACACTTGACGATCATGGAATAAGCATGTCATAAACTTATTCAAATTACGTACTCCTATATGGAACACTCACCTATTGCAACAAAAGAGTAAGTGTGTATACAATCCTTCAGGTGTTCCCCTCGAGATCCTCTTGAAGGTCTCCTTGAGCACCTGAACAAACAATAGTTGTCTATTACACACTATTGCTTAAAATCCCTTATTATCGAGAAGGTTGTACTAGTGTTCATTCTAAGGAGAATTCATGAGTTGAGCCTTAATTATTCATAATCGAGGCTCGGAAGTGGTGTTCAAAAATGCAAGAGAAATCTGATTTTCGCCTTTGAAATCAAGTGTAAAACGGTCTAGCAATATCGGAGGAAAATGGAGAGTTTGAAATCCTCAATTTCCTTTAAGTTCGGAAATTTCAGATTTGGCAAGCAAACTTTGAAAAATCAGATCTCACTCTCTATGAGTTCAAAATTCGAAACCTTGGTACCATTGGAAACTACTTCCAAAGTACTAATAGTTTCTAGAAGACACTTTTCCATCATTCCAAACGGAAGGTATTCAAAATTTGTCTCAAATTTGTTGTTTTGGCTTGCAAGACAGTTTCGGGGTTGGTTTTCGGCAAAGTTTGGAAATTCAGAAAAATTCACACAATGTGAACCAGCCTCTGAAATTTGGAACTCAATTAGAGTTGCAAACAAAGTTTAAAACATAACAAGTAGAACAAGAATCGGAGTTTTAAGCACCAAGATATAGCAGCTCAAAGTTGCTGAAAAATTGAAACTTTTAGGCAATTTCCAGGTTCAAATCACAAACTTTGGGACTTTGGTTAAGCATTGAAACGGACTCAGAATGGCACCAAATTTGGCATTATTACACTACCATATAAGGGCTATTTCTCTGTCGAATTTCATGGAAAAATACGTACGAGAAGTCGGTTAACAAAGTCACGAAAGTTTCTAAATTTTCACGGCAAAGCTGCTTTGTGCTACCATTTCCCTTTTCTAAATCATTTGGCTAATGAAATGTTTTCAAACATGGTTCATTTGTGTAGACAATGTCTAAGTAACATTCAAAATACATTTTCTTAAGTGATTAACACCAAGAATTTCGAAATAACAAGTCCCAAGTCAAGATTGGTCATTCGGCTAAGAGAAAAGGAAAAGTTTTCCAGATCAAAATGGTCTTAGAATATCACCAAATTTTGTACAATTAAACCTCCATATGAGGACTACTCCTCTATCAAATTTCATTTGAAAATTCACACGGGAAGGTAGTTAACTAAACCATCAAAGTTCAAGAAATTTCCCAAGGCAAAACTGCCTTCTAGCTCTTCTTTCCTTTTTAAACATTTTGTCCAATGCAACCAACCCAAATCTGATTTATTTGTGAAACAAAGTCCAAGGAACATCTAATATAAAGTTTGGTAGATGTTGGACATCAAAGTTTCCAAAACAACAAGTCCCAAATGAAGTTAGGCCATTTAACTAGCCAAAAGAGGATTTTCAAGCAAAAATCCAGGTCTGTAATTTGGCCATATCTCACTCAATTCAACTTGAAATTGAGCGTAGTTGATGGCATTAAAAACTTCATTCATAAGATTACAATTTTTCAGAAGAAATCATTTTTAAAATCTGTCCACAAAGCTCATCTTTGAGCATCAAGTTGCAGCTCAAGATGTGGACTCTAGTGAACCAGCGAAAGACGACAGTCTTGTTCAAATGATTGGTACGGACTGCTCAGATGGAATCAGAATGTACATTTTATACCGTTGGAAAGCTGGTAATGTCTAGTTTCCCGTGTCACAAAACGGCGTGTGATGATTTGTGAAGATTTTGGAGCAAAGATTGATGTGAAATGGAGAAGAGAGCTTTCTTCCTTCTCCCCTTGGAGGTTCCAGCCAAAAATAATAGAGTGAGGAGAGAGAAATAAGGTTTTGTTTGTGTGCTAAAACTTGGGGAGAAAGAATGGTATAGTAGCTTTAGGTGGTGTGGAAAAGTCAACTCTTACTAGGCGCGCGCGTGGGTTTCGTGCTTGTTTTCTCTTGAATTTGTTTCACTAGTGCACTATACCTTTAATGCACTTCCATTCATACTATTATTATTCACTCTTAATAGTTTAAAAATAAAGGCCTTAAGTCCCTTAATTGATCGCGCGCGTAAAAACGCGTACTTCCGATTTAAGCGCGATAAAGTGAAATCTCCAAAAATTCTTATTACGATAGTATAACTAACTATCACTTGAGCACTTAAACATAAAAATACCTATTTTAAGGCTAATGTATAAGTCTCCAATTTTTCAAACAGATTGTACTCTCAAATCGGTTACTGTTTCGAAAACGCGTATTCACTATTCTCACTAAACGAGTTTCCAAAAATTAATTTTCGAAACAAGTCATTTTAAAAATACATGTAAGCCATAATTCCATATAATTGGGTCTAAAAAGGTTGGAATAAAATATTTAGAGAGAACGGGTGAGTAAATAATTAATTAAGCCAGTAAAATAAAATAAAATAAGAAAATTTTCTGGTCCTCACATATTAGCTCAAAAGCAACCAAAATTCTTTCACTTTTCTTCTCTTGTTGGCCAAAAATTAGAGAGAGGGAGAGGGAAAGAGAGAGAGAGAGAGAGAGAGAGAAACTTCACTCTTCTTGAAATTGTTGAAGATCCAAGCTTCCCTTCACTAATCTACTTGAACTTTTGGAAGATTTTCAGAGAAAAAGACTCCTAGGAGTGCATCTTACCATCTTCTTGGGTTAATTTTGCTAGAGTTTGGAGCTTTGAAGAGGTAAGTGGCTAATATACTTCATTCTTTTGCTTTTCAAGCAATTTTGGACTAGATCTTGGTAAATTTATGGTATTTGTGAAAAATCTATGATGGATTGGAAAGTTTTATGAAAATTTGGTCCTAAATGCTTTATTGATCTTGGTATACTTAGATCTTGATATATTTTGCTAGAATTTGATGGATTCTTGTCTCTTGAGATCCTAGGGTTAATGATTGATGAAACTCTTGAGGATTTGTGTGAGAACCCGTAAATTTTCTGATTTTCTAGGCTTTATTTTATTTAATTGTACGCCTTTTATACCTTTCCTTTATTAGAAAAAATTTTCCGGATAATTGGTATGAGCAAATAGGGTTTTTAAAATAATTTTTCTAGTATAAATTAGTTCATGAGGTTTTAAGAGTGTATATCGAATGTGGGACCCGCTAGTGCGGAAAGTTCGGTAAAATTGGGCCAATTAGGTTACGTTTCGTATACCGGGATTAATTTAGCAGGTGCTAAGAGATAATTAGAGGTTGTTATATGGATGAGAGTGGAGAGACAAAAGGATAACCATGTATTAATTGAAGTGACAAGTGTCACTTGTTGGTTAATTCTTACATTTTGACCATAAGACCATCTTATCACCTTTACCAAATAAATACCAAAAATTGGCCAAAAATTCTCTTATTTTCCCCTCTCTTGGCCGAATTTCTTGGAGAGCAAAAGAAAGAAAAGCTATCAATTTCTTCCTCCTATTTCTTGCTCAATCTCACAAATCAACCGTTAGAATATTGCTTTACTCCATAAAAACCTCTCTCTTAGTGGGATTAAGGTTGGTAGTGAAGTGGTTTGGAAGGCTAAGGTACCAAGTTGCTTCTTTTCTTGGGTTTGCAAGGTAAGTGACCAAGAAACCTTTCCTTTAATCTTGTTAATGTTCAATTAGTGACTTATGTGAGATGAAGTGATGATTTTGGGTGTTGTTTCATGATTTTTGGTAGAAATTGGTGAAGTTTTATATTTATTTATGATTTTTCTATCCTCATATGATTAATATTGTGTGGCCATGTATGATGATTGGGAATGGCTTAGAATGAAGCCTTAGTGTGTAAATTGTGGTTAATTGTGGAAAATTTCCGCTTTGAATGGAAATTTAAGAAGTTAGGGTTCCAATTTTCACCATTCTGCCTGGCACTGTTCCACCTAGTTAGAGGCCGAATTGGCCTTAGCCCAAAACATGAAAGTTGTATGGAATGATATTTTATAGTTACCTGCAAAATTTCAGGCCAATCGGAGCAACGTAACCTGTGAAAAGCCGAAATACCCCTGCTGCCCTGCTTCTACCCGAACATGTTAATCAGCTTCTGTAATTGGTGGTTTTGACCAGGAATACTACTGATTTGGTTTTTAATGCCTTCTTAAGAAATATAGCCTGGACTCTTAGCTTTCGGATGGCTTTAGAATCACTTGAATTGGAGTTGTATATGCTGAGATATGACTGAATGAATCAAGACTGCCACAGTAAACTTAGAATTGGAAAATCTGGAGTTGTTTTGGTAACTTTGACCTAGATACATTGCAAACTGGACTGAGTGACCTTCTTCAACATTGTGACCCTTTCTCTTAGCTTCGAAACGGTGTAAATTACGCCCCAATCTGATAAGTGTAGCTCCAGTTGCGTCCATTCCGCTAAATGACGTCAAAACTGTCTTTTGGTTTTAGGGTTTATAATTGGGGCTTTTCTAGGGTTTCTTTGTTGAGATACCATTTGGTTGTTTTGAAGGGTATTGTGGCTCTTATTAAAGGTGCTTGATAGTTGTGATTGGGTGTTGAGGTTTGGTTGGAAAAGTAAAGAAAGACAAGGGGAAGTGCTGTCCAAATGTTTGCAGGAGCTTCCGTGCAGTCTCGGTAGATTTGCTATATCTTGATGTAGAAATGTCGGAATTGAGTTCCGTTTATTGTGTTTTAAACTAGATTCACAGGGCTATAAACCATGTAAATTTCAGACCCTGTTTCTGTCTGTCCAATTTATGGTGATTTTTCAAATTTGACTGAAATATCGTACCTGTTCTGTCTTCCACTGGATAAAGCAGCGACTTGCGACTTGAATTTGACTGACTTGCGTTCCGAGTCTTACAATGGTGTTTTCTGGAAAGTTATAGCCCTTTGAATGTATTTTCCAACGGTATAACTTTTACTAATTTTGGACTTACAAAACTTGAGATATGATTTTTCATATAGAGTTGCTCGAAACTGGAAAATCCTATTTTCCTAGTATTGATCTTCCTTTCATTTTCCACTTCACATTTGGAGTTGGTCAGTCATTGTAGGTAGGGTTTTGAGGTTGTTCATGCCTTTAAGACTAATTGTTACCTTTTCACTCCGAGGTCACCTCTTTGCTTTGCATTAATGGTTCTTTTGACTAGGCATATGGCTCGTAACCGAGTCCCACTTGCGAATTCCATACTAGGTCTTGGAGTCGAGTCTTAAGTGTTTGCCTTGATTGTTCTAGGAGGTGCCGACGATTAAAGCCACACTTGGGAAGGAAACTTTTGAAGTTATCCTTATTTGAACTGGTGAGTGTACCACTCCTCTCACTTGTTGTTTAACTCGGTTTCTGTACATGCAATCTGTGATATGAACTACTGAACTATCTGTTTATTTTGATTGAGACGAGGGTGTACTTTATCACACTCATTCTCTTGTCTGTTCATATGCCAAATTTTGGTGCGAATCTGTATCTGTATCTGTATCTGTATCTGTTCTGATGTCGTTTGGAAGCTGGTATCCAACGACCTTTCTGTGACCTCTAAGCTCAACACCTGTGGCTAGTTACTCGAGTCGGACCGGCAAGGGCCTGGTCGATTAGATAACGAACCACGGTAGTCTGTTTTGCGATCTTTGGGTATTGAAACCCTTGATTCCGGTATACTCGAGTATTACTATTTCTGAACTGATTGGATTTCGGGCCTGGTAGGGGTATGTGAGGTGGAAGGAATCGGAGAAAGTGGAGTCTACGGTATTGGTTACTTCTTTAACGTTGACGGAGTGTCAACTATTATTTCGATCAAGTTTCGGTGAAGCAAATGAGAATTTGGCTCCTGAGAGCCACCTGTATCCTTCACATTGTGGTGTTCATTTATTTCTCGTATTTGATGTGAATAAGTGCCTTAAAAGTGATTTCTCATGATTTCTACTGTTTATAATTTTGGTACCTCATTGAGCTTCTAACTCACCCCATCCCGTTATTTTTGTTTTCCTTACAGGGAACAATACTTTTGAACCATGATTTTGAAGAAAGAAGTAGAGCGAGCTCTAGTTATTCTTTTGTATAGCACCTCTGTAGTTGAAACCCTAATTGTACTTTGATCCCTCGCGAATATTCCGACTTGTATTGCTTGTTAAACTTTTAAACCTTTCAGTGTTTGTATTTATTAAAGAGATTAACCATGTAAATTAAGTGTACTTGTTGAGATGGTACTTTTACTTGGCTGGATGAACACTTCTGGTATCCGTATGGTTTGGTAAGTTTTATTTTGGCTTGGTGGGCTCCAATTGCTTGTTTTCTTTGGATTACGGTGCGCGGTTGTAGGGTTTTAAGTGATTTGATTCCGTAGACCTGGCGAGAGCTGGACAGGCAGTCCGCTAACCCATTTGGTACGCCTTAGGGGAAGGTGGGGCTGTCACAATTTGAGTATGATTTATGGTGAATTGTTGGTGAAAATTGGAGTATATATATGCTGAAATTTCTGTTTAGTTGGCCAATTATCATGGACAAATTTTCAGCTTTATCTCCCTTGAATTTGTGGCTTGTTTGTACAGTTGTGCTAAAAAGTTTTTAGGAAAATTGATGCTACTTGACTCTATGTATGTTGGTTGAAATATGTTGAAAATTTGTAAGAAAATGAAGTGGTGATGTGGGTTATCTTGTTGGAAAATTTAAAGTAGCAAAAGCTAAAAAAAATGGCCTAAGCTGGCCGAATTTGCAAGTTAAAACTCCAGTTTTAATTTTCTATTTTAAAAACTGTTTTGGGTGAAATTTAGCTCAAAAGGTTCTATTCGACATTGATTTTGGTATGTATAATGATTTTGGATCAAAATTTTGAAGTTAAAGGGGAGGAAAGTAAGATTTCCTCCAAAATTTAGTGGTTGACAATTTTATGGACTGATTTGACTTTGGATCCTTGTTTTCATGAAGTTTTGGTTGGTTTAGTTCAAGAAACCTTATTAAACTTTGATCCTTGTTTGTGAGATGACTTTGGAACAAAAACTACGAATGTAAGAAATTGAAAAAATAGACTTTTGCTATGATTTGCTTGCTAGAAAACTTGTAGGAGTGGAGAGTCTTGTCTAAACTTTTGGACTGCTTTTGCCCAAATGGAAAGTTGTGTTTTTACCTGAATTGTCGATTTGAAATTCTGAATGGGTTGAAGTGTCTAGGACACTAAAGTTGACTAATTTGAAAACAAAGTTTTCGTGTTTAAGTGAATTGATTTGGTGAACACTAAAGGTTCACTTATATGTTGTATTTGTCTGTCAGGGTTGCAATCTAAACATGCAGGCGATCCTTCTGTGGACGTTTAAGTGCTATTTGGTAAGTGTTCTAAGTGCGTGGTAGCACTATTGTGACGCCCCGAAAGAAATGAGTGTGAGAACCCGAAAATTTTTATATATTTTCTAGACATTATTTTGTTTCCTTGTCTATAATTTTATATCTTTCTTCAATATATTAATTTCCTATACATTTTTATAAGGGAATATAGTTTTCAAATCATTTCCTTGATACAAATTAGTCCACGTTAAGTTTGAAGAGTATTATGGACGTGGGACCCGCTAGTGCGGTAAATGCGATATATTTTTGACAACTTGTTGGAGTTTTGTATTAAGTGATATTATTTTACAAGGTGCTAGGAGACAATTAGAGGTTAGCTAGTTAAGAAAGTCTTGGAAGATAAAAGAAATGAGATAAGCTTGAGAGAGCCACATGTTGCATTTTCATTGGATGGTGGACATTTGACTAGTCTTTCTTCACCTTTACTAAAACAATTTTGACTAAAAACCATCTTCATTTCTAAGCTTATTGGCCGAGCAACTAGAGAAAAAAGAAGAGAGAAAGCTTCTTCAATTTTCCTTCCTTTCTTGCTTGAATCTTGCAAACCTACCGGTTAAATTCCAAATTCTTCCACAAAAGTGAGTTGATAAGCTAGTTTAAGGCCTTTGGTGGAGTCATTTGTGAAGAACAAGCTCTAGCTATCTTGTTTCTTGGAGTTGCAAAGGTAAGTTGTCAAGTAAATTCTCTTTTGTCCTTAATAATGTGGAATTGGAGGTTTATAGAGGTTGAATATGTTACTTTGTGGATTATTTCATGACTTATGGTTGAGTTGTGCAAATTTTCCTATATATTGAGGAATTTTCTGTTTTATATAGTATCTTGTGGTTGGCTATGGATTGATAGTCTTATATGAAGTAATTTGGAGCCTCTATGTGATTATTGTGGTTTATTGTGGAAATTTCCAGATTTTAGAGGGATTTTCGGTTTTAGGATTTCCACTGACCCTGTTCTGCCCGATTCATTTTAGCCATGATGGAGGCCGAATCAGCCTTAGGTTAAAACATGAAGGTTATAGGAAATGATGTTTTATAGTCTTTTGTAAAATTTCAATTCAATCCGAGCACTGTAGTATGTGAAATGACCGAAATACCCTTGACTACCATAAACACCTGTTTGCGAACAGTTTTCCATTTTCCTATAAGATGTTGATATTTGACCATGAAAATGTATGATTTGGCCTTGAAGGTCTTCATAAGAAATGTTGGAATATGTCTTAGCTTTCAAATGGCTTTGGAATTACCTAAATTGGAGTGGTGTGTGCTGAGATATGAGTGAATGAATTTGAACTACTAGTTGAATTTCACAGTGAGCTTCAAACTGAAAAAATCTGGAGTTGTTTTGGTAAATTTGACCTAGTTAGGGTGAGAACTGGACTAAGTGGTTTTCTTCAAAGTTGTAGCTCTCTGTCTTAGCTTCAAAACGGTATAATATAAGCGTAGCCTCAGTTGTGTCCGTTACGCAAAACAACGTCAAAGCTATCTTTTGTTTCTTGACGCAAACTTCATTTCTGCACATGTTCCTAGCTTGATTTTGTACTTGTATGAATTTGAGCCTATGGAATGGCTATTGATTTGAGATGATTTTGTATGTGAAAGTGTATTTGATTTGGGATGAGATTTGGTCTTTGATTGTAGGATGGAAATGAAGAATTTGAGGGGAAATGCTGTCCGATCTTTGATATCGTTAGTTGCTTTGAGTTTGAGTTGAAGGGCTTGAGTTTGATCCACGAAATTGTCTATAATGGATTGATAGTCTTATATGAAGTAATTTGGAGCCTCTATGTGATTATTGTGGTTTATTGTGGAAATTTCCAGATTTTAGAGGGATTTTCGGTTTTAGGATTTCCACTGACCCTGTTCTGCCCGATTCATTTTAGCCATGATGGAGGCCGAATCAGCCTTAGGTTAAAACATGAAGGTTATAGGAAATGATGTTTTATAGTCTTTTGTAAAATTTCAATTCAATCCGAGCACTGTAGTATGTGAAATGACCGAAATACCCTTGACTACCATAAACACCTGTTTGCGAACAGTTTTCCATTTTCCTATAAGATGTTGATATTTGACCATGAAAATGTATGATTTGGCCTTGAAGGTCTTCATAAGAAATGTTGGAATATGTCTTAGCTTTCAAATGGCTTTGGAATTACCTAAATTGGAGTGGTGTGTGCTGAGATATGAGTGAATGAATTTGAACTACTAGTTGAATTTCACAGTGAGCTTCAAACTGAAAAAATCTGGAGTTGTTTTGGTAAATTTGACCTAGTTAGGGTGAGAACTGGACTAAGTGGTTTTCTTCAAAGTTGTAGCTCTCTGTCTTAGCTTCAAAACGGTATAATATAAGCGTAGCCTCAGTTGTGTCCGTTACGCAAAACAACGTCAAAGCTATCTTTTGTTTCTTGACGCAAACTTCATTTCTGCACATGTTCCTAGCTTGATTTTGTACTTGTATGAATTTGAGCCTATGGAATGGCTATTGATTTGAGATGATTTTGTATGTGAAAGTGTATTTGATTTGGGATGAGATTTGGTCTTTGATTGTAGGATGGAAATGAAGAATTTGAGGGGAAATGCTGTCCGATCTTTGATATCGTTAGTTGCTTTGAGTTTGAGTTGAAGGGCTTGAGTTTGATCCACGAAATTGTCTATAATGGATTGATAGTCTTATATGAAGTAATTTGGAGCCTCTATGTGATTATTGTGGTTTATTGTGGAAATTTCCAGATTTTAGAGGGATTTTCGGTTTTAGGATTTCCACTGACCCTGTTCTGCCCGATTCATTTTAGCCATGATGGAGGCCGAATCAGCCTTAGGTTAAAACATGAAGGTTATAGGAAATGATGTTTTATAGTCTTTTGTAAAATTTCAATTCAATCCGAGCACTGTAGTATGTGAAATGACCGAAATACCCTTGACTACCATAAACACCTGTTTCCGAACAGTTTTCCATTTTCCTATAAGATGTTGATATTTGACCATGAAAATATATGATTTGGCCTTGAAGGTCTTCATAAGAAATGTTGGAATATGTCTTAGCTTTCAAATGGCTTTGGAATTACCTAAATTGGAGTGGTGTGTGCTGAGATATGAGTGAATGAATTTGAACTACTAGTTGAATTTCACAGTGAGCTTCAAACTGAAAAAATCTGGAGTTGTTTTGGTAAATTTGACCTAGTTAGGGTGAGAACTGGACTAAGTGGTTTTCTTCAAAGTTGTAGCTCTCTGTCTTAGCTTCAAAACGGTATAATATAAGCGTAGCCTCAGTTGTGTCCGTTACGCAAAACAACGTCAAAGCTATCTTTTGTTTCTTGACGCAAACTTCATTTCTGCACATGTTCCTAGCTTGATTTTGTACTTGTATGAATTTGAGCCTATGGAATGGCTATTGATTTGAGATGATTTTGTATGTGAAAGTGTATTTGATTTGGGATGAGATTTGGTCTTTGATTGTAGGATGGAAATGAAGAATTTGAGGGGAAATGCTGTCCGATCTTTGATATCGTTAGTTGCTTTGAGTTTGAGTTGAAGGGCTTGAGTTTGATCCACGAAATTGTCTATAATGGAAGAGGTTCATGAGCCGTGGGTGTGAGTGATCCCTCAACTATTTCCCAAAAGCTACTTTTGAAATAATTCTTGCATTGATTATACGATTACATATCATTGTGTTTGTGTGTGTGCCATGACATTTTGGCTTCGATGAGTTCCTGGGAAAATCTTGTGCTTAGAACCAACGTCTCCACTACTGTTTACGCATTCTTGGAAGCACGATGGCTCCTTATTTCTGTGTATCTGTTACTTGATCTAAGGGAGCGTTGGATATTTAAGTACAAGGATTTCACTGGCTCACTAGAGCAACGTACATACATTTGAACACTGATTCATGACATCGTTTACATGCATTATCGTAAAGCTTATTTGATTTCTGGATTTTACTGTTCACTCGCTGAGTTTCTAGCTCACCCCAAATGTTTTCTTCTCCCCACAGGGATCTAGGCAAAGGAAGCGCTTGTATTCCGTTATTTGTGTGACTGGATGGCATTTATCTTGTACAGCTTAGATTTGGATTCATTTTGTGTAATAGTTGGGCTAGTGTGACTGTTTGGAATTGAAGTAGATGTATGTGTACATTCTACGCTTAGAATTAGTTTCCACTTCGCTTATGGTATGTAATTATTGGAGAATTTGATGTATTTTTTTTTTGTCAATCGTCAACTCTACTCCTACTCCTACTCTGTGACAGCCCCACTTTCCCCTAAGGCGAACCAAAGGGGTTAGCGGACTGCCTGCCCAGCTCTTGCCAGGACTACGGAGCAGTTACACGCGTTCTAAAACATTTCGGGAATGCAAAAGCGCGCTCGGACAAGCCACAAGAACCAAAATAACAAAATCATAAGAAAAATGAAAACGATGACTCATGCCTGGAATAGTGGAATCCGAGATCCCACCAAACCTTAAAACATAGCCATTCAACATTTACAACCACATCGGCATGTCAAAAACTATTCATCATAGGCATACAAAGTTCGGCTTGCCAATCCAAAAGATGAACCCAACATATATTAGGGTTTCATGCAAAGAGCTATCAAAATAGACATATACATGGCTCAATTTGGCAACCAACAAGTATGAGCTTCCAAAAGTGATTATTTTCCTGTAAGGAAAACAAATGGAATGGTGTGAGCTAAAGCTCAGTGAGCAACTATCACACAATCAACCAAGATCACTTAAGCATAATCGTTCATTGCAAATATTCAAATAAGAAGCAAAACAATTCGGTAAAAGGATACGGACGGCTCTCAAGAGCCCATTTCCACGCTTACATTCTTGATCCAAACCCATTGACCCTCCGTCAATGATAAAAGTACCAAACCGTAGACCTTTCTTCACTTCCATTCCTTCCACCCAACATACCCCAACCGGGCCCGCACTCCAAGCAGTAGCTTTAGGTGATACTCGAGTACACCGGAACCAAGGGTCTCATTACCACAAGATTCCCATTTCAGTCCCCGTGGCTAGTCAATTTTCACGACCAAGCCCTCGCTGGCTCGATTCAAGTGAATGCCAACGGGGTCGAGCTCAGTACAGTAGGGCCGTTGGATACTCGTCCAACCAACACCCAAACAATTTCCATGAATGAAATCCAAGAATTCATATAGCAGTACAGTAATACAGTGAAACGGTAAACAATCGGTCACAAGAATAAAAGGAATGAGGGCGGTCAAGTACACCCTCACCCTAATCATTTCCAATAGCCAAACAAGCCTTCAAGGCATCACAATCACATATAGCAAAGCCACATTATAAATCCAAGTGAGTAGTATACTCACCAATTAAGCAAGTGAGGTTTCATGCACCGTCGTCCCTAGTACGTCGTGCACTAACGTCACGCCCTAGAATATGTAAACAAATACCATAAGACTCGATAACGAGTCACAAAGCCAAGCCAATTAGAACCCAATAGGGTTTCATATGCATAAACAAGCATAATAGCAAACCAGAAATTTCAGGAAGCACTAATGTGACCTTAACAAAAAAAAAAACAGTTTTGGCCTCCTAAAGCGGTAATGGCACAAAATGCGCTACGCTTATCGGATGAGGGCGTAAGACCCACCATCTCGAAGCTAAAAGACAGGGCTACAACAATGTAGAAGGCCACTCAGTCCAAATTCTAGCACAACTAGGTCAAAAATGCAGAAAACCAACCCAGAACCGTAATTGCAGGTTCACAAATCACACAAACCTGTAATCAGTCCAATTCAGTCTATACAGGTCCAAATGCATTGATTCCAAAGGCATATGAAAGCTAAGACATCAAGCTACATTTCATCAGAAGACACCAACAACAAAATCCAAACCAATTTCAGTCAAAACAGACAATTACTATCGCAGTTCGCACATTCTGTTCACCAAAAACAGCAACAGTAAAAACGGCATAACTCACTCTATACTACTCCAAATTCCCTGAAATTTTGCAGGCACTTCAAACTCATCAATACCTACAACTTTCATGTTTTGAGCAAAGTCCAATTCGGCCTCTAACCCTATGATCTAAAACCGGACAGAATTAGGGGTTTTGAAACCCTAACATTTCTCAATTCAATCCAAATCCAAAATTGATTGCATTTATCAACAATTCACTCCTACTAGAGCCATAGCCCCTTATTACCAACCATCAAAAACAACCACACCATCAAGATCATATGAAACCAGAAAATTCCTCAAAAAATAAAAAACTCAACCAATTCATTCCAAACCATGAAATAATCCACAATTTCTAACACAATAGCCACCATTAGGCATAAATTCAACATCATTAGATATAGGAGGGTGTTCATATACCACTTACCAAGTAACCAAGAGAGAGGAAGATGTTGGACACCTTAAGTTTTCAAACAAACTTCACTAAACTACTTACTAGCACCCAAGGGAGGAATTTTATGGAGTAGAATCTAAGTTATGTGGTTGGTTTTGGAAGATTGAGTGAAATGGAAACTAGAAAGTTGAAGAATTTCTTTCTTCTTTGCTCAAGGAAGAATCGGCCATGAAGGAGAAGAAAATGGTGATTTTTGAGCAATTTTTCAAGATATTTACTCAATTTGGTCAAAAGTCAAAAGTGTGAATAGTTGCCAACAAAGTCCAACCAATGGTTGTGTGACACATGTCACTCCATTAATGCACTCTTATCACTTCTTTTTCTCTCTCACATCAATCATATCACACACTCTACTTATCTCTTAACACCCGATAAATTTTTCACAGTATCCGAAACTTAACCTTATTGGCCGAATTTTTCCGAACTTTCCGCACTAGTGGGTCCCACGTCTTTTCTATATCCGTAATTTTTCAAAAACTACCCAATGCTAGAAAAATCATCTAAAAATTATAATTACTCATAAAATCCACCAAGAAAATATTCCTAGGTCAGAAAATGCAGAAAACATGCAATTAAAGGGGAAAAACCCTAGGGAAAATATTAGGGCAAGTATGGGTTCTCACACTCTCTCCCCCTTAAAAGAATTTCGTCCTCGAAATTTCTCACCTTAATTCCCCAAATAGGTTTGGATACTTCTTCCGCATCTCTTCTTCCACTTCCCAAGTAGCTTCCTCTATCCCATGGTTTCTCCATAGCACTTTTACTAACGGAATCTGCTTGGTTCTGAGTTCTTTGACTTTTCGGTCAAGCACTTGGACAGGTTTCTCTTCGTAAGCAAGCGATTCGTCTACTTCAATCTCCTCCGGTTGTAAAACATGGGATGGGTCGGGATGATACTTCTTGAACATCGAGACGTGAAACACATCGTGGATTCGGGAGAGACTGGATGGCAGTTCCAATCGATACGCGACCGCTCCTACCCTCTGCAGGATCTTGTAGGGGCCGACGTACCGCGGTTGAAGTTTCTTTCCTTTACCCGCTGTAAGCCTTCGTAAGGGTGTGATCTTAAGAAATACGTGGTCTCCAACTTCAAACTCCAAGTCTTTTCTTCGATTATCCGCGTAACTCTTTTGTCGACTTTGAGCTGTTTGAAGTCGTTGCCGTATCAACTTGACTTTCTCTTGAGCCTCTTCCATCCATGGAATAGTTGCCGGGTCTAAAGCTTTCTTTTCGCCAACTTCATCCCAGTAAATCGGCGAGCGGCATTTGCGTCCGTAGAGAGCTTCATACGGAGCCATTTGGATTGATGAATGGAAGCTATTGTTATATGCAAACTCTACCAAGGTCATGTGTTGACCCCAGTTGCCTCCAAAATCCAGAATGCAAGTTCGGAGCATGTCCTCGAGAGTTTGAATCGTCCGCTCTGACTGTCCATCCGTCTGAGGGTGATAAGTCGTGCTCAAATTCAGTTTAGTCCCCAAGGTTTCTTGAAACTTCTGCCAAAATCGAGATACGAAACGTGGATCCCGATCAGAGACGATGCTCACAGGAACACCATGTAGCCTTACTATCTCGTCCATGTACAGTCGGGACAACTTGTCCATGGAATACTTCATATTCACCGGCAAGAAATGGGCCGATTTGGTTAAGCGATCAACGATCACCCAAACGGCATCGTGTTCTCTTTGCGTCCTCGGTAAACCGGAAACGCAGTCCATTGTGATATTTTCCCACTTCCACTCGGGTATCTCCAAGGGTTGTAACAGACCCGATGATTTTTGATGCTCTGCTTTCACCTGCTGGCAAATGAGACACTTTTGCACGTACCGGGCAATTTCCCTCTTCATGTTGTCCCACCAATAGGTTCCCTTGAGGTCCTGATACATCTTGCTGCTGCCCGGATGGATTGTATACTTGGACCGATGAGTTTCCTCCAGAATCTCCGTTTTCAACAATTCGACCTTCGGTACCACTATTCGGTTTCGATATTTCAAAATACCCTCAGGACTCAAATTGAAGTCCGTGGTTTCTTCCTTCTCCACTTTCTCTCTCCACTTCTTTACCATCAAATCTTCGTTTTGCCCTTCTTTAATGCGTTCCAGTAGAGTGGAGGTCACCCTAACATTGCTAAATAGCACCTTATGGCTCCCAAGACAGGGTCTCCACTCACATACGGATTCTAATAAATCCCACTCTTTAATCATCAACCCTGCTACTTGTACCTTACGACTCAAGGCATCGGCTACCACATTTGCCTTTCCCGGATGGTAGTTGATTGTACAGTCGTAATCCTCCAAAAATTCCATCCATCGTCGTTGCCTCATGTTCAGTTCTTTTTGGGAGAAAAGGTACCTAAGACTCTTATGATCCGAGTACACTTCAAAGGTCACCCCGTATAGGTAATGCCTCCACTTTTTCAGAGCAAACACAACCGCGGCTAGTTCCAGATCGTGGGTCGGGTAATTCTGCTCGTGAAGCTTCAACTTCCTAGAGGCAAAAGAAATTACATTCCGATTCTGCATCAAGACACACCCTAGGCTTTCTCGCGACGCATCTGCATATACCGCGAACCCGTCCACTCCATTTGGCAAGACCAGTACTGGAGCCGTGGTCAATCTTCTCTTTAATTCCTGAAAACTTGTTTCGCACCGGGCGTTCCAGATAAATCGACCATGCTTCTTCGTCAAGTCAGTTAAAGGTCCTGCCAGTTTGGAGAAATCTTTTATGAAACGGCGGTAGTACCCAGCTAGCCCTAGAAAGCTACGAATTTCCGTGGGAGTTTCTGGTCTCTTCCAATTTGTCACAGCCTCTACCTTTGTCGGGTCCACCGAAATACCTTCGTGGGAGATTACGTGCCCTAGAAATGCTACCTTCTCCAACCAAAACTCGCATTTGCTAAATTTGGCGTACAACTGATGTTCCCTTAATGTCTGCAACACCACTCTCAAATGCTCCTCATGCTCCTCGCGTGTCTTAGAGTAGACCAAAATGTCATCAATAAACACAACGACAAATCGGTCTAGATAGGGTTTGAAACCCTATGCATTAGATCCATAAAGGCGGCGGGAGCATTGGTCAGTCCAAAGGGCATAACGGCAAACTCGAAATGCCCATATCTCGAGTTGAAGGCAGTTTTCGGTATATCCTCCTTTCTAATCAACAACTGATAATACCCTTGTCGAAGATCCAACTTGGAGAAGACCACTGCACCTTGCAGTTGGTCGAACAACTCGTCGATGGGGGCAGTGGATATTTATTCTTGATCGTAACATTGTTCAGGCCTCGGTAATCAATACACATCCTCAAGGTTCCATCCTTTTTCTTCACAAACAGAACAGGAGCTCCCCAAGGAGACCCACTCTCATGAATGAATCCCCGCTCCAAAAGATCTTGTAATTGTAACTTAAGCTCCTTAAGTTCCGCAGGCGCCATTCGGTAAGGGGTTTTTGAGATAGGTGCGGTTCCAGGTAACAAGTCAATTTGGAATTCTATCTCCCGTTCTGGAGGTAAAGCTACTAACTCATCAGGGAATACATCTGGAAATTCCCTCACTACTGCCACGTCCTCCACTTTCAACTTATCCGTAGGGGTGTTAATCAAAAAGGCCAAAAATCCTTGCGCCCCTCTACTTATCAGTTTCCTAGCTCGAATGCCCGAAATCAAAGCAGATGAGGCTAACCTACCCCTTATATCCAACCTCAAGGTTGCCTCGCCAGGAATGTGAAATTCTACCACCTTCGTTTTACAATCCAGTTGGGCATTATATTTGGCTAGCCAGTCCATACCCAAAATCACATCATACCCCTTAATGGACAAGCTAATCAGGTCCCCTAAAAACCTCCTTTCACCTACCCATACATCGCAATCCCTATAAACCATACTAGTCACCAAACGTTGATTTCCCGTAGGTGTACTGACTTCTAGATCATAAGGTAAACTAGCAGGTTTTATATCGATGCCACGCATGAAATCAGGGTTAACAAACGAATGAATGGCACCAGGATCAATTAAAACTTTGGCAAAGCGGTGGAAAATAGGGATCGTACCTTCTACGACCTCCGAAGACTCTGGAACCTGATGGGGCTCTAAGGAGTAAACCCTAGCTGGAACTTTCGGTTTGGACCCATCTCCCTTCACTGGTCCAGTATTGGTCCTCGGCGGGGGTTGGCTTCCCTTTCCCTCTTGTTTCAGAACTGGGCAAGTAGCCAATTGGTGGTCCGCGCTTCCACATCGCAGACATTTACCCTGTTTCCTCCAGCAATTATCTTCGGTGTGGTTTGGCTTCCCGCAATGCCCGCAGGGACCGCGAGGTGCTGAAGCCGATCCACTCTGAGTGTTTCCCCTCGGTCCTCACCCAGCTTGGCCACTCCTGAATGGAGTCCCTCTACCTGCTCCAGATTGTCGACCACCACCCGTTCCTCGTCCAAATTTAGCAGGAGTGCTCTTCTCACCCTGTCCAGAACTACTCCCAGGAAAGCCACGCTTCTTTGCCTGGAAGTTCCGGACTTGCACCCGTGCACTTTCAACCCGTTGGGCCTTTTCTACTACCTCGCTAAACGCAGTGATTTGAGCCACCGCGAGGTCTTTCTGAATTTCAACATTTAGACCCTGAATAAAGCGCCTAATCCGTCGTTGCTCAGTCATAATTAATTCAGACGCAAACTTGGACAGGCGGGTGAATTGACTCTCATATTCCGCCACCGTCTGAGCCCCTTGACGGAGCCGAATAAACTCGTCCTCCTTCCTCTCCTGGACCAGAGGAGGGAAAAACTTTGCATTAAACTCTCTAATAAAGTTCACCCAAGTCCTGGGCGTCTACTCCCGCTCCCATTTCTGGCGAATCACGTTCCACCAGGAACGGGCCGTCCCCTCAAGTTGGAACACGGCAAACGTCACCTGCCGTTCATCAGGGTAGTGTAGGGCTGCGAATATGTCAACCATCTTTTCAAGCCACCTCTCGGCAACGTCCGGGTCGGGTCCCCCAACAAACTTCGGCGGAGCGAACTTTTGGAAGCGTTTGAGAGCTCTATCTTCGCTCTCGATATGATGGCCAGGGTTTCCGGGGTTTCCAGGGTTAGGGTTTGGGTTCTGAGCTTGTTGCTGCACTACTTGTGCAAGCAGGTTTGTCATTTGCTGCATAGCAGCAGCTATCTGCACATTAGGGTCGGCTTGGGGTTCAGGATCGGGTCCAGTCGAGGTTTCCCCCACACCCCTAACCGGTGTGGGTTGTCTAGCACCGCGCCCACGTCCCCGACCACTCCGAGTACCTTCCATAGGTTTTTACTTGGTTTAAGCAAGAGTACTAAACCAAAGTCATAATACGGCATCGTAAGTAACATTCAAAACTTGCACAGTAACACATATGGATACATTGCAAACATGATTAAAACATATATACAAGCCAAAAGCCACACACATATATACAATCAGTCAAGTCATGTACAGGCAAGTCAGAAACAAACATAGAAAATCCCCCGAGGATTGGCCTTATCAAAAGAGATTTACACGTAGCTAATCTAACGACCCTAAACGATTAGCTAAGGCTCTATCCCTATCCCTCTGTACATACAAAAACCACCAAACCATCCCAAAAGAAGCCTAAAAGTCAAGGCCTAGTCAGTTGCCGGGGTCTGGGACCCAGGCGACGGGGTAGACTCCTCTCTAGGGTCGGCCTCCGCATACGACGCCTCGTCGCTACACTCTTCCAGGCCATCGTCACACAAATTAAGGATCGCCTCAGCGTGACCCCTGACCTTGCGAGCTCGCTTAAGCTCTCGCTCTCGTGCCTCCCTTAACTGCGCGCAAAGGTCGTCTACTCGATCCTCGGCCTCAAGTACGTCGTACTCTAGCTCCTTAATCCGCGCAGCTTGCTTCTCATTGGTCGCTCTATCCTGGATTGCATCGACCTCAAGTCGAGCATTCTCTTTAGCCAACACCTTACGCTCCTTATCTAGCGCAAACACGAGGGCGTTCGGATAGGCATATTTCTCCTTACACGGGCACAGTCTAAGACGGTTAGACGGGCTCCAACGAATGACGGCCCCTCCCGGCCGTATCTGATATGGAATCACGTGAAGTACTTTGCGAGGTCTAGCCCCCGAAGGACCAGCACTAGAGTCACCCTGTCCGGCCATCCTACATCACAAGAACATGTAATCGTAAATATAAGCTTAAAGGCCAAAACAACAATCCTCAAGTCAAACCGTCCTATAACACCCAGGCTAATTCAAACCTAGGCTCTGATACCAACTGTGACAGTCTCACCTTCCCCTAAGGCGAACCAAAGGGGTTAGCGGACTACCTGCCCAACTCTCGCCAGGACTACGGAGCAGTTACACGTGTTCTAAAACATTTCGGGAATGCAAAAGCGCGCTCGGACAAGCCACAAGAACCAAAATAACAAAATCATAAGAAAAATGAAAACGATGACTCATGCCTGGAATAGTGGAATCCGAGATCCCACCAAACCTTAATACATAGCCATTCAACATTTACAACCACATCGGCATGTCAAAAACTATTCATCAAAGGCATACAAAGTTCGGTTTGCCAATCCAAAAGATGAACCCAACATACATTAGGGTTTCATGCAAAGAGCTATCAAAATAGACATATACATGGCTCAATTTGGCAACCAACAAGTATGAGCTTCCAAAAGTGATTATTTTCCTGTAAGGAAAACAAATGGAATGGTGTGAGCTAAAGCTCAGTGAGCAACTATCACACAATCAACCAAGATCACTTAAGCATAATCGTTCATTGCAAATATTCAAATAAGAAGCAAAACAATTCGGTAAAAGGATACGGACGGCTCTCAAGAGCCCATTTCCACGCTTACATTCTTGATCCAAACCCATTGACCCTCCGTCAATGATAAAAGTACCAAACCGTAGACCTTTCTTCACTTCCATTCCTTCCACCCAACATACCCCAACCGGGCCCGCACTCCAAGCAGTAGCTTTAGGTGATACTCGAGTACACCGGAACCAAGGGTCTCATTACCACAAGATTCCCATTTCAGTCCCCGTGGCTAGTCAATTTTCACGACCAAGCCCTCGCTGGCTCGATTCAAGTGAATGCCAACGGGGTCGAGCTCAGTACAGTAGGGCCGTTGGATACTCGTCCAACCAACACCCAAACAATTTCCATGAATGAAATCCAAGAATTCATATAGCAGTACAGTAATACAGTGAAACGGTAAACAATCGGTCACAAGAATAAAAGGAATGAGGGCGGTCAAGTACACCCTCACCCTAATCATTTCCAATAGCCAAACAAGCCTTCAAGGCATCACAATCACATATAGCAAAGCCACATTATAAATCCAAGTGAGTAGTATACTCACCAATTAAGCAAGTGAGGTTTCATGCACCGTCGTCCCTAGTACGTCGTGCACTAACGTCACGCCCTAGAATATGTAAACAAATACCATAAGACTCGATAACGAGTCACAAAGCCAAGCCAATTAGAACCCAATAGGGTTTCATATGCATAAACAAGCATAATAGCAAACCAGAAATTTCAGGAAGCACTAATGTGACCTTAACAAAAAAAAAAACAGTTTTGGCCTCCTAAAGCGGTAATGGCACAAAATGCGCTACGCTTATCGGATGAGGGCGTAAGACCCACCATCTCGAAGCTAAAAGACAGGGCTACAACAATGTAGAAGGCCACTCAGTCCAAATTCTAGCACAACTAGGTCAAAAATGCAGAAAACCAACCCAGAACCGTAATTGCAGGTTCACAAATCACACAAACCTGTAATCAGTCCAATTCAGTCTATACAGGTCCAAATGCATTGATTCCAAAGGCATATGAAAGCTAAGACATCAAGCTACATTTCATCAGAAGACACCAACAACAAAATCCAAACCAATTTCAGTCAAAACAGACAATTACTATCGCAGTTCGCACATTCTGTTCACCAAAAACAGCAACAGTAAAAACGGCATAACTCACTCTATACTACTCCAAATTCCCTGAAATTTTGCAGGCACTTCAAACTCATCAATACCTACAACTTTCATGTTTTGAGCAAAGTCCAATTCGGCCTCTAACCCTATGATCTAAAACCGGACAGAATTAGGGGTTTTGAAACCCTAACATTTCTCAATTCAATCCAAATCCAAAATTGATTGCATTTATCAACAATTCACTCCTACTAGAGCCATAGCCCCTTATTACCAACCATCAAAAACAACCACACCATCAAGATCATATGAAACCAGAAAATTCCTCAAAAAATAAAAAACTCAACCAATTCATTCCAAACCATGAAATAATCCACAATTTCTAACACAATAGCCACCATTAGGCATAAATTCAACATCATTAGATATAGGAGGGTGTTCATATACCACTTACCAAGTAACCAAGAGAGAGGAAGATGTTGGACACCTTAAGTTTTCAAACAAACTTCACTAAACTACTTACTAGCACCCAAGGGAGGAATTTTATGGAGTAGAATCTAAGTTATGTGGTTGGTTTTGGAAGATTGAGTGAAATGGAAACTAGAAAGTTGAAGAATTTCTTTCTTCTTTGCTCAAGGAAGAATCGGCCATGAAGGAGAAGAAAATGGTGATTTTTGAGCAATTTTTCAAGATATTTACTCAATTTGGTCAAAAGTCAAAAGTGTGAATAGTTGCCAACAAAGTCCAACCAATGGTTGTGTGACACATGTCACTCCATTAATGCACTCTTATCACTTCTTTTTCTCTCTCACATCAATCATATCACACACTCTACTTATCTCTTAACACCCGATAAATTTTTCACAGTATCCGAAACTTAACCTTATTGGCCGAATTTTTCCGAACTTTCCGCACTAGTGGGTCCCACGTCTTTTCTATATCCGTAATTTTTCAAAAACTACCCAATGCTAGAAAAATCATCTAAAAATTATAATTACTCATAAAATCCACCAAGAAAATATTCCTAGGTCAGAAAATGCAGAAAACATGCAATTAAAGGGGAAAAACCCTAGGGAAAATATTAGGGCAAGTATGGGTTCTCACACTCTCTCCCCCTTAAAAGAATTTCGTCCTCGAAATTTCTCACCTTAATTCCCCAAATAGGTTTGGATACTTCTTCCGCATCTCTTCTTCCACTTCCCAAGTAGCTTCCTCTATCCCATGGTTTCTCCATAGCACTTTTACTAACGGAATCTGCTTGGTTCTGAGTTCTTTGACTTTTCGGTCAAGCACTTGGACAGGTTTCTCTTCGTAAGCAAGCGATTCGTCTACTTCAATCTCCTCCGGTTGTAAAACATGGGATGGGTCGGGATGATACTTCTTGAACATCGAGACGTGAAACACATCGTGGATTCGGGAGAGACTGGATGGCAGTTCCAATCGATACGCGACCGCTCCTACCCTCTGCAGGATCTTGTAGGGGCCGACGTACCGCGGTTGAAGTTTCTTTCCTTTACCCGCTGTAAGCCTTCGTAAGGGTGTGATCTTAAGAAATACGTGGTCTCCAACTTCAAACTCCAAGTCTTTTCTTCGATTATCCGCGTAACTCTTTTGTCGACTTTGAGCTGTTTGAAGTCGTTGCCGTATCAACTTGACTTTCTCTTGAGCCTCTTCCATCCATGGAATAGTTGCCGGGTCTAAAGCTTTCTTTTCGCCAACTTCATCCCAGTAAATCGGCGAGCGGCATTTGCGTCCGTAGAGAGCTTCATACGGAGCCATTTGGATTGATGAATGGAAGCTATTGTTATATGCAAACTCTACCAAGGTCATGTGTTGACCCCAGTTGCCTCCAAAATCCAGAATGCAAGTTCGGAGCATGTCCTCGAGAGTTTGAATCGTCCGCTCTGACTGTCCATCCGTCTGAGGGTGATAAGTCGTGCTCAAATTCAGTTTAGTCCCCAAGGTTTCTTGAAACTTCTGCCAAAATCGAGATACGAAACGTGGATCCCGATCAGAGACGATGCTCACAGGAACACCATGTAGCCTTACTATCTCGTCCATGTACAGTCGGGACAACTTGTCCATGGAATACTTCATATTCACCGGCAAGAAATGGGCCGATTTGGTTAAGCGATCAACGATCACCCAAACGGCATCGTGTTCTCTTTGCGTCCTCGGTAAACCGGAAACGCAGTCCATTGTGATATTTTCCCACTTCCACTCGGGTATCTCCAAGGGTTGTAACAGACCCGATGATTTTTGATGCTCTGCTTTCACCTGCTGGCAAATGAGACACTTTTGCACGTACCGGGCAATTTCCCTCTTCATGTTGTCCCACCAATAGGTTCCCTTGAGGTCCTGATACATCTTGCTGCTGCCCGGATGGATTGTATACTTGGACCGATGAGTTTCCTCCAGAATCTCCGTTTTCAACAATTCGACCTTCGGTACCACTATTCGGTTTCGATATTTCAAAATACCCTCAGGACTCAAATTGAAGTCCGTGGTTTCTTCCTTCTCCACTTTCTCTCTCCACTTCTTTACCATCAAATCTTCGTTTTGCCCTTCTTTAATGCGTTCCAGTAGAGTGGAGGTCACCCTAACATTGCTAAATAGCACCTTATGGCTCCCAAGACAGGGTCTCCACTCACATACGGATTCTAATAAATCCCACTCTTTAATCATCAACCCTGCTACTTGTACCTTACGACTCAAGGCATCGGCTACCACATTTGCCTTTCCCGGATGGTAGTTGATTGTACAGTCGTAATCCTCCAAAAATTCCATCCATCGTCGTTGCCTCATGTTCAGTTCTTTTTGGGAGAAAAGGTACCTAAGACTCTTATGATCCGAGTACACTTCAAAGGTCACCCCGTATAGGTAATGCCTCCACTTTTTCAGAGCAAACACAACCGCGGCTAGTTCCAGATCGTGGGTCGGGTAATTCTGCTCGTGAAGCTTCAACTTCCTAGAGGCAAAAGAAATTACATTCCGATTCTGCATCAAGACACACCCTAGGCTTTCTCGCGACGCATCTGCATATACCGCGAACCCGTCCACTCCATTTGGCAAGACCAGTACTGGAGCCGTGGTCAATCTTCTCTTTAATTCCTGAAAACTTGTTTCGCACCGGGCGTTCCAGATAAATCGACCATGCTTCTTCGTCAAGTCAGTTAAAGGTCCTGCCAGTTTGGAGAAATCTTTTATGAAACGGCGGTAGTACCCAGCTAGCCCTAGAAAGCTACGAATTTCCGTGGGAGTTTCTGGTCTCTTCCAATTTGTCACAGCCTCTACCTTTGTCGGGTCCACCGAAATACCTTCGTGGGAGATTACGTGCCCTAGAAATGCTACCTTCTCCAACCAAAACTCGCATTTGCTAAATTTGGCGTACAACTGATGTTCCCTTAATGTCTGCAACACCACTCTCAAATGCTCCTCATGCTCCTCGCGTGTCTTAGAGTAGACCAAAATGTCATCAATAAACACAACGACAAATCGGTCTAGATAGGGTTTGAAACCCTATGCATTAGATCCATAAAGGCGGCGGGAGCATTGGTCAGTCCAAAGGGCATAACGGCAAACTCGAAATGCCCATATCTCGAGTTGAAGGCAGTTTTCGGTATATCCTCCTTTCTAATCAACAACTGATAATACCCTTGTCGAAGATCCAACTTGGAGAAGACCACTGCACCTTGCAGTTGGTCGAACAACTCGTCGATGGGGGCAGTGGATATTTATTCTTGATCGTAACATTGTTCAGGCCTCGGTAATCAATACACATCCTCAAGGTTCCATCCTTTTTCTTCACAAACAGAACAGGAGCTCCCCAAGGAGACCCACTCTCATGAATGAATCCCCGCTCCAAAAGATCTTGTAATTGTAACTTAAGCTCCTTAAGTTCCGCAGGCGCCATTCGGTAAGGGGTTTTTGAGATAGGTGCGGTTCCAGGTAACAAGTCAATTTGGAATTCTATCTCCCGTTCTGGAGGTAAAGCTACTAACTCATCAGGGAATACATCTGGAAATTCCCTCACTACTGCCACGTCCTCCACTTTCAACTTATCCGTAGGGGTGTTAATCAAAAAGGCCAAAAATCCTTGCGCCCCTCTACTTATCAGTTTCCTAGCTCGAATGCCCGAAATCAAAGCAGATGAGGCTAACCTACCCCTTATATCCAACCTCAAGGTTGCCTCGCCAGGAATGTGAAATTCTACCACCTTCGTTTTACAATCCAGTTGGGCATTATATTTGGCTAGCCAGTCCATACCCAAAATCACATCATACCCCTTAATGGACAAGCTAATCAGGTCCCCTAAAAACCTCCTTTCACCTACCCATACATCGCAATCCCTATAAACCATACTAGTCACCAAACGTTGATTTCCCGTAGGTGTACTGACTTCTAGATCATAAGGTAAACTAGCAGGTTTTATATCGATGCCACGCATGAAATCAGGGTTAACAAACGAATGAATGGCACCAGGATCAATTAAAACTTTGGCAAAGCGGTGGAAAATAGGGATCGTACCTTCTACGACCTCCGAAGACTCTGGAACCTGATGGGGCTCTAAGGAGTAAACCCTAGCTGGAACTTTCGGTTTGGACCCATCTCCCTTCACTGGTCCAGTATTGGTCCTCGGCGGGGGTTGGCTTCCCTTTCCCTCTTGTTTCAGAACTGGGCAAGTAGCCAATTGGTGGTCCGCGCTTCCACATCGCAGACATTTACCCTGTTTCCTCCAGCAATTATCTTCGGTGTGGTTTGGCTTCCCGCAATGCCCGCAGGGACCGCGAGGTGCTGAAGCCGATCCACTCTGAGTGTTTCCCCTCGGTCCTCACCCAGCTTGGCCACTCCTGAATGGAGTCCCTCTACCTGCTCCAGATTGTCGACCACCACCCGTTCCTCGTCCAAATTTAGCAGGAGTGCTCTTCTCACCCTGTCCAGAACTACTCCCAGGAAAGCCACGCTTCTTTGCCTGGAAGTTCCGGACTTGCACCCGTGCACTTTCAACCCGTTGGGCCTTTTCTACTACCTCGCTAAACGCAGTGATTTGAGCCACCGCGAGGTCTTTCTGAATTTCAACATTTAGACCCTGAATAAAGCGCCTAATCCGTCGTTGCTCAGTCATAATTAATTCAGACGCAAACTTGGACAGGCGGGTGAATTGACTCTCATATTCCGCCACCGTCTGAGCCCCTTGACGGAGCCGAATAAACTCGTCCTCCTTCCTCTCCTGGACCAGAGGAGGGAAAAACTTTGCATTAAACTCTCTAATAAAGTTCACCCAAGTCCTGGGCGTCTACTCCCGCTCCCATTTCTGGCGAATCACGTTCCACCAGGAACGGGCCGTCCCCTCAAGTTGGAACACGGCAAACGTCACCTGCCGTTCATCAGGGTAGTGTAGGGCTGCGAATATGTCAACCATCTTTTCAAGCCACCTCTCGGCAACGTCCGGGTCGGGTCCCCCAACAAACTTCGGCGGAGCGAACTTTTGGAAGCGTTTGAGAGCTCTATCTTCGCTCTCGATATGATGGCCAGGGTTTCCGGGGTTTCCAGGGTTAGGGTTTGGGTTCTGAGCTTGTTGCTGCACTACTTGTGCAAGCAGGTTTGTCATTTGCTGCATAGCAGCAGCTATCTGCACATTAGGGTCGGCTTGGGGTTCAGGATCGGGTCCAGTCGAGGTTTCCCCCACACCCCTAACCGGTGTGGGTTGTCTAGCACCGCGCCCACGTCCCCGACCACTCCGAGTACCTTCCATAGGTTTTTACTTGGTTTAAGCAAGAGTACTAAACCAAAGTCATAATACGGCATCGTAAGTAACATTCAAAACTTGCACAGTAACACATATGGATACATTGCAAACATGATTAAAACATATATACAAGCCAAAAGCCACACACATATATACAATCAGTCAAGTCATGTACAGGCAAGTCAGAAACAAACATAGAAAATCCCCCGAGGATTGGCCTTATCAAAAGAGATTTACACGTAGCTAATCTAACGACCCTAAACGATTAGCTAAGGCTCTATCCCTATCCCTCTGTACATACAAAAACCACCAAACCATCCCAAAAGAAGCCTAAAAGTCAAGGCCTAGTCAGTTGCCGGGGTCTGGGACCCAGGCGACGGGGTAGACTCCTCTCTAGGGTCGGCCTCCGCATACGACGCCTCGTCGCTACACTCTTCCAGGCCATCGTCACACAAATTAAGGATCGCCTCAGCGTGACCCCTGACCTTGCGAGCTCGCTTAAGCTCTCGCTCTCGTGCCTCCCTTAACTGCGCGCAAAGGTCGTCTACTCGATCCTCGGCCTCAAGTACGTCGTACTCTAGCTCCTTAATCCGCGCAGCTTGCTTCTCATTGGTCGCTCTATCCTGGATTGCATCGACCTCAAGTCGAGCATTCTCTTTAGCCAACACCTTACGCTCCTTATCTAGCGCAAACACGAGGGCGTTCGGATAGGCATATTTCTCCTTACACGGGCACAGTCTAAGACGGTTAGACGGGCTCCAACGAATGACGGCCCCTCCCGGCCGTATCTGATATGGAATCACGTGAAGTACTTTGCGAGGTCTAGCCCCCGAAGGACCAGCACTAGAGTCACCCTGTCCGGCCATCCTACATCACAAGAACATGTAATCGTAAATATAAGCTTAAAGGCCAAAACAACAATCCTCAAGTCAAACCGTCCTATAACACCCAGGCTAATTCAAACCTAGGCTCTGATACCAACTGTGACAGTCTCACCTTCCCCTAAGGCGAACCAAAGGGGTTAGCGGACTACCTGCCCAACTCTCGCCAGGACTACGGAGCAGTTACACGTGTTCTAAAACATTTCGGGAATGCAAAAGCGCGCTCGGACAAGCCACAAGAACCAAAATAACAAAATCATAAGAAAAATGAAAACGATGACTCATGCCTGGAATAGTGGAATCCGAGATCCCACCAAACCTTAATACATAGCCATTCAACATTTACAACCACATCGGCATGTCAAAAACTATTCATCATAGGCATACAAAGTTCGGTTTGCCAATCCAAAAGATGAACCCAACATACATTAGGGTTTCATGCAAAGAGCTATCAAAATAGACATATACATGGCTCAATTTGGCAACCAACAAGTATGAGCTTCCAAAAGTGATTATTTTCCTGTAAGGAAAACAAATGGAATGGTGTGAGCTAAAGCTCAGTGAACAACTATCACACAATCAACCAAGATCACTTAAGCATAATCGTTCATTGCAAATATTCAAATAAGAAGCAAAACAATTCGGTAAAAGGATACGGACGGCTCTCAAGAGCCCATTTCCACGCTTACATTCTTGATCCAAACCCATTGACCCTCCGTCAATGATAAAAGTACCAAACCGTAGACCTTTCTTCACTTCCATTCCTTCCACCCAACATACCCCAACCGGGCCCGCACTCCAAGCAGTAGCTTTAGGTGATACTCGAGTACACCGGAACCAAGGGTCTCATTACCACAAGATTCTCATTTCAGTCCCCGTGGCTAGTCAATTTTCACGACCAAGCCCTCGCTGGCTCTATTCAAGTGAATGCCAACGGGGTCGAGCTCAGTACAGTAGGGCCGTTGGATACTCGTCCAACCAACACCCAAACAATTTCCATGAATGAAATCCAAGAATTCATATAGCAGTACAGTAATACAGTGAAACGGTAAACAATCGGTCACAAGAATAAAAGGAATGAGGGCGGTCAAGTACACCCTCACCCTAATCATTTCCAATAGCCAAACAAGCCTTCAAGGCATCACAATCACATATAGCAAAGCCACATTATAAATCCAAGTGAGTAGTATACTCACCAATTAAGCAAGTGAGGTTTCATGCACCGTCGTCCCTAGTACGTCGTGCACTAACGTCACGCCCTAGAATATGTAAACAAATACCATAAGACTCGATAACGAGTCACAAAGCCAAGCCAATTAGAACCCAATAGGGTTTCATATGCATAAACAAGCATAATAGCAAACCAGAAATTTCAGCAAGCACTAATGTGACCTTAACAAAAAAAAACAGTTTTGGCCTCCTAAAGCGGTAATGGCACAAAATGCGTTACGCTTATCGGATGAGGGCGTAAGACCCACCATCTCGAAGCTAAAAGACAGGGCTACAACAATGTAGAAGGCCACTCAGTCCAAATCCTAGCACAACTAGGTCAAAAATGCAGAAAACCAACCCAGAACCGTAATTGCAGGTTCACAAATCACACAAACCTGTAATCAGTCCAATTCAGTCTATACAGGTCCAAATGCATTGATTCCAAAGGCATATGAAAGCTAAGACATCAAGCTACATTTCATCAGAAGACACCAACAACAAAATCCAAACCAATTCCAGTCAAAACAGACAATTACTATCGCAGTTCGCACATTCTGTTCACCAAAAACAGCAACAGTAAAAACGGCATAACTCACTCTATACTACTCCAAATTCCCTGAAATTTTTCAGGCACTTCAAACTCATCAATACCTACAACGTTCATGTTTTGAGGAAAGTCCAATTCGGCCTCTAACCCTATGATCTAAAACCGGACAGAATTAGGGGTTTTGAAACCCTAACATTTCTCAATTCAATCCAAATCCAAAATTGATTGCATTTATCAACAATTCACTCCTACTAGAGCCATAGCCCCTTATTACCAACCATCAAAAACAACCACACCATCAAGATCATATGAAACCAGAAAATTCCTCAAAAAATAAAAAACTCAACCAATTCATTCCAAACCATGAAATAATCCACAATTTCTAACACAATAGCCACCATTAGGCATAAATTCAACATCATTAGATATAAGAGGGTGTTCATATACCACTTACCAAGTAACCAAGAGAGAGGAAGATGTTGGACATCTTAAGTTTTCAAACAAACTTCACTAAACTACTTACTAGCACCCAAGGGAGGAATTTTATGGAGTAGAATCTAAGTTATGTGGTTGGTTTTGGAAGATTGAGTGAAATGGAAACTAGAAAGTTGAAGAATTTCTTTCTTCTTTGCTCAAGGAAGAATCGGCCATGAAGGAGAAGAAAAATGGTGATTTTTGAGCAATTTTTCAAGATATTTACTCAATTTGGTCAAAAGTCAAAAGTGTGAATAGTTGCCAACAAAGTCCAACCAATGGTTGTGTGACACATGTCACTCCATTAATGCACTCTTATCACTTCTTTTTCTCTCTCACATCAATCATATCACACACTCTACTTATCTCTTAACACCCGATAAATTTTTCACAGTATCCGAAACTTAACCTTATTGGCCGAATTTTTCCGAACTTTCCGCACTAGTGGGTCCCACGTCCTTTCTATATCCGTAATTTTTCAAAAACTACCCAATGCTAGAAAAATCATCTAAAAACTATAATTACTCATAAAATCCACCAAGAAAATATTCCTAGGCCAGAAAATGCAGAAAACATGCAATTAAAGGGGAAAAACCCTAGGGAAAATATTAGAGCAAGTATGGGTTCTCACATACTCCTACTCTATTCTAACCTAACTATGGGGGAGATCCAACTGGGCCAATGGGGACCGATATGGACAGAACCACCACCGGACCAGACGGGTGCACCACACATCAGTCTGGAGTTTTTGTTGAAGAGCCACAATTGTGGCAAATTGGTGGGAAGCAAGGTTCGAACCCTTGCCTCCCACCCCACCAAAGCCTTAAAGGCTTGGTGGTGGCCATCAGCCTAAGGCTGATGGTTGAGAATTTGATGTAATATTTGAGATTTATATTGTAATTTAATTGAGGACTGTAGTGAATGACTGAGTCCCTGCGTGAGCTGGGCAGGCGGTCCGCCAAATCCTCTGGTTCGCCTTAGGGGGAGGTGGGGCTGTCACAACTATATATATGCTTGATATGTCAATGAACTTGAGAAAAATGATATGACTATAAACTATCATTTTTTGAACTTGTTGATGAATGGACGAGTGTGTACTTTATCGCACTCGACTCTACTGAATTGTTATTACTATAAGTGAATGTGATATGATATTATTGATATATAGGGGTTCCAAAGCTCAATGGCTAGTTGTTTGAGATTAAGCCGGCAATAGTTTGGTCAACTCGATTAGCGAACCTTGAGTAGTGTATATGTGTTGAATCCATACTGTACCGGATATACTCGAGTAATACCAATCTCTGAATTTTGTTAGTGTGCGGCCCGGTTAGGGGGTGAAAGGTGGACGGAGTGGTGTGAAGTGACGATTCTACATGGACATGAAAGTTGACTGAGTGTCAACTACTTGAATTACTGATTGATCGAGTTTTTGCCAGTGCTCAGTATCCTTCATTATTGACATATCAAAGCCTAGGTTTCGGAGTAATTTGGGCAGAATAAGGAATCCTATAGATATGAAGTAATAGGAGTGCTAGAATGACTTATTAAGTTGAGAATTGTTTAAGTATTGACTTTTAAGTGTTAGGGTTTAAACTTGATAGGTAAGTCTAAGTTTCTTCTTCTATTGTCATGTAGGACATAGAAGGAGGGAATAATGGTAATGAGGATCCAGCGAGACCACGTCGAGTCATTACTTATCGAGAGAAACCTAGGGGACCTCTTCGGCATTAGGGACCTGGGCATCAGATTTGGCCCTGCGATTGTTGGAGGATCTACTCGTATCCTGACCGAGTAGTCCTAATTGTAGATGATGAGAGGAAGAGATTAGCTAGAGCCAACTGTAGGGTTCAGACTGAGATTCAGAGGATAAGAGGCATCATGAGGATGCAGGCTGATAGGATTCAGGAGCTCCGGGAGGATATACTGATGGAGTAGAAGAGAATGAATGCTTTTAGAGAGTAGCTGCAGGCAATTAATGGCCGCCTCACTAGGGTGGTCAGAGAGATTAGGGACCGAGCTCTTCAGGGAGTGATTGGCGCTAATGTACCTGTGGAGGGTTAGGGTAGTTCTACTCATGAGAGAGAGTCTGTTGGCTCTGTTGTGGACTAGGATAGCGCATTTTGAAAGTCCTTCCTTTATGTGTATAGGAGATAGTCATTAGATAGGGTTTCTTTTGATATTTTTGTGATCTTGATTAGTTTGGATGCTGTATTTTGTGTATTCTGGCCTATCTCTCTTAATTTGAAAAATCTTATGAACTCTTTTGGTCTAATGTACATGTCTATGACTTGTTATCGTGAATGAAATGTTTATTTTACTTTTAATTGGTGTTATAGTTTGTACATGTAGTTAAATTTTGTTTATGCATATTTAGACTTGCATTAAAACCATGGATGGTCGAGGTCGAGGTTGTGGTCGGGGACATAAACAACTCCAAGAGCAAATGGGTGATCAAGGATCTGCAGTTGATCAAAATTGGGGGCCAAGGGCTGAAAAAGGTGATCAAATGTCTACGGCCATCAATCGAATGACTGACCTCTTGGAGAGGATAGTAGATAGACAGGGTCAAGAACCCGTGATTCAACCTAAGGGTTTTGAGGGAGGAGTAGACAGAGCTTTAAAATGATTTCAAAAATTTTTTTCACCTAAGTTCTTGAGAGGGCTTGACCCTGAGATAGCTAAGAGTTGGCTCGAAAGGTTGATCGATAAATTACACTGAAGAGTGGCAAGTGTCTTTCGTCATTTCCAATTTGAGGGAATAGCTCAATCTTGGTGAAATGTTGTGAGAATTAAGTGGGAGAGAAATCAGAGCCCATGGACTTTGACAAATTTCGTGAGAGAGTTTAACGAGAAGTACCTTTCTCCTTTGATTCAAGAGAAAAGAGATAATGACTTTATAAGACTTCGGCAAAGCAAATTAAGTGTGGCAGAATATGAGACTCAATTTACTAGACTTTCAAAATTTGCTCTGGAATTGGTCGTAACTGAACGGAAAAGGGTAGAAGATTTGTACAAGAGCTAAATGTGAAGATCCAAGAGGCTCTAGCAGCAGTTCAAATTAATACCTTTGTCGAGGCATTAGAAAAGGCTCATAGGATCGAAAATGCAAGGCTTCAAGTCAAAACCTTTCAAGCGCGAAAAAGGAATATACCGAGTGACACATTAGGGCAAACCAGTAAGAGCATGCCACATCCTAAAATTGGCAGAGAGACCGGTAGAATTAAAATGTTAGAGCCACTTAGAGTGGCTTCAGTGAGAAGAGGCCAAGGTGGTCTGAGACAGTCAAAAAATACCTCACAAGGAAGCCAAGGAGTAACCTCTCATGCACCCTATGGTTATTGTGAAAAGTCGAGTCACGTTGAGAGCAATTGTTGGAGGAAAGGAAAAAGATGCTTTCATTGTGAAAATGCTGAGCATCAGATCTCTTGTTGCCTGCTCATGGTTTCAAAAAGAAGTAACACCCAATAATCAAATAAGCTGTTACTAAGCCAACAAGTTCAGGAGGGGGTAGATCTAAAGTGCCAGATAAGGTTTATGCCTTGGATCATCAACAAATCCCTGACCTGACTGAAGTTATAGAAGGTGCGATCCGTGTATTCCGCTTAGTTAGGGTTTTGTTATTCTTGGTTTTGATGATCACAAAAGTTCTTTGAAATGTCTATCTAACCTTCTTCAAATATAAGTGTTTTTGCCTATCAAAGAATCAGGTACTAAAATGTCATGAAATGCAAATCAACCAAAAGAAGAAGCAAAAACAGGACACTCATGTCGGACGTCCGAAAGGAAACGGTCGGACGTCCGAAGGGATGAAGAACATCAGGAAGGAGTTTCTGTCGGACGCACATCGATCGTGTCGGACGTCCTAAAAATTCCACAAAGTTTTGATGACTCTCTGCCAAGACTCTGTCGGACGCTCGCAAGGAAGCATCGGACGTCCTGAAGGATCGGACGCATGCTTCGGACGAACATCAATATCATCGGACGTCCTAAAAATTCCTCGAAGATTTGATAACTCTCTGGACGACGTTCGGACACTGAAGCTCGGACGATAAAATTCCATCGGACGTCCGAACAACAACTTGACTATTTTTCGGACGATGGGTTCGGACGATGAATACTCCATCGGACGTCCGACAGCCCCAACGGCTAGCTGACTCTTCATATGCCTTCTATCTGTTGGAAGTATTAATGAAGCCCATTTTTGGTTCCCTTAAAATACAAACGACTCTGAGTCAGATAGGGACTTTTGCACACTTGATCTACAAGATCTCAAGAGATATTTTAGCTTGAAAATAGTCTCCAAAGTTAGATTTGTTCTCTAAGTGGTGTGAACTTCTTGTGAGCTTTTCTCTTGTGGTTGAAAGTTTCATTAGTGTAGCTTTGTTGAGGGTTATCTGAGTGTTTGTAAAACTTCTTAGCTTGACTAAGTGAGGCTTAGGGCAAGGAGGAAGTGCTCCCTCCATTGTACATCTAGTTGATCATATTTCATTAAAGAGAAGTTGCTCAACCTTGTGATTGGTCTTCAAGTTTGAGGAAAGCTTGGTTGACAATTGGTTTGATTTCCTATTTTACTTTTTGTTTAATAAAATTCTCATTGCTTATCTATACTTGTTTTTCTGATCAATATTGCTATTGTCTTCTAATCAACTTGGTTGATCATTACTAGAAAAGAAGGTAAATTCTTATTAAAGAAAAAGTGCATAAAATTGGTTAAGATTTTAATCAACCCAATTCACCCCCCCTCTTGGTTGTCGTTGGGACTTACAATTGGTATCAGAGCTTGGTCTCCTTGAGATTAAGCTCTAACGGCTTGGAGTAAAGATGACAACCAGTCATGCTATGTTTGTTGAGGGGCAATCTGTTACTAGGCCTCCCATGTTCAGTGGCTCCAATTATGTTAGCTGGAAAGAAAGGATGATTATCTTTTTGCAATCTATTGATATTGAGCTATGGTTTATTGTGAGTGAAGGACCGCATGAAGCTAACTTTCTTGATGCAGATACAGGGCTGCTTCGGCCAAAAATGAGAGCTGAAATGAATGCTCAAGATAGGACTAACCTCACATTGAATGCCAAGGCCATGAATGTTCTTTATAGTGCCTTAGATTCAAATGAATCAATTAGAGTGAAAGGCTGTAAATCAGCCAAAGAAATGTGGGATAAGTTAAGAGAAATCCATGAGGGTGGTGACAATGTGAGAGAACAGAAAAAGGCCATCTTGGTCACAAAGTATGAATCATTTAAGATTGAACCTCTTGAGGATATTGACAAAATGTATTGCAGGTTCACTGACTTGATCAAAGATCTCGAGGTGTTGGGCAAAGAGTACACCTTGGGAGAGAAGAACAGAAAAATTCTCAATGCATTGGGCAAAGAATGGGAAAATAAAGTGACTGCAATAGAGGAGGCTAAGGATTTAAGTTCTGTGCCTATTGAATCTATCATTAACTCACTAACCTCTTATGAGTTGAAACTGAAATCTAAAGTGCAGGAGGAAGAGGATGCTAGAGCAAAGAGAAACATTGCTCTAAAGATTATTCAAGGTGAAGATGATACAGCTCACTTGGATGATGAAGACTCAGATGGTGATGATAATGATCTTGCTCTCATCACCAGAGGCTTCAAGAGAATCTTGAATAAAAGAAAGTTTAGAAGGGGAGGACCTAGCAATCAATTCCAGAATCAGCCATCTATCGCAAAGTACAATGGAAAACAAGATTTCAACAAGAAACAGTTGGACAAATGCTTCGAATGTGGACAGCTTGGACACTATGCAAACGAATGCCCCATGAAGAAAATGAAAGATGGAAAAGCTGATCGAAAGCCAAGATTCAACAACTTCCAGATTACTTGGAATGAATGCAACTCTGAAGGGGAAGTTGAAGAAGAGGAAGAATCAGCTCAAATGGCCTTCATGGCTATTGGAGATAATGAGGTAACTTCCATACACTCTCAATCTGAAAGTGATGATGAAGAAGATGATGATCTTGAATCCTTTGTTGAAAAACTGCATGATGCCTTGAAGGAATCTTATGATAAGAACAAGCAGCTAAAACAGAAAATTGCTTTTCTCATTCATGAAAATGCATGTCTTCTTCAACAAAATAAACAACTAAAGACTGACAATGAATGTCTTGTAAGAGCCGGATTTGATGTTCAGAATGAGCTTGATAGAAAGACAATTGTTTGTAAAATACTGAAGGAAAGACATGGTGAGTTGAAGAAAAGAATGGACAACTTGGATGAGACTTTGAAAGTAAGAAAGCAGGAGATTATCAAAAGGAACATGTCATCTACACATCCTACTACTTTTCAAAGAACATCTGCACACAACAAAAATGCACATGGTTTCACAACATATAGAAGAGGTGGATTGAGATATGTCAAACCAGTACATGTTAAGGACTCTTCCATTATGTGTGGTTTTTGTTGTCAAAGAGGGCATTTGAAAGGTGATTGCTATGTGAAAAGAAATCTGAACAAAGGGATGAAATGCATGTGGTTAGTTAGATACAATGCTAACTATTGCGGACCCAACAATTAAAAAGGGTACCAAACACTTTCTATTCTCAGGAAAAAGGCTCAAACAAGTCCAAATGGTTTATTGATAGCGGCTGCTCAAGGCATATGACCGGTGATCCCTCCTTGTTCATAAAGCTAAAATCAAAATCAAGTAGAAAGGTGACATTCGGTGATGATGTGAAAGCTAAGACAATTGGAATAGGTGATGTTGGTAAGGATGGTGAAACTTTTGTTCATAATGTGCTCTTAGTTGATAACTTAAGTTATAACTTGCTTAGTGTTAGTCAATTGTGTGATAAAGACTTGAATGTGTTGTTTAAAAAGCATGAATGCATTGTGCTTGATTCCAAATATAATATTGTGTTCAAAGGTAAGAGGTTCAACGACATATATATTGTGGTTCTTGATAAAATTGATTCATCTAGCTTGAAATGTCTTAAAGCTTCAAATGAAGATCCTTGGTTGTGGCATAGAAGACTTTGTCATTTTAACATGGATTTACTAAAGGAAATTTCGAAAAAGGAGTTGGTTAGAGACTTGCCAAAAATCAGTTTTGATAAGGACAAAATATGTGATGCATGTCAATTTGGGAAGCAAACAAAAAATTCCTTTAAATCTAAGATGTGTGTATCTACTTCCAAACCTTTGGAACTCTTGCATCTTGATTTATTTGGTCCCACTCAAATTACTAGCTTGGGAGGTAAAAGATATTGTTTTGTAATTGTTGATGATTATTCTAGATACACTTGGGTGATATTTCTTGCTCATAAAGATGATGCCTTCAAGAATTTTACTTCATTGTTTGCTAAAGTGCAAAATCTGCTTGGCTTAAAAATTGTTAGGATTAGAAGTGATAATGGAACGGAATTCAAGTATTGTGGTTTTCCAGATTTCTGTGATCATAATGGCATTACACATGAGTTTTCAATTGCAAGGACTCCACAACAAAATGGTGTTGTAGAAAGGAAAAACAGGACACTACAAGAGGCTGCTAGAACTATGTTAAGTGAATGTAGTTTGCCTAAATACCTTTGGGCTGAAGCGGTAAACACTGCATGTTATGTGATGAATAGAATACTTTTGAGACCTATTTTAAAGAAAACTCCTTATGAGCTGATTTTTGATAAGAAACCTACGGTTGGTTATTTCAAAGTATTTGGTTGTAAATGCTTTATTTTGAATCTAAAGGATCATCTTGGTAAGTTTGATAAAAAATCTGATGAAGGAATATTTTTGGGGTATTGTGAGAATAAAAGAGGATATAGAGTTTTTAATAGAAGGACTCTTGTGATTGAAGAAGCTATACATATAACATTTGATGAAACCAATGATGATAATTCCAAAAGTTCGTGTGAGGATGATGATGTAGGTGTTCGAGAAGGAATGGAAAAGCTATCAATTGGAAATGAAGGAAGCTCTAAACTAGCAGCAACTGAAATGGAAAATGAAGTTCATAATGATCAAGAAAAGGAAGATGAAGACAAAAATGATGATCCACTCAAAGATCTTCCCAAGGCTTGGAAATTCAGCCAAAATCATCCAAAAGAGCTTATAATTGGTGATCCATCCGAGAAGGTAAACACTCGTTCCTCATCTAGAAAATTGATTGACAATTTTGCTTTAGTTTCCCTTTTTGAACCCAAAAATATCAATGATGCTTTAAAGGATGAAAACTGGATTTTGGCAATGCAAGAGGAACTTAATCAATTTGAGAGAAATGAAGTTTGGACACTTGTTAATAGACCTCAAAATCAACCTATCATTGGCACAAAGTGGATTTTTAGAAATAAGTTGGATGATAAAGGTGTTGTTGTAAGAAATAAAGCCAGATTAGTTGCTAAAGGATATGCACAAGAAGAAGGAATTGATTTTGATGAAACATTTGCTCCCGTAGCTAGATTAGAATCTATTAGAATGCTTCTTGCTTTTGCATGCTTTAAAGGCTTCAAATTGTTTCAAATGGATGTTAAAAGTGCTTTTTTAAATGGTTTTATTGATCAAGAAGTATATGTGGATCAACCCCCCGGTTTTGAAAATACAAAATTTCCAAGTCATGTGTTTAAACTATCTAAAGCTTTATATGATCTAAAACAGGCTCCAAGAGCTTGGTATGAAAGACTAAGTGGTTTTTTGATTGAAAATGGTTTCAAAAGGGGTGTTGTGGACACCACACTTTTTACTAAGCAAGTGTTGAATGACCTTCTTATTGTGCAAATATATGTTGATGATATTATTTTTGGTGCTACTAATGAGTATCTATGTAAGGAGTTTTCCACCACTATGCAAAGTGAATTTGAAATGAGTATGATGGGAGAATTAAATTTCTTCCTTGGACTTCAAATACATCAAGCTCTTGAGGGAATTTTTATAAATCAAGCAAAATATACCAAGGAATTGCTAAAAAGGTTTGGCATGGAGGACTCAAAGCAAGTTGGAACTCCAATGTGCACTTCTACAAAGCTTGACAAAGATGAAGAAGGTAATCATGTGGATGAAAAGCATTATAGAGGTATGATCGGAAGCCTACTCTATTTAACCGCAAGTAGACCTGATATTATGTTTGCTGTTTGCTTGTGTGCTAGATTTCAATCTTGTCCAAAAGAATCACATTTGAATGCTGTGAAAAGGATTTTTAGGTATTTGAAAGGAACATTAGACTATGGTCTTTGGTATGCTAGATCTAATGAGTTTGCACTATATGGTTATTCGGATGCTGATTTTGGAGGTTGTCGTGTGGATAGAAAGAGTACTAGTGGAACTTGTCATTTCCTTGGAAATTGTTTAGTCTCTTGGTTTAGCAAGAAACAATGTGCAATCTCTTTGTCTACAACCGAAGCGGAATATATTGCCGCTAGTGCATGTTTTGCTCAACTTTTATGGATGAAGCACACCTTGAATGATTTTGGATTGTTGTATGACTGCATGCCTGTATTCTGTGATAATACTAGTGCTATAAATTTGACCAAAAATCCTATTCATCATTCTAGGACAAAGCACATAGATATAAAGCATCACTTTATTCGTGATCTTGTTCAAAAAGGTGAAATATGTATAAATTATGTTTGTTCTAAAGATCAATTTGCTGATATTTTTACAAAAGCTTTACCATTAGATCAGTTCATTCATCTAAGATCAAAATTAGGAATAATCGAAAAATCATCCTAATATTTCTCAAAGTCTTCGGACGTCCGAAAGAAGATGAACGGACGTCCGATAATGTTCTTCAGATATTTTTTTTCCAGAAAACATCTGTTCGGACGAAGCTGTCGGACACACGGCTTCGTTCGGCCGTCCGACAGTGCAACGGCTCACTTTTTAAATTAACTTTCTCCCTCATTTGCTTCAAACTCTTCTCTTCTATTTCCTCTCGGACGAAAACCCTCTCATTTCTCACTCTCAAATTCGTACCATTCTGAAGCCTTCATTCCTAAATTGACTCAAACAAAACTTTTCCTGATTGATTGCGATTCATTTCTCCTGATTATTTCATCGAATCGCAAAACATTTCGCAAATTCCCAAATTTCCCTCAAAACCCTACTTTCTCATAACCGCTCTGTCAAATCTTGTTCAAGGACTTTGTGTCCCAAAATTTCTGTGCGATTCACTTCCCTACTGCTGTGTGCATCATTTGCATCCTTCATTCCACACATTTTGCACAATGGTGAATCTAAGGGGAGGAAAAGTTACTGCCGGACGCAAGCATCCACTCAGGGATGAGGATGAGGATCTTCCTACTGTCAAACGGACATCCAAACGCTTCAAAAGGGGAGCTATCAAGGGTCAAATGTCACGGCCTACACCACAACCCTCCTCTCAGCCTGAATCTGGACAGGGGACATCTTCTCAACCGCCTCCAAAATCAGCCCCACTCCCTACATTCTTTGATGATACAGCAAGAGACAAACACTCCTTGATATCCCAGAAAGGTGTCATCCCTCAGCGCACTGTAAACCCTTCTGAATTTCGTCTCATAGGTTTTGAACCCATTCTGAAGTTGTTTGCCTTTCAGAAATGGTCGCATATCATTTCTATGCCAAATGTTTACTATCCTGAAATGCTGCATCAATTTTTTGCTAATCTTAGGAAAGGCTCTGACCAAACTGAAATCTTTTCCAGGGTTAATGGGGTAGACTTAATCTTTGACTCTGAAATTGTGAATTCCATTTTAAATACTACCATTGAACGTGGGTGCAAGGATAAAATTGCAAATTTCTTTTCCTATGAAGAGCACCCTAATGCTGATAATCATTTTGATGGGGCTAAAATGTTGACCTATTTTAAAAGAAGTTTTTCCTCCCCTGCTGATGCTAAACTGAATGATCTTGCCCCTGTGAATTTAATTGCTTTTTCTATCATTTCAAACCTGCTTGTGCCTACTGATGGCCATAGAACTGATGCAAACAAAATGGAGTTGTACCTCTTTTATTGTTTTCAAGAAAAAATTCGGATTGATTTTGGTTTTGTCATGTGCAAGTTTTTACTTCGATATACCACTGACTCTCGCAGAAAACTATCCTATGAAAAGTTTCTTCAAAAGATTTTTGAGTTTTACAAAGTTCCAATTTTAGGTGTTTGTCCCAAAGAAGCATCTTCTTATGCCTTTACCAAAGGATACTTTGAAAGGAAAAATCTTATTTTTAAAGATAATATGTGGTCTTATAAGGAGGCATCGTCCAGTGAACGTAGGTCTAAGGCTGCACATGATCCTTCATCTATTCCACTCACTCCCATTCATCCTAGGAAATCTGCCACTAAGGCATCTTCCTCCTCCAATGATGGAGTGATTGAGCTTTTTCATGAACTCAAACAGCATGTTCTTCTTCTAGAACATGGCCTAATGCTCACCATGTCCTCTGAGCAACAAACTGCCTTTCTAGACAAAAAGAACCTTCTCTTTCCCCCACCTGTGGTTGAGGAAGTGTCCCATGACAAAGAGCCACACCCCACTGATCCAAGCTCATCAATTCCAGACCCTGGTTCATCAACTCCTGTGACTGCTCATGGCCCTTCCACAACAGATAAAGGCAAGGCACCAGTTGAAGAGGCTGCTGAAGCTGATGAAGAAACTGAAGAGGAGGACCTCCCCCAATATCAGCTCTCTCGAAGAACTTCTGGATCCACATAGTTCACTATTTAGGACATTTGCATTTTGTTGGTCTATTTCATATGTTTGTGTTGTTCAACAATGGCTATGTAGATGAATTCGACATTTGGTTATGATTCTGTTTATGTTTCTTCTGGTACTGTTTAAATATTCTGTTTGGTACTGATCAACAATGTTTCTTTTGGTTATGATCGATGTTTAAATATTTGGTTGAATGATGATTGTGTGGATTTGGTAGAATGATGATTGAGTAAATTTTTCTTTTGGTTTGCATTGATGAAGTGTGTGGATGAGATGGATGTGATTGATTGCCCTTTTGTGATGACAAAAAGGGGGAGAGGACTGGATTTGGATTTATTAATGATTGATGATATTGGATTGATTGCCTGAGGTGCCTGATGGATTGAATTGGTAGAATATTAGATGTTGGCTGCTTAAATTGTCACATTTTGGATAATTGTTTAATTCGGTTGGGCAGCCAAGTGAGGGGGAGCTTTTCAATTTTTTTTTATGATTCATTAAGTAAGGGGGAGTTCTTGTCTATTGAGAAAGGGGGAGTTTTTATTGCAATCATCAGATCTCATTTCAAACTTTTGTTTTGTCATCATCAAAAAGGGGGAGAATGTTATTCTTGGTTTTGATGATCACAAAAGTTCTTTGAAATGTCTATCTAACCTTCTTCAAATATAAGTGTTTTTGCCTATCAAAGAATCAGGTACTAAAATGTCATGAAATGCAAATCAACCAAAAGAAGAAGCAAAAACAGGACACTCATGTCGGACGTCCGAAAGGAAACGGTCGGACGTCCGAAGGGATGAAGAACATCAGGAAGGAGTTTCTGTCGGACGCACATCGATCGTGTCGAACGTCCTAAAAATTCCACAAAGTTTTGATGACTCTCTGCCAAGACTCTGTCGGACGCTCGCAAGGAAGCATCGGACGTCCTGAAGGATCGGACGCATGCTTCGGACGAACATCAATATCATCGGACGTCCTAAAAATTCCTCGAAGATTTGATAACTCTCTGGACGACGTTCGGACACTGAAGCTCGGACGATAAAATTCCATCGGACATCCGAACAACAACTTGACTATTTTTCGGATGATGGGTTCGGACGATGAATACTCCATCGGACGTCCGACAGCCCCAACGGCTAGCTGACTCTTCATATGCCTTCTATCCGTTGGAAGTATTAATGAAGCCCATTTTTGGTTCCCTTAAAATACAAACGACTCTGAGTCAGATAGGGACTTTTGCACACTTGATCTACAAGATCTCAAGAGATATTTTAGCTTGAAAATAGTCTCCAAAGTTAGATTTGTTCTCTAAGTGGTGTGAACTTCTTGTGAGCTTTTCTCTTGTGGTTGAAAGTTTCATTAGTGTAGCTTTGTTGAGGGTTATCTGAGTGTTTGTAAAACTTCTTAGCTTGACTAAGTGAGGCTTAGGGCAAGGAGGAAGTGCTCCCTCCATTGTACATCTAGTTGATCAGATTTCATCAAAGAGAAGTTGCTCAACCTTGTGATTGGTCTTCAAGTTTGAGGAAAGTTGGTTGACAATTGGTTTGATTTCCTATTTTTCTTTTTGTTTAATAAAATTCTCATTGCTTATCTATACTTGTTTTTCTGATCAATATTGCTATTGTCTTCTAATCAACTTGGTTGATCATTACTAGAAAAGAAGGTAAATTCTTATTAAAGAAAAAGTGCATAAAATTGGTTAAGATTTTAATCAACCCAATTCACCCCCCCTCTTGGTTGTCGTTGGGACTTACAAGTTTTAATAGACCCTGGTGTGACTCATTCATTTGTGAAACTTGATTTTATGAGTGGGGTAGATGTAAAACCTGCTATAGTGCCTTATAATTTGGAAGTTAGAACACCCACGGGAGATCAATGCTTAACTTCTAATTTAGTGTACAGAAATTATGAGATTTGAGTTAGGGAGCATAAGTTGTTGGCTGACCTAATAAGTTTACTGATTAAGGGATATGATGTCATTTTGGGGATGGATTGGCTAGTATATCATGTTCGGTTGGATTGTAAGATGAAAGTTGTGAAATTGTGCATTCCGAGGAAAGCAATACTAAGGCTGGACGTGGAGGAAGTTAGCCTCGTCAACTCTTATTTCAGGGATTCTAGCTAAAAAATTGCTAAGTAAAGGAGATCGAGAGTACCTAACCTTCCTAATTAATATCCCAGGGGAATAAGTGAAGTTGGAAGATGTACCAATAGTGAAAGATTTTTTCGACGTTTTTCCTAAGGAGTTGGTCTTGTTACCACCTGAGAGAGATGTGGAGTTTAAAATCGACTTGTTGCCAAGGACTGCACATATTTCTAAAACTCCTTATAGGATGACACCAGTTGAGTTGAAAGAATTGAAATTACAATTACAAGAATTACTGGAGTAAGGATTTATAGTGAGAGTGATTTGCCTTGAGGAGCTCCAATTTTATTTGTTAAGAAAAAAGATGAGAATTTGAAGCTATGCATCGATTATCGAGGGTTGAATGATATTACTATTAAGAATAAATATCATTTATCTTACATAGATGAATGGTTTGATCAATTACAAGGAGTTGCGGTATTTTTAAAATTGGATCTTAGACAAGGATACTATCAACTAAGAATTAAAGAAGAGGTTGTACCGAAAACTACTTTTAATTCTAGATACGGGCATTTCGAATTTTTAGTGATGTCTTTTGGATTGACTAATGCCCTAGTAACTTTTATGGATCTAATACATCGAGTTTTTAAATCTTATCTGGATCAGTTTGTAGTGATCGTTATTGATGATATTTTGATATACTCGAAGACAAAGGAAGATCATGAATACCATTTGAGGATAGTACTGCAAATTCTAGGAAAACATCAGTTGTATGCTAAGTTTAGCAAGTGTGAGTTTTGGTTGGATGAGATATCCTTCCTTGAGCATGTAATTTCTAAAGATGGAATAACTGTGGACCCAACGAAGGTAAATACAGTATCTAAGTGGAAGCAATCAGAAAATTTCACCGAGATTCATAGCTTCTTGGGTTTAGCAGGTTACTACCGTCGATTTATTCCAGATTTTTTCAAGATTGCCAGGCCATTGTCTGAATTAACCAAGAAAAATACTAAATTTTTCTGGGGTGCCAAGTGTAAAGCTAGTTTTCATGAATTGAAGAAGTAGTTTTCTAGTGCACCGATTTTGACTTTGCCAAGTGGGAAAGAGGGTTTCACAGTGTATACAAATGCATCGAAAGAAGGGTTAGGAGGTGTATTGATGCAAAAAGGAAAAGTAATAGTTTATGCCTCTAGAAAATGAAAACCTCACGAGCAAAATTATCTGAGTCATGATTTGGAATTAGCTGCGGTAATTTTCGCCCTCAAGTAGTGGAGACATTATTTATATGGGGTGGTTTTTGAGGTGTATACAAACCATAAAAGTGTTAAGTATTTGTTTTTTGAAAAAAAGTTGAATTTGAGGTAACGTCGGTGAATGAAATTTTTGGAAGACTATGATTGTATTATTAATTATCACTCGGAAAAGGTTAACGTAGTAGCAAATGCACTAATTCTAAAAGTTCAGATAGCCGGGCTTATGACTAAGGAATGGCAAATTAGAAAGGATTAGTGAATGAAATCCTCAAATTAAGCATCAAAAGGTGATTTGTAGGAATATAGTTGTGAGATCCACTTTGTTGGAACACATTAAGGAAGCTCAAAAGGGAGACCCTGTGGTTTACAAGTGATGTGAGAAAGTGCAAATAGGAGAACTTCCAGAATTTTGCTTGGGATCCGATTGAGTTTTAAGGTTTAGAAATCGAGTAGTGGTGCCAAGCAATGATGGAATAAAAAGAAAAATTTTAGAAGATGCTCACTGCTCAAAGTATTCAATACATCCTGTAAGTAATAAAATGTACAGAGACTCGAAACAATTGTATTAGTGGGATAATATGAAGAAGGAAATAGCATAGTTCGTTCAGACCTACCTTGTTTGTCAACAGGTGAAAACCGAATATCAAAAACCCTCAGGATTACTGTAGCCGTTAGAAATACCTAAGTGGAAATGGGAGCATATTACCATAGGTTTCATGTCGGGTTAACCAAGGACTCAGAAAGGTTATGATACAATTTGGGTGATAGTCGATCGTTTAACTAAGACTACTTATTTCTTGCAGATTAACATGAAGTATTCTTTGGAGAAATTAGCTAAAGTCAACTTGGATGAGATTGTAAGATTACATGGGGTGCCAGTAAGTATAGTGTCATATAGAGATCCTAGATTTGTGTCTCAGTTCTGGCAAAAGGTACAAGAAATTTTGGGAACTAAGTTTAAATTTAGTACTACTTACCACCCTTAGACTGATGGACAATCGAAAAGGACTATTCAGACCCTTGAAGATATGTTGAGGACTTGCGTTTTGGATTTTGGAGAAAGTTGGGGACAATATCTAATCTTGGTAGAGTTTGCCTATAATAATAGCTATCACTCGATTATCCAAATGGCTCCATATGAGGCTTTTTATGGGAGGAAATATCATTCCTCAATTTATTGGAAAGAAGTAGGGAAAAGAAAATTTATGGATCCAATAACATTACCATAGATTGAAGATGCTTATGAGAAAGTGAAAATTATACGATCAATGACTCAAGCAACTCAGAGTCGGCAAAAAAGCTACGCAGATAATCAGAGAAAAAATTTAGAGTTTGAAGTTGGGGATAGGGTTTTCCTTAAGATTATGCCATTGAAATCTAGTATCATGACAGAAAAAGGGAAGAAACTCAAGCCGAGGTATGTGGGACAGTTTAAGATTTTACAACGAGTGGGAAGTGTTGCATATCGTTTGGAGTTACCTTTAAGTCTTTCTAGAATTCATGATATTTTTCATGTCTCTCTGCTTAAGAAGTAGCACCCAGATCCAACTCATGTATTCCAACTTGAAGATTTAGAGATTGACGAATCATTGACTTATAAGGAACAACCAATACAACTTTTGAATAGGGAAGTGAAAGTGTTAAGAAGGAAGAAAATCCGTTTGGTGAAAGTCCTATGGAAAAATCATGGAATAGAAGAACCAATTGGGAGATGGAGGAGGAAATGCGAAAGAACTGTCCAGATCTATTCGCTAGACCGGGTGAGAATTTCGAGAACGAAATTCTTTTAAGGGGAAGAGAATGTGATAACCTAGAAAAATTATTTTTTCCACTTCCCAATTATTTGCATTTCTATTTAAATTATATTTGTATAAAATTTGCATTCATTTAGTGATTTACTTGTTAAGTGATAAATGACTTTCTCTTGCTTGCTTATTTTTAATTTTCGAGCGATTAATTACTTCAAAATTGTTGATTTCATGACTTATTAGTGAATTTGGCCAAAATTCTAGAAGAATATAAGTTGAGATATTAGTGAAGTTAAGAAATATTTTGAGATTTAAAAGAAGGTTAGAAAAGCTAAAAGTTGATAGCAAGAAACTTAAGTGGAAGACACTATTCGGACACTATTTATAATGGACTTGAAAACCTTTCTTGTGGCTAGTATATTAGCTCAAAAGCAACCAAAATTCCTTCATTTTTCTCCTCTTGTTGGCCAAAAATTAGAGAGAGGGAGAGAGAGAGAGAGAGAGAGAGAGAGAAACTTCACTCTTCTTGAAATTGTTGAAGATCCAAGCTTCCCTTTCACTAATCTACTTGAACTTTTGGAAGATCTTGAGAGAAAAAGACTCCTAGGAGTGGATCTTGCCATCTTTTTGGGTTAATTTTGCTAGAGTTTGGAGCTTTGAAGAGGTAAGTGGCTAATCTATTTCATTCTTTTGCTTTTCAAATAATTTTGGACTAGATCTTGGTAGATTTATGGTATTTGTGAAAAACCTATGATGGATTTGAAAGTTTTAGGAAAATTTGGTACTAGATACTTTAATGATCTTGGTATACTTAGATCTTGATATATTTTGCTAGAATTTGGCGGAATCTTAACTCTTGAGATCCTAGGGTTAATGATTGATGAAACTCTTGAGAATTTGAGTATGATTTATGGTGAATTGTTAGTGAAAATTGGAGTATATATATGCTGAAATTTCTGTTTAGATGGCCAATTATCATGGACAAATTTTCAGCTTTACCTCCCTTGAATTTGTGGCTTGTTTGTACACTTGTGCTGGAAAATTTTTAAGAAAGTTGATGCTACTTGACTCTATGTATGTTGAAAAATTTGTAAGAAAATGAAGTGGTGATGTGGGTTATCTTGTTGGAAAAAGTAAAGTAGCAAAAGCTGAAAGAAAATGGTCTAAGCTGGCCGAATTTACAAGCTAAAACTCCAATTTTAATTTTCTATTTTAAAAACTGTTTTGGGTGAAATTTAGTTCAAAAGGTTCTGTTGGACTTTGATCTTGGTATGTATAATGATTTTGGATCAAAATTTTGAAGTTAAAGGGAAGGAAAGTAAGATTTTCTCTTAGTGGTTGACAATTTTATGGACTGATTTGACTTTGGATCCTTGTTTTCATGAAGTTTTGGTTTGTTTAGTTAAGAAACCTTATTAAACTTTGATCCTTGTTTGTGAGATGATTTTGGGACAAAAACTACGAATGTAAGAAATTGAAAAAGTAGACTTTTGCTATGATTTGCTTGCTAGAAAACTTGTAGGAGTGGAAAGCCTTGTCCAAACTTTTGAAATGCTTTTACCCTAATGGAAAGTTGTATTTTTACCTAAATTGTCGATTTGAAAGCCTGAATGGGTTGAAGTGTCTAGGACACTAAAGTTGACTAATTTGAAAACAAAGTTTTCGTGTTTAAGTGAATTGATTTGGTGAACACTAAATGTTCACTTATATGTTGTATTTGTCTGTCAAGGTTGCAATCTGAATGTGTAGCCGATCCTTCTGTGGACATTTAAGTGCTATTTGGTAAGTGTTCTAAGTGCGTGGTAGCACTATATATATGCTTGATATGTCAATAAGCTCGAGAAAAATGATATGACTATGAATTGTCAATTTTTGAACTTGTTGATGAATGGACGAGTGTGTACTTTATCACACTCGACCCTACTGAATTGTTATTGCTATAAGTGAATGTGATATGATATTATTGATATATGAGGGTCCCAAAGCCCATTGGCTAGTTATTCGAGGTTGAGCCGGCAAGGGTTTGGTCGACTCGATTAGCGAACCTTGGGTAGTATATATGTGTTGGATCCATGCTATACTGGATATACTCGAGTAATGTGATATCCCAACTTTTAGGATCATCTTTTGTTTAGTCTCAAAGAGGATATTACGGTTTCTTTAGTTTATTTTTATTTTAAAACATTATTTTGTTTCAAAGAAGATACTAAAGTTATTTCTTTGGGTTTGATTTAAAACCTTGTTTTGTTTTAAAAGACTAGAAACCCTAAAAGTCTAATCAAAACCCTAGTTTCACTTGTGACTGACCATTTTCTCAAATTTCTCATATTTTAACCGAAACCCTAAATTCAATTTATGGAATTGTAAAACCCCTCACGTTTTTCTTAAAAATTCCCATTTATTTGGAACTTATGATTTTATAATAGCCCTACTACCCAATCACACCACAATAAGTGTAAATGAATATAGAAGTAAGGGTTTTTGTTGTCCATTTTCAAGTTAGTACGAATTAGGGTTTTCACGTTTTTCCGTAGTATGATTATTCGGTTCGGAGTGAGGATTAAATTTGGTAGGTAAGAGTGACTTTTGACTGAGGAAATATTATATGTTTTGAAGTGATAATAATAAGTTAGTGATTATAAGTTAAAACCCTAGTATACGCGATTTAAGAAAAATCGGTTCAAACCGACGGGTATCGTTCACTACCGATTGAACCCACCACTTGACCACCACTTTCTTACCACCACATACTCTTGATATTTTTGCAAAATATCCCCCCTCATCCTCAGCCATGTGACCGAAATATGTGGCCCAAAATGCAAGGAAAAGAAAGAGAAATTTGGATGGCTTTGGTGGTGACAAGAGTCGGCCACCTATGGCCTTAACCAAACCTTCTTGTCTTGTCTTCTTATATCCCATTTCAGCTCATTTTCCTTCATTTCATTTCTGGTTTGGCCGAGTGCAAGGAGAGGGAAGAGAGTGGGGAGAGTTCTTCAAATTTTAACTTTGAATCCAAGCTTTTGAGTGCAACCAAGAAAAACTAAACCGATTGATCATTAGTTTGGAAGCTTAGGAAGGTTAAGGAACCAAAAATTTCAAGGAGGGGTGAAGGATCATTCTTGCAAGCTTTTGTCTTGAGGTATAATGGCTGATCAACCTTTCTTTCTTCATTAATCATGATTAAGTTGAGTATTAATGTTAGACTTGTGCTTGTGATGCTTGTTTCAAGTGGTTTTGATGGTTAGATGGATGACTTTTGAGTTAGGATTTCTTGTGGGTTAGGTGTTGTATGATATATATATATGGTATATGATCTTGTAAAGGTGAAAGTAGTGGTAGTTTCAAGGTAAAAATGAGAAGTATAGCTTGAAATAACAAAAATTCCAGATTTCTGGAAATTGTAGCTTCAGTTCTGTTCGGTTCCATTTCTCTATGTTAAAAGCCGAATCAGGCTTGAAACAAAACATAAAAGTTATAGATAATGATATTTTATGGTTGCCTACAAAATTTCAGTTCAATCGGAGCAACATAGCCTGTGAAAAGATGAAAATACCCTGACTGCCTTGGGAATAAAGTCAGTGGACAGTTATGACAGTACACAAAGTTGGTTGCGTTTGTTCACCTGGATACGTACTGAACTAGCTTTTAGCCAAAACATAAAAGTTTTATTACTTTGTCTTAGATTTTTAATGCCTCCAAGAACGTCTTAAACGGACTTTGGTAACTTGAGATATGGCCATTTAAAGGTAGTACGGTTAACCTGCCGGTTAGTTGGATTTTGGTTCTGTAAATTGGGAATTTGACTGGATTACACTAAAATTTGGACTAAGTGATCTTCATCAAAATTGTAGTCCTTTGTCTTAGCTTCGAAATGGTATAAATTGCATCCCAATCTGATAAGCGTAGCTTCGGTTGTGTCCTTTACGTAAAACTACATCAACTCTGTCTTTTGCTAAACTTCATTTCTGGACATGTACCTAGTTTAATTTTGTATTTGTATGACTTTGAGCCTATTAAACGGCTATTGAAATGAGGTTATTTTATGTGTGACTTGGGGATTGTTTGAGGAAAATATTGAAGCCATAAATGGCTGGAAAATGGGTAAACACAAGGGGCATGCCGCTAAATTTTCATGAGAAAGATAAACTAGCCTTTAGAGTTCTAGTTATGTATTTTGCAAAATTAACTTGGATACACTAAAAACTGGGTCGAGGTGTTTTCATGGAAGTTGTAACCTTTTGGTTAAGTTTCGAGACACTACCTAGTACATTTTGATCTGATAATCACACCTCCAATTATGGGCAAAATCGTGTAACCTGTTTTGTACCATTTTCATTTCCACGCACGCGCAAGTGCATTTCTCAACTGTTTTTGCCGTTTTGGACCATTTAGGTCTACTTTTGTTATTTTGTTACCATTCCAGCCGTTTCGGCCAATTTCGACATTCTTTTGGCCTTAACGTCATTTTGACCGTTTTTTATTATTTTTGACCGTTTTCGACCGTATTCGATCGTTTAAGTTATAAACTGCTATTGTATGGCCGTTTCACTTATGTGTGTATATAATCTGTCAATATAGATTGTGAGGCTTTTGACGGTGACGGTCAAGCTCAGTGAATTGTTTCGTTTTCGTGCCAAGCTTTATCAAGTGAGTAATTGGGTTATTATTGATGTGAAATTGTTAAAGTGCTTTGTATATGTTAAATGGGTACTTAGACGAGGGTGTACTTTATCTCACTCGACCTAAACCCATCCTTTGTTTTTATTTCCTATGTGAGAATACATGCCTTATGTTGAGTATCACCCTTTTGCTGTGTGCTGATGAGGGTGATTACATGACTTGAGTATTACCCTTTTGTTGTGTGCTGATGGGGGTGATTACATGACTCAAATTAAACCCCATTTGCTGTGTGCTGTTTGGGGTAAGTACTTTGTTGTGTACTTTGTTGAGAGATACCATCTATTGAAAGATTGGATATCTCAGGGCTTAGTTCTAGCCCGGTTCCAAGGGTTAGACGAACTATTCGAGTCAGTTGGGGCTTGGTCAAAGATAGTTCCATGCTAAACTTGGGATTTAGTTCCTTGTTAAAGCTTTGACGAAAGCTAAGTTATTTTGTTTCGCTCGAGCTGCTGTGTCCTGTTGACTGGCCAGCGGGGGTTGATAAGGTGAACGGGAAAAGTTAAGTGGAGTCTACGGACCATGAGTACTTTGGTTGATGGAGTGTCAACAGGCGTTCAAGCTCGGGGAATTGAATTGGCTTTGGAGCCACCTATATCCTATCATTGTGATGTTACTTTTCTGTTATTGATGTGAAATATCCTGGTTTACTTGTTTAATTATGTGAGTTTACATTTTTTCCCCTGATTGCCCACTAAGCATATAGCTTACCCCATTCTATTTGTTTTCCTTAGCAGGGGGCCGACGCGGGGATCGCTCGGGCAGGTGTTTGGTGTTTTGATTATAGATGAGTTAAATTTGTACTTATTATAAGTTGACTAGTAAGATGTATATAGTTGTCGTGGTGGTTGTAGTTATCAGATTTTCTAGAGTTTACTTTCTGGTACTTGGGGTATGTATGACTTGATGAACTAGTTTATGCAACTTTTGAAACTGTAATAGAGTAAACAGAATTTTCTTTTGGCGTGAATCTATTTTCTAGTTTTATGAGTGAGTGAGTCCCGGTGAGAGTTGGGCAGGCGACCCGCCGAACCCTGGGGTACGCCCTAGGGAGAAGTGGGGCCGTCACAAGTGATACCAATTTTTGAAATTTTGTTGGTGTGCGGGTCCGATAAGGAGTGAAAAGTAGACGGAGTGGTGTGAAGTGGCAATTCTACATGGACATGAAAGTTGACGGAGTGTCAACTACTTGAATTACTGATTGATCGAGTAGTTGCCACTGCTCAGTATCCTTCATGATTGACATATCGATTTTAATGATGTGCTTATATGATACCTCTTGTTTATATTTTTTGTTGACTTATATATGTGAAATAATTGCTTTCTTAAATTGCATGTCTTTGTTAGATCTCACTGGGCACAATCTCATACCTTTCCTTTTGTTTTCCTTACTAGGGTTGGTTCTTGATTCGGTAAATTAGCATTTAGCTTTTGTTTTAGTTAGACTAAGTGATTAGAGTACTGTATTATTTGAATGTTAATTTGTAAGCTTAAACTCTCTTTTGTATTTTAAATTGTTTCGACAGACAATTATATGTATTCGTTGTATTTGGCGTATCTTGTGGTAAGGTGGGATATTGTGTTTGATATTGTGGTTTGTTAACAAGTTCTGGCAAGAGTTGGGCAGGCAGTCCATTGATACCTTAGGATAGGGATGGGCGCGGGTTGGGTACCCGCCCCATTCACCATTTGGCTGATCTGACCCGCACCTTGCGAGTCAGCCATTTGTTTACCCTTACCCGCCCCGCATATCAGCAGGTACCCTATAATTGGGTACCCGCTAAAATAGGGTCAGGTCAACGGGTACCCACCCCACCCCATTTATCATTTAATTTAAAAAAATAATTTATACCAATTTAATTTTATATTTTACACATTCATCTAAGATTTTAAAAATATTTTTTTTTTCTAAAAAAAAGGTTTCCTACCAAAAAACAAGCATGTGAAGAAAATATAAGATAAAGGAAAACAATTAAAAGAATTCGAAATCAATAAAAGTTTGAAATAAGTAGCACAATTTTTAATATATATGGTCTACATTAATTAAACTTTTTTCTATAAAATATAAGATCATGGCCTCTACAAATGAATCTTGTAAATAAACTATAGTCTCTCATATTTGTAATGCAATTTGTTCAATAAAATTACTTATTTAGTTCTTATTATTTTATAGTGTGTGTCTAAAAATAAAAATCAAATAAAAAATATATATGCTGGATGGATCGGGTACCCGCGGGTTTTTAATTATGTGACCCTAATCCGCCCTACATCTTAACGGGTACCCGACCCTCTTTTGACCCGATCAAATAATAAAAATTGGATATCCTAATTTTCGGATTGGATATGACGGGTTTTCGGATTAGTGGATTATTTTGCCCACCCCTACCTTAGGATATACGCTTGGGAGAGGTGGGGTCGTCACATCACATTCATGCTTATACAAAATTATTTGATTTTACTTGATTAAGTGTGAAGTTAATGCAACGACTCTAATGGTCATCACATAATCGGTAAGGGCTATAGTTTGCCAATGTCAAAGTAAAGTAATGTAAAGTAAAGTGCAATGTTGGTCAAAGGGTACTCTGGAGGTCCCTTTGACTACCCGTTCTAATGGGGTCAATCACTAGACTGAGTATTCAGTGCCAATGAAGGCATGTAACTATTAAGAGCCGTTAACTATTTAATCAATGTTTATAGATGATACTAATATGCAAGGAATGTTTACTCTTCATGAAATTGTGTGTTTATGTGTATAACTTTTTAAAATGTATAATTGTATATTCATATATATATATATGTAACATACTCGGTTCAACAAGAGCACTATGTTTCACTCACTGAGCAAGTTGATGGTCATCCCAATATTTTAACATTTTATGCAGACGATGAGTACGTATACAAGTTTGTTGAGACTAATGGTGACAAAGATTGCTAGTAGAATAATCAAATAGTGATTGAATAAATGTTATATTTGGATCCGCTATGTTAATAATGAGCATATATGGTTCAATGGAATGATTACTTAATTATTTTATTTTTTATTTATGTAGTAATAGAAAAAAGTTCCACACCAGATTTTCTATTGCTTCTACAAATAAGATGTAATGATTATCGAGGTCTTGTATCTTGCACAATTATTCTCTTTGGGGTACAGCGGCAGTTGCATTCTAGGCAAGGTGCGGGCTTGGTGTGTGGCATTCTAAGCTACAACTATTTAGTTCTCTCTAACCTTTTCTCCTTTTCTAATTAATGCGATACAAGAGGTATTTATAGATGTATTTGAAGGAAAAAATATGCTCATAATGCAGTCGTAAAGTTGTCTTTAACTTTTCCAAGACAAATCTTGCTAGATTCAGTAGTTTTCTCTTGTAGAAAAATTGGTCAAAAAACTTGTGTGAAATGTCTACAACTTGCTCTTGCAAGTTGCAGCAGGTTTACACTATTTTGCTCAATTTACAATATTACTCTATTTTTTTACCAAGTTCAACTACAATTTTTTCAATGATAAAAGCCAAATTAGCCTTTTCACAAAACATAAAAATCGTAGTTCTTTGAGTTAGTTTTCAAATGTGTGACGCCCCCACATCTCCCTAGGACGAATCCTAGGGTATCAACGGGACGCTTATCCAACTCTCGTCAGGACTCATGCACTCATTTAAGTTTAATAGCGATCCACAAGTCAATCGTAGATTTAGAATTAAAGAAATACTGCAAATATACAATCCAAATTCTTCTAGGGCTACTATTTACAATTACAATCTAAAATCTCCAATTATAACAAAATTTACACTTCAAATGTCTCCAATAACCTACAAAAGGTTCACTAGCTTCAACCAAAAGTCGCTAGTCTAGAGTCCTCCACTTTCACTTCCAAAACCTATTAAGGAAAACAAACTTAAAGGGATGAGTTAACGCTTAGTGAGGCCAAGAAAGTCAAACAAGCAAGCAAGTAGCACAAATTAAATCAAATATCACAGTTAAAAATGATCAATATTGTCGCGCCCCATTTTTTTATAAGAAAAATTAAGTTAGTTTAGGAAAAGGAATTTTTGATTTAAAAAGAAAATGAAAAACATGGGTCTAAATAGGACTTGAAAATGCGACGATTTGACCCAAAATATAGTTTAAAAAGGATTTTTTGAATGGAAAATGGAGTAGCCACTTGGTAAAGAGTTAAGGTGTACCAAGTCACCTAAAAATGAATTTTTTAAAGAAAAAAATTAAAAAAATCCTTTTAAAACGACTCTAAGTCTACGAAAATCAGAGAAAAAGATTCGGGAGTCACATTTGAAAAAAGGAAAAGCAAGGATAAGAATCCAACGCACCCTTTCAACCTAGCCAAGGCTAGTTGCGCGATTTAATCAAAGATTTTCTTATTTTAACCTAAAAATTTATCACATTTGGATGTACTATATGAATGCAAACCCTAGACCTAAGAGGGTATCGAGGGGTCGAAATATCTCTTCAAAACTCAATTGGTGCCAATCACATTAATTGTGATGCCCAATGTGGACTCTTTGGAGAAGTCACAAATAATGCAAAAATATGAGACTATAAGAAAAGAAAAAGAAAATAAATTAAAAATAATAATAATAATAATAAAATTAAAAAAAAATTATACAAATATACGTGACCTAGAAGGATGCATCATGTCGGGTACGGGAGACTAATGTTCGTGACTCAATTTTCCCTTTAATAGAGAGAATACGAGCGTGTTAAGGCTAGAAAGCCAAACTCGTCCATATCCCATATCCAAGGGGTTATCCCTAATCTAATCAAACAAATGCACTATCCTAATCCTAATTCTTAAATGAAATGCAAATATAATGTTATGTATCACACATAGGGGTAAGGAATATACATATATAAGAGGAAATATGGAATCGGGCATATAAATAGAAAGGAATATGGAATAAAAGATGTATAAGAAAAGTGTCATGCAACATGGAAAAGACCCTAAAAAGTAAAAATATGTATGAGATGAAGTGGTTTTATCACACAACCATGATCTAACGCTCGAAGGGCTCCTAAGGGTCTAGCGTTGGACTAGCCCATGTCTACAAATTCTCACTAGCGTTGGACTAGTGAAAAATCGGAACAAAGAGCCACAACTAGCATTGGACTAGTGTGGATTCGAGAAATTGACCACGACTAGCGTTGGACTAGTGTGGTGATGTCACACATTGATTATAACTAAACAAATGATATAAAACATAATAAAGCAGGTACACACATAATGTCACATAAACACATAACACATAATCATAATATCTAGATGCAAGGCCCTAAGAAAGCGGATAACACATAGCAAGTAAGCATGCAAATCACATCAAGCGAATAAAGCAAAGAAGCCCTAACTATTATATTTGAAGGGGGGTCCTACTACAATCTAAAAGGGGAAAATGAAATAAACAATTAAAATAAATACCTGACTATTACAAATTTGGCATTCAAGTGCCTCTCAAATGAGCAAAATTGCACTAAAATAAATATACGAAAGTAAAACCGATAAATAAGAAAATAAAATGATAAATGTAAAACACTTTCAATAGGTATGCAATTAAACACATAAAGTCACATAGGGCACGTAGGATCAAATAAAGTAAGAAATAAGGGATTAGGGTGTACCTCCCTTGAATTGGGTCCCTAATGGAGTGAGATTACTTATTTACCCTCCAAAATAAAAGAAAAGGTCAAGGCATCACAAATAACCACATAAATATGAAATGGAATCATAAAACATTTAAATAACTAAACAGTCCATATTCACAAAAGTAGGATCCAATTGAAAGGAAAAAGAAAGTTTGATGGATCAAATTGATTGATTTTTCCAATTATTTGGGCCATAATAGAACAAAAAAGGACTTGGGGGGGTTAAGAGGCAATTTCTAAATGCTGTGTTTGCATGCAAATGCATGCAAAGCCACGAAACCTTGACAAAACATTTCTGCTGAAGGCTTTCTGCAACTAAACAAAATACAACAGCTATTTTCATTTTTTTTTGTTTTTGCATGCGGATTTCAACCTTAAACACCACTTTGGTCGAAAACTTTTTAACCAAACATTAAAGCCTGAATCTAAAACCAGAAAAACAGCAACATTCAGCGTTCAATCATACAAAAATGCAAATTTTCCTCAAAAAGCTGTTTTCTGTGTTATTGATTCTTTAATGCAACTTAGTAGCTTTTATCCCTATCAATAATCTATAAACCAGCCAAGCACTTGCCAACTTATCACCATAAGAGGTAAGGCAATCAGGTCAAGACCCATTCAAAACCCCCAGCAAAAATGTCCAAAATGTTTAACAAAGATTCTCAACTCAAACTGGAAGACAGTCACAGGATTGCGATCCTCTTAGCAGTTCATGGAACCGACATAAAAATAGGAGGTGGGCAAAATGAAAGCAAAACAGCAACTTTTCTTCACACACTTGAGGGAATGGAAACTAATATGATGAAACAATCACAAAAACAAATGATAAACTTCAATGCCAACAAATGCCAATGAGTGTGGAGCTTGTGATTTGTTATGTAACAGCTTTAGGAAACGCAGACTCCATGAACTGCAAACCGCACAACATTTTGACAAGAAAAATGTTCCAGCAAACATGGAAAAAAGAGGGAAGACCTTAAGGCACAAGGGACAGATTGATTATCACAAAAAGATCACAAACAAAGAGGACAGAGACAGTGGTGTGGATAGGCAATTAACGAAGGAGCGTCTGCAATTTCTGATGGCTTCGAAATTTTAGCAACTTCATGCAGCAACAACAAGTTTTAACAGCAATAAAATTCAACCATTCTCAAACCATCAAAAATCAAATCTTCGGAACATTAGAGATCACCTAAGAGAAAACCCACGGACCACATCCATTTCATTTTAGGGGAAGGAAAACGATCTGTCCAGAATTTTGTGTGCCAATCTAGACGCAAGGCGAACCAAAATCCATGCGACACGATTATCCACCATTCCTCCTATTTGGCCATGAGACAATGATGAAACCAGTTTCATCAAAGTTCAAACCGTGAAACAAGGAGGAACCGAAACATTTCTAGTCAAACACATGCACACATTCACTCTCATTCTCACAGCATTCAACATCGGACAGATTTTTCACTATTAAAACCAAAACTAGCAAGTTCATCAATCAATATATAAACGAACCCCCAAACAATAACAAAACCAAAAAAAACAGACCAAACCAGAGCTTCAACCAAATCGAATCTCCAGTTTTTAGCCAAATCAGACGTGTCGCGCCCCACTTTTTGATGTGGTGTGAAAATAGTGTGTGGATATGTATGTGAACATGTGTGAAAGTGAAAATAAAAGGCCATGGGACTTGAAAATGCGACGGTTTGGCCAAACAAAGTTCAAAAAGGGTTTTTGAATGGAAAATGGAGTCGCCACTTGGTATAGAGTTAGGGTGTATCAAGTCACCCAAAAAGTGGTTTTTTGGAAAGCAAAGTAAACAAACCCCTTTTTAAGAACTTTTAGGTCTACGTAACCAAAGCGAGGGATCGGGGGTCACATTTAATAAGGGAGAAGGCAAAGGCAAAGCCTAAGGCACTCCCTTACCCTAGCCAAAGCTAGTTGCGTGACTTAGCCCCTCTTTTCCTAATTTTTCTACCCAAAGTATGTTTTGCATGTTGGACATGACTAATGGATGCTAAAAAGATGCAATCCTAAATCTAAAATGTCTCTTATGAAGCTTTTTGGTCCCAACCACATGAGTTGTGGTGGCTAATAAGGGAAGTCCTCATAGAGGTCGCGAATGATGCAAATGGAGGCTCAAATATGAGTGCAAGTGTGAAAATGTGAGAAAACGTGTAAGAGTGCAAATGTAAGACAAGTGCATGTGTGTAAATTGAGAAAACAAAGGTGTTTGTGTACAAATGGATAAAAATATGATAGTAGATACATATAAGTGCAATTGGGTGCAATTTGTGAGGTAGAAAATAAATGATAAAAGAAAAATGTACAAACATGGCATATGGATTGAGAAAAATATAAGTTGTGAGAAAATGTGGATAAAAGAGTGAGGAAGTGATATGAATGAGAGTGCATGAACCTAGAGAAATGCATCAAGTCGGGTACGGGAATGACTCCTAATTTTACGACTTTGATTTTCCCTTTGATTAGAAGGAAGAACTAGCGTGCTAAGGCTATTTCGTAGCCACACTCGCTCGTTTCCCTTATCGAAAGGGGACTCTCAGGCAAATGTACCCTACAACTAGCATGAAGGTGCAAAAGCCTAAAATGAAGGGGAAAGGGTTGGAGGGGCATGCTAAATGCTAAAAACTAAGAAAAATGCATGAAATGTAGTGAAACATGCAAATACGAACTAGCGAGGGAAACCCTAAGGGTCTAGCGTTGGACTAGCCCATATCTATGAATTCCTACTAGCGTTGGACTAGTGGAAAACGGGACAATGAGCCACGACTAGCGTTGGACTAGTGTGGTGACGTGCATTCATCCATTACATTCATCTATGACTATAGAAAGCAAGTAGACATGCAAATCATCTATAAACACGTAGCACATAACACTTAACATGCTCGACTAGATGCAAGAGCCTAGTAAAGCAAATTAACACGTAGCAACAAAAGCAAGCAATGAACCTATTACACTTGCTAACTAAAACAAAAGGGGAAAGGGAAAAATGGACAAAACTGCTCTCCAAGCCCTATCTATTACAAGCCAAGAGGTGTACACATACCCCATAAAAGAATAACTTAATAAAAGCAAAAGTAAATAAAATAAATGAAAGGAATTAAAGAAAGGCAAGGAAAGCAAAGTAGGCATGTAATTCTCACTTAGCACGTTGGATCACATAGGAGAGACAAAAAGGGATAAAAGAAGTTGTACCTTCCCCGTTTGTAATGCTAATAAGGTGAACAAGACTTAACTTGGGCTATAGTCACCAAGGAAAGAGCTAATTTGGGCTAAAACCATCAAAACAAAGAATTAATGCACCAATTTAGTGGTAAAATGCAAATAAGCCAATTTGAATCCATCAAATCATCGAATCCTTCTTCAATTGCCACTTAAAATGATCAAATAATGCATGATTTCCAAGCAAAAATGAATCATTGGTCAAATTTCTAAAATAGACTAAGGACTCAATAGCAACCATTTTCCAATTCATCAAGGCCAATTGAAACCTTTAAGAACTTCAAAGGTCCCAAAATAAAGCAAAGGCCAAATAACGGTTAAATTGTAATCAACTTAGAACTTAATTGCAAGAGATCAACACATAATTGGGACCCAATAAGATAAAGGGAAGCTTGGGGGGTCAAAGTGCAAAATTCAGAATTTTCCCATGCATGCATACGAATAGCTTTCTTCATTTCTGGTTGCTATGTTTCTGCAAATGCTTCTTATTAGTCACCCAAACATCTTAAACAAGGCTTCAAACTCAACATTTATTAGTTTCCTTAAGGCCATCATCATGCACAAAAACTAATCATGCAAAATGAAATGAAACAAAGCAGAGAGTGGCCATAGGATCAGATTTCTTGCTGCAAATTTCTGCAACTAATTCATGCAAAGCTACGGTAGAAGCTTCTGCAACTGAAAAATGAAGGCTGCTGCCTTTTTTTTTTTTCCAAACCTGCGGCAATTTCTAGCAGAGACTCCATCCATTTCATCATACAAACAAGTTTATCAAACCAGAAATTATTGACTAAATCAAAACGTGAAATTTTGTTTGCAGGGTTAAGGTGGCAAATCTGGTTTGACTGACAACAAAAGAAAGAAAGAAAACTTCAGCAAGATTTTCATTCGGCAACCACAGACCAAGCCAACTGCCGACCTCTACTGCTAAGCTCCCAAACATTCTCACGACATCTCAGCCAAACGACGAACAAATCAAACATTGCAAACAACACGAGAAACTTCAGCAGCCGAAAGTGCAGGCTTGCTGCCTTCTACTTCCAAACTCAAATTTCAGACTCCAAAAATACAAACCCAGCACTTCTTATCCAATTCCTCTTTCCAACATAAGATCAAACAGCAAATTGGATGACCGAAACTTTGGTTGTGGGCTGTTACAGGACGAAAGCAAAGCAGCAAAACATGACAAAGAAATGCAGCTTTTTGGACAAAAACCACAAACAGGAGGAAATGAAATGAAAGCAACAAAAAAGATAGCAACAGCGTGCAATTTCCTTGGACGTTTTCATGCAAAAACATGCAGCCCATGAGGGAAATTTGTTTCTGCGACTAACTCATGAAACTTTCTGCAGTTCATGCTCACAAGATTTTCTACATTTTTTCAGCTTCTATATGCGCAGGAAGACAGCCACGAACATGGACTCGAAAGAAATGTGTAAACTTGTCTACTAAACCCACAAGACTCAAACCATTAACATGTTAAACTCTAGTGCAACGTTTGTTGAAGAATCAGCAAAGGAAAACCAATAAGACATATGACAACAAAGATAAGAGAATGAGGAAAACATTTCTGCGGTAGCAAAGTAAACCAGCCCATTCTTGATGCAATCTCTGCTACAAGTTCGCAGCTCCAACTCACGCAAATGATATATAAAAAATGTACAAACTCATTAATCTAAATCACACACGTCTTCACTCATCAATTAAATGAGAAGATTCAGGCCAAGAAAGCAAGGAAAACACAAGAAATGTAACAACAACCATCTTAACAATTTTCGCACAAAAGGTTCCAAGACAATATCATGCGACCCACAGAGATGTTTTTTCTTATTGCTGGTTTCTGGTTATGCAACCTCCCCCCTTTTTCCTTTTCACAACTCATTTTTCCAACCAAAAATCGCATAAGTCTACAAATTACCATTTTTATATATCCAAAGTACAAGATTAACGGCAAACCAGGTTCCTTCAAAAAACCTTCCATTCATTTTAATTCATTAGCAAACATGTAGGTCGAACGAATCACACTCCAAGCCAACACCAAAACTGGACGCTTGCTCCATTTATCACTGAAACCCAATGTCAAACATTACACCAACAACCAGAAACTGAGACACAGCAATCAAGGAAGCATCAAAACAGGCATAGTTTCTGTTTCTTAATGAAATGCAAACTTTACATACCCCCACCGAGGAAACCAAATTTCTGTCCCTAAAACCCAGGTAAAAGCCCTATGCATTCTTCAACCATAAACCAAAGCAAAAACAATAGAAAAATGCAAACTTGGTGTGAGTTCATGACTGAGATACCTTGATTCTGGTGGTGGAGGCGGCTCCAGTCCTTGGGCAGGCCGTTGGCCACTTGTTGGCTACGCAGGAGAAGAAGGATTGTAGTTGTTGGTGGCTGCGATGGAGGTTGCGAGCGATGCGGCGACGGTGGACAGCAGCAGCGGCAGATGCGGACTGTGGTGGCTTGGACAGACTTTTCTTGCGTTGTTTCTCCGCAGCCTTGCACCGTGGCTCCCTCAGAACTCTCCCCCAAAATCCAGCCGCCCTTTGCCTCTTCTTGCTCTTGACTCACGGTGAAGTTCACGGGTAACGATGGTGGAGTGAAAATGGTAAAAGCTTCGTGAGGAGCAGCAGCTCCAGTTGCTGCTTTGTCCCTGGAAGGACGGCACCCGATTCCTCTCTTCCTCTCTTTAATTCTCTATCTCACCCTCTCGCTCTCTCTTTTCCCTGCTCAGCCCATCACCTGGTCACCCTTCTTCCTCTCGAAACTTTTCTGCCAAAACCTCGCCACTCTCTCTCTGTTTTTTCCAGCCGTCCTCCGTCTCCCCCGCTGCAACTCCAGCTCTCGGGCTCCCTCTCTCTCTTTCGATTTTTCTCTAGCCGTCAAACTCTCCCCGTATCCCACACTCTCAGTTTCTCAGCCAACCCTCTTGTTCAGTTTTTCCTTTCTGCCGTTCTTTCCCTCTTAGCTCTCTTTGTTTCGTTTTGCCTGAAACCCTCCTCTAAAAAACTCCTCCATGCGGCGGTTTCTTCTCAGCCCTTTATATCAAGTTATCAACCCTAAAACCCTGCTCTCAATGGCCAGCAATCAAGCTCCTCTCAAAACCTTTTCTTGGCCATCCGATGGGCATGCATCCGCTGCTTGCATGTTTTTGACTCTTTTTTTTTTCTTTTCATTTCCAAATGAACCAAACGATTAATAAACAAAAATAATAATAATAATAATAAAAAAACAAATTAAGTAAAATTGACTAAAATAGAAAAATAAAACAAAAATGCTAATCTTAGTAATAATTCTTCTTTTTTTCTTTTCTTTTTTTCAATCAAATTAGTAGATAAAATAAATGCTTGTAAACTAATTACAATACAATAAGAGACACGAAACAGGAATCAACCCAAATAAATCTAAAATTGAAACAAATAAATCCACAATTAAAATAACTTTAAAAATAAAATTCGAAACCAAAAATTTGGTGTCTACAATTTGCCCCACTTTGTCTGAGTTTTGAAAAAACTTGAGACAAAGAAGTAGACACCAAATACTTACCTGTGTTATTTAGCTGTGAATGACTCGAACGATGGGGACTGACCCCTTTTGATGAGATTGACTGGGACGAGAAATTTATAATGGACTGATCTGAACAAGAATTTTAAAGCGGGACTGACCCGAACAAAAGTTTAAAAACGGGACTGGTCCGAACAAAAATTTAAAACGGGACTGACCCGAACAAGAAATTTAAAACGGGACTGACCCGACCAGGAATTTAAATGAAATTGACCCACGGGATAGACCCGAACAAAATGAAAATGGGATAGACCCACGGGATAGACCCGGATAGAAATATAGATGGGATAGACCTACGGGATAGACCCGAACAGAAATGTAAATGGGATAGACCCACGGGATAGACCCGTACAGAAATGTAAACGGGATAGACCCAGACAGAAATGTAAATGGGATAGAACCATGGGAAAGACCCGGATAGAAATGTAAATGTGATAGACCCAGACAGAAATGTAAATGGGATAGACCCACGGGATAGACCCAGATAGAAATGTAAATGGGATAGACCCAGACAGAAATGTAAATGGGATAGACCCACGGGATAGACCCAGACAGAAATGTAAATGGGATAGACCCAGACAGAAATGTAAACGGGATAGACCCGCAACAGGAAATTTTAAATCGGGACTGACCCGAACAAGAAATTTAAAAGGGAAGTGACTCGAACAAAATTTAAAATCATGGGACTGACCCGAACAAAATTAAAATCATGGGACTGACCCGAATAAAGTTTAAAATCATGGGACTGACCCGAATAAAAACTTAAATCATGGGACTGACCCGAATAAAATTTAAAGTCATGGGACTGGCCTGAATAAAGTTTTAAATCATGGGACTAGCTCGAACAGGAAATTTAAAACGATCAATGAGAATGAAACACGCGCTAGTGGGACTGACCCATGTTTAGCGGCAAAGAAAATAAAATGCACACTAGTGGGACTAACCCATGTTTAGTGGCAATGAAACATGAAATGCACGTTAGTGGGACTGACCCATGTTTAGTGGCAATGAAACATGAAATGCACGTTAGTGGGACTGACCCATGTTTAACGGCAATGAAAATGAAACGTGCGCTAGAGGGACTGACCCATGTTGCGCTAGTGGGACTGACCCATGTTTAGCGGCAAAGAAAATCAAATGCACACTAGTGGGACTAACCCATATTTAGTGGCAATGAAACATGAAGTGCACGTTAGTGGGACTGACCCATGTTTAACGGCAATGAAAATGAAACGCGCGCTAGTGGGACTGACCCATGTTTAGCGGCAAAGAAAACCAAATGCACACTAGTGGGACTAACCCATGTTTAGTGGCAATGAAACATGAAGTGCACGTTAGTGGGACTGACCCATGTTTAACGGCAATGAAAATGAAACGCGCGCTAGTGGGACTGACTCATGTTTGGCGGCAAAGAAAACCAAATGCACACTAGTGGGACTAACCCATGTTTAGTGGCAATGAAACATGAAGTGCACGTTAGTGGGACTGACCCATGTTTAACGGAAATGAAAATAAAATGCTCGCTAGTGGGACTGACCCATGTTTAACGGCAATGAAAATGAAACGCGCGCTAATGGGACTGACCCATGTTTAGCGGCAAAGAAAACCAAATGCACACTAGTGGGACTAACCCATGTTTAGTGGCAATGAAACATGAAGTGCACGTTAGTGGGACTGACCCATGTTTAACGGCAATGAAAATGAAATGCTCGCTAGTGGGACTGACCCATGTTTAGCGGCGAAGAAAACAAAATGCACACTAGTTGGACTAACCCATGTTTAGTGGCAAGGTAAAATGAAAGGCGCATTAGTGGGACTGACCCAACGGCTAGTAGCGGTACAAAATGAAATGCTCACTGGCGGGACTCACCTCACGCTCCAGTGGCTGTGAAAATGAAATGCTCATTGGCGGGACTAACCTCACGCTCCAGTAGCGATGTAAATGAAAATGCTTACTGGCGGGACTGACCCACGTTCCAGTAGCGATGTAAATGAAATGCTCACTGGCGGGACTAACCTCACGCTCCAGTGGCTGTGAAAATGAAATGCACACTGGCGGGACTAACCTCACGCTCCAGTGGCTGTGAAAATGAAATGTTCACTGGCGGGACTAACCTCACGCTCCAGTGGCTGTGAAAATGAAATGCTCACTGGCGGGACTAACCCACGTTCCAGTAGCGATGTAAAAAATGAAATGCTTACTGGCGGGACTAACCCATGTTCCAGTAGCGATGAAAATGTCTTGACAATCGGACAGTGGGATCAAACCCGAGCCTGCCGTGATGAACTTGATTTGATTTTTTGATTTTTGATTTTTCCTGACTGAGAGAGACTTGTCGAAATAATTTGCCCCAGTGTAGGGCCCTTTTCCCTTCTTTCTTCTCTTTCTTCGGCATCGACCTTCCACAACTCAGAAGCTCTTTCGTTGATTTCAACTATGAATACCTACACAGGGGGCTTGCCAAAGTATGACATGCACTTGAATTATTTTTGCAACTACTACTCATGGAAAGAGTAGCGTGATTGATTTGAAAGTCTTGCCTGACTCTTTGACGAAATCCTCAAACGAGCTATAAAAAATTTGCCCCAGTGTGGACTTATTTTGCGAAATCTTGCAAATAAGAATTTTGCCCCAGTATGGGCCCATTTGATTGCAAAAATTGGTTTGGATGCCTCTCCATTTATTTGAACCCAGAGAAATCGCACTTTCCAAAATTTAGAAAGTACATACAACGTGAAGAAATTTGAATGTTGAGTTCATGCAGAAATTTCATGATGAATTTCTCAAAATAATGTCAAAGTACAAAAGATATCTTCCTCCTTTTTGCATCGATGCTTTGGGTAATGGGTCACCATTTCCTGTTGGCTCTCTTTCAGGACCAATCAAGTGACTTTATTTCTGATTTTGAGATGGCTAAAGAAAATGAGAGGTCAGGATTTGTCTCTCTTTTTTTTTTTTTTGTGTCCAAATTGTATGTAATCCCTTCAATACCACATCTTAGTGAAAGCAAATAGTTTGTCACCCTTATTTCTTAAGAAAATTGAGTCAACATATAAGCTTTAAGCTTGCAACAAATAGGTAGAAATGATAGCTAAACATGCGAAAACTGGTTATACCCTTATGATAATGAGTGATTGATGGATTTCTTATGAGCATAATCCTCACTTTGGGTTGTCATGAAGGAATAAGTCAACGATGGACTTTATGAACTTGTAATGTGGCTTGAAAATGATAGCTAAAGAATAAAACTTTCAAGGACATTGCACCGAAAATCGCATTTTTCCAAAATTGCCCCTATTTTGAACTCAAAGATCTCAGACTTTGTTTGCATTTTTTCTCATCATTCTCCAGGGGTTTCAGAGTCGATTTTTTTTTGCATTTTCTTTTCTTGCTTTGTTTTTTTGTTTTCCTTTTCTTTTCCTTGGCCTGGTGGGTTTTCTCTTGGTGAGTAGAGACAACCCCATACTCAAGCAATTCAGAAATACAGCTAAAATTTTCCGGCATCAGAAATTTTCTTGACAGGACCATTGTAAAGAACAGAAGTCAGGACTTTCAGCTTTTGTAATGGGGTCAGGTGGGGTGTTTAGGAAAGTTAAGGCTTGAAGGCAGATTTCAAGAGTGGTTTGAAGAATCTGAGATCGCATTGTTGCCAACCATATTTTTAGGGTTAAATCAGAATTTGCCCCAATTTATGCTCAATTGAGGCTTTTCACTTTCATTTTCTTTCTTCTTTTTGACTTTTCGGCCTTTTGCCATTCTTTGAAACTTTCACAAAATTTGCCCTAGTTTATTTTTGAACAGAGGTTCACTTTTCTTCTTGTGTTTTTGATTTTGTTGCTCTTCATTTTTTTCACTTCTTGAAATTTTTCTTTCTAACTCAAACTTGCCCCAGTGTGGGGTTTGCGATTCTCAGGGGTTGCCAAATGAAGTATTTTATTCTGAAGGCTCAAAAGGGATAACTAGAGATAGAATGTTTGATTGGAAAAGAAGATGGCCTGACTTGTATTCCGTTCCTTACATTGACTCTGAAAGGAAACTTTCATTAATGAAAAATTTCTGGCATGTATCTGAATTAACTGACTGAGGAAAACCCTTGCTCATTCATATCTATGAAACATAAGTGATCCACTGGACAGAACTTGTCTTTTTTCCTCTTTTTTTTTTTTTTTGAAACCCAAGTAGAATCAAATTTCCCAATTCGTGGTTCCCTTTCCCCTTTTCCTTTTTCTTTTTCAAAATTCCCCAATCTCCTTCCCCAATGTGGGGTGCGATCATATGTGCACTCGAAAAGAACCCCCAATTTTGGCTCAAATGAGGATGCAAGGGATGATCAGTGTTTAGGTAGTAGAAAACGACGGCCAAAGCATCATTCTTACATCTCATGACAACCAAAGAAACGAATTGCTCGTTGAGAATCCATTCCCTTCTGAAAATTTTCCCAATGTCTCATTAAGGCACTTATTTGAAACGAAATTATTCCTTTAAAGGCTCAAATGGGAGAGCAAATGATAAAATCTGTATAGGTAGTGAAACGAATGCTCGAAGTGTCATTCCAAATTTTCAAAACAAACAAGAATAACGCACATTTTTTGCTTTCACTTAGATGTGATTGAACCAGATTAGATACCTTGAACATTTTCAAGCAAAAGTTGCTCCAATTTATCAATCAATGTGACTGACTTTATTTTGGGATTATGTGAAGGAGAAAGGTATCTCATGGGCCTTCTGAGTGACCTCTTTTAATTTTGAGCACTCCTATTGTGTAGCTCGGATCACCAATCTAGTGTACACAAGGATTTAGAAAGCATACACTTGTGAATTTTCAGGTTAGAAGTTGAAAAAATCTCAATTTGGTCTTATTTTCTTAAAATTCATCATGAAATCTCTAAATGAGCTCAATAAAGAATGAAATGTACACAAATAATTGTCTGAACAAAAGCTTCATTATTGCCAATGTTTGAAAAATTTAAAAAGCAATACATATGAAAAACATTCTAAGGAACTCCTTTACACATGTATACACACTTTTCCCTTTTAATAGCCCCCTTCTCCCTTTGAGCAATGAAATCTCTTAAATGTTTTACACGAGCGCTTTTAGATGGATTTCCAAATTCATATTGTAAGGCCTGCCTGAGAATCAAAATTGTTATCAGATATAGAAAGATATTTTCACCTTATTGAAATATTTTTATGAATGCAGCGGGAAGGGGAAAAAATAAAAGAAAAATACCCAGAGTTAGTAAACAAAATTGTAAAATCGGTATGCATGTCCTATGGGGGAGCCCTTTTATGCCAAGGGTAGGCCTAGCATGAAAATGCAATCCTCTAAGGTAGGCACCATACCATACCTGATGAATCCGATCAATTGATTGAGTGAAAAATGATTTGAAAAATTTGGCCAATTTGGAGTGAGAAGAAACATTCGTCCTAAAAATGAGGACAAAGTCCGAATGAATTGCTTATTTTGATCGACGCATGATGTGTCAAAAGGGGTAAAATGGTCACATGCATTGAATGAAATTTGTTTATTTATAAAAATTGAATGGATAACCCTAGAAATGCATTCAACTAATCAAATGAATTGAATGAAATCAATTGATCAAACAGATCGAGTGAAATGATGATTTATTCAAAATCGACTGAATTGCCCTAAAAATAGGTAAATTGGTCAAATGGATCGGATGATTTAAAAATTGACTAGATCACCCTAAAAAGGGTAAACTGGTCAAATGAAATTGAACGGAACTGACGATTTATTCAAAATCAACTATATTGTCTTAAAATGAATGAATTGGCAAAATGGATTGATTGAATTGTCTGGCCATTGGTAATTTCAAAATCATTGAGATGCTTTAGTCTATGAGCCTCCTAAAATCAAATTTTGGCCTCAGTTTATTTATTGTCTCAATAGCGAGGAAGTGTTTGTGAATTTCTTCAAATTAATGTCCTTTTGCAAGGGATTTTTACCAATTTGATAAAATGGCCAAAAAGTGATTATTAAACGCTCATATTCCAAAGATCGCTCTATGCGAATGATCGGATCCTACCTTACCTTGTGCACTACCCCTTTGGATGGTACAAAATGTAAACGTGCAAGTCTCCTTGGATTAAGTATCCGAGACACAAGGTGGCTTATTCCTAACACGGGATCCCCTAAATGGCATTCCCTTTCTAGGGTTTATGCATGATGCCATTTTATTAAAGCAGTAAAACATGCAATTTGAAATGAAATCATGACCTAAAAGGACCTTTTATATGCCAAGGTAGGCTTAGAATGCTATGCAATTATTAATCTATGAATGCAATATACCAAAATCTTTAAACGTCCAATAACCTATCTACGAGGGTAGGTTCTAAAAGAAGATCATGCCAGACCTCTTATTTGCTAGGGTTTGTGAATGCAATGGGGACACAAAACCAAGAAAAGTTAGTTTAGGCACATAACACATTGTAGCAAACAATACAAAGAGATAAAGAAAAGAGGGGTTGGATCCCTCCCCTCGTGAATCGTGTCCCTAATAGGGTAAGGCAGACTCTACCCTAGGTAAACTATCATGGATGCATGAGGTATTGGCTCACTAATGCATCTAGACTTGATAGGCTTTAGGTCCCCGAGCCTTCAGACTTGGAAACCGAGGGTCATCAATTCCAAGGTTCCTTGTCGGTGGCTCGAGCGATTCCCCAGACATTGCTACGCACACATCGTGTCACGGCTACATGTCATGAGTGAATCTATCAAAAATCCTCAACCTTCAACCAAAAGCTAAAGGCTATGAACCCAAAGCTTAAAATGGAAGATTGAGTGACTCCTCGGATCATGCTACGCACACATCGTGTCGCGATCACAAGTCCAAGTGAGTCGCCTAAAATCCTAATAGGGTGGAGGGGCGTGACAAGCCACTAAAAGAAAAATAAATGAAGGGTGAAAAATTAAAGCGTATGCACGTATGCTTGTGCTCGTTTGGAGGGGAGGGATCAAGAACCAACGCGAGGCTCTAGGGTATGTCCCCCCACCCAAATGCAATGCAAAGCGCGAGATAAAACAAGTACAACATACATCCAAACAACCAATCATACATACGCGAGTGAGGGAATAGTTTGACACGCGCGTGGGGCAAAAAGGTCCTAAAATAGAAAATGCAACCCTAATATCCAAATGCTATGCATAAAAAGGGTAAAAAAAGGGAAAAGAATAGCCAAATCAAATTCTTGGACCCACTTAGGAAGTCCCCAGTGGAGTCGCCAGCTGTCGCGCCCCACTTTTTGATGTGGTGTGAAAATAGTGTGTGGATATGTATGTGAACATGTGTGAAAGTGAAAATAAAAGGCCATGAGACTTGAAAATGCGACGGTTTGGCCAAACAAAGTTCAAAAAGGGTTTTTGAATGGAAAATGGAGTCGCCACTTGGTATAGAGTTAGGGTGTACCAAGTCACCCAAAAAGTGGCTTTTTGGAAAGCAAAGTAAACAAACCCCTTTTTAAGAACTTTTAGGTCTACGTAACCAAAGCGAGGGATCGGGGGTCACATTTAATAAGGGAGAAGGCAAAGGCAAAGCCTAAGGCACTACCTTACCCTAGCCAAAGCTAGTTGCGTGACTTAGCCCCTCTTTTCCTAATTTTTCTACCCAAAGTATGTTTTGCATGTTGGACATGACTAATGGATGCTAAAAAGATGCAATCCTAAATCTAAAATGTCTCTTATGAAGCTTTTTGGTCCCAACCACATGAGTTGTGGTGGCCAATAAGGAAAGTCCTCATAGAGGTCGCGAATGATGCAAATGGAGGCTCAAATATGAGTGCAAGTGTGAAAATGTGAGAAAACGTGTAAGAGTGCAAATGTAAGACAAGTGCATGTGTGTAAATTGAGAAAACAAAGGTGTTTGTGTACAAATGGATGAAAATATGATAGTAGATACATATAAGTGCAATTGGGTGCAATTTGTGAGGTAGAAAATAAATGATAAAAGAAAAATGTGCAAACATGGCATATGGATTGAGAAAAATATAAGTTGTGAGAAAATGTGGATAAAAGAGTGAGGAAGTGATATGAATGAGAGTGCATGAACCTAGAGAAATGCATCAAGTCGGGTACGGGAATGACTCCTAATTTTACGACTTTGATTTTCCCTTTGATTAGAAGGAAGAACTAGCGTGCTAAGGCTATTTCGTAGCCACACTCGCTCGTTTCCCTTCTCGAAAGGGGACTTTCAGGCAAATGTACCCTACAACTAGCATGAAGGTGCAAAAGCCTAAAATGAAGGGGAAAGGGTTGGAGGGGCATGCCAAATGCTAAAAACTAAGAAAAATGCATGAAATGTAGTGAAACATGCAAATACGAACTAGCGAGGGAAATCCCTAAGGGTCTAGCGTTGGACTAGCCCATATCTATGAATTCCTACTAGCGTTGGACTAGTGGAAAACGGGACAATGAGCCACGACTAGCGTTGGACTAGTGTGGTGACGTGCATTCATCCATTACATTCATCTATGACTATAGAAAGCAAGTAGACATGCAAATCATCTATAAACACGTAGCACATAACACTTAACATGCTCGACCCAATGCAAGAGCCTAGTAAAGCAAATTAACACGTAGCAACAAAAGCAAGCAATGAACCTATTACACTTGCTAACTAAAACAAAAGGGGAAAGGGAAAAATGGACAAAACTGCTCTCCAAGCCCTATCTATTACAAGCCAAGAGGTGTACACATACCCCATAAAAGAATAACTTAATAAAAGCAAAAGTAAATAAAATAAATGAAAGGAATTAAAGAAAGGCAAGGAAAGCAAAGTAGGCATGTAATTCTCACTTAGCACGTTGGATCACATAGGAGAGACAAAAAGGGATAAAAGAAGTTGTACCTTCCCCGTTTGTAATGCTAATAAGGTGAACAAGACTTAACTTGGGCTATAGTCACCAAGGAAAGAGCTAATTTGGGCTAAAACCATCAAAACAAAGAATTAATGCACCAATTTAGTGGTAAAATGCAAATAAGCCAATTTGAATCCATCAAATCATCGAATCCTTCTTCAATTGCCACTTAAAATGATCAAATAATGCATGATTTCCAAGCAAAAATGAATCATTGGTCAAATTTCTAAAATAGACTAAGGACTCAATAGCAACCATTTTCCAATTCATCAAGGCCAATTGAAACCTTTAAGAACTTCAAAGGTCCCAAAATAAAGCAAAGGCCAAATAACGGTTAAATTGTAATCAACTTAGAACTTAATTGCAAGAGATCAACACATAATTGGGACCCAATAAGATAAAGGGAAGCTTGGGGGGTCAAAGTGCAAAATTCAGAATTTTCCCATGCATGCATACGAATAGCTTTCTTCATTTCTGGTTGCTATGTTTCTGCAAATGCTTCTTATTAGTCACCCAAACATCTTAAACAAGGCTTCAAACTCAACATTTATTAGTTTCCTTAAGGCCATCATCATGCACAAAAACTAATCATGCAAAATGAAATGAAACAAAGCAGAGAGTGGCCATAGGATCAGATTTCTTGCTGCAAATTTCTGCAACTAATTCATGCAAAGCTACGGTAGAAGCTTCTGCAACTGAAAAATGAAGGCTGCTGCCTTTTTTTTTTTTCCAAACCTGCGGCAATTTCTAGCAGAGACTCCATCCATTTCATCATACAAACAAGTTTATCAAACCAGAAATTATTGACTAAATCAAAACGTGAAATTTTGTTTGCAGGGTTAAGGTGGCAAATCTGGTTTGACTGACAACAAAAGAAAGAAAGAAAACTTCAGCAAGATTTTCATTCGGCAACCACAGACCAAGCCAACTGCCGACCTCTACTGCTAAGCTCCCAAACATTCTCACGACATCTCAGCCAAACGACGAACAAATCAAACATTGCAAACAACACGAGAAACTTCAGCAGCCGAAAGTGCAGGCTTGCTGCCTTCTACTTCCAAACTCAAATTTCAGACTCCAAAAATACAAACCCAGCACTTCTTATCCAATTCCTCTTTCCAACATAAGATCAAACAGCAAATTGGATGACCGAAACTTTGGTTGTGGGCTGTTACAGGACGAAAGCAAAGCAGCAAAACATGACAAAGAAATGCAGCTTTTTGGACAAAAACCACAAACAGGAGGAAATGAAATGAAATCAACAAAAAAGATAGCAACAGCGTGCAATTTCCTTGGACGTTTTCATGCAAAAACATGCAGCCCATGAGGGAAATTTGTTTCTGCGACTAACTCATGAAACTTTCTGCAGTTCATGCTCACAAGATTTTCTACATTTTTTCAGCTTCTATATGCGCAGGAAGACAGCCACGAACATGGACTCGAAAGAAATGTGTAAACTTGTCTACTAAACCCACAAGACTCAAACCATTAACATGTTAAACTCTAGTGCAACGTTTGTTGAAGAATCAGCAAAGGAAAACCAATAAGACATATGACAACAAAGATAAGAGAATGAGGAAAACATTTCTGCGGTAGCAAAGTAAACCAGCCCATTCTTGATGCAATCTCTGCTACAAGTTCGCAGCTCCAACTCACGCAAATGATATATAAAAAATGTACAAACTCATTAATCTAAATCACACACGTCTTCACTCATCAATTAAATGAGAAGATTCAGGCCAAGAAAGCAAGGAAAACACAAGAAATGTAACAACAACCATCTTAACAATTTTCGCACAAAAGGTTCCAAGACAATATCATGCGACCCACAGAGATGTTTTTTCTTATTGCTGGTTTCTGGTTATGCAACCTCCCCCCTTTTTCCTTTTCACAACTCATTTTTCCAACCAAAAATCGCATAAGTCTACAAATTACCATTTTTATATATCCAAAGTACAAGATTAACGGCAAACCAGGTTCCTTCAAAAAACCTTCCATTCATTTTAATTCATTAGCAAACATGTAGGTCGAACGAATCACACTCCAAGCCAACACCAAAACTGGACGCTTGCTCCATTTATCACTGAAACCCAATGTCAAACATTACACCAACAACCAGAAACTGAGACACAGCAATCAAGGAAGCATCAAAACAGGCATAGTTTCTGTTTCTTAATGAAATGCAAACTTTACATACCCCCACCGAGGAAACCAAATTTCTGTCCCTAAAACCCAGGTAAAAGCCCTATGCATTCTTCAACCATAAACCAAAGCAAAAACAATAGAAAAATGCAAACTTGGTGTGAGTTCATGACTGAGATACCTTGATTCTGGTGGTGGAGGCGGCTCCAGTCCTTGGGCAGGCCGTTGGCCACTTGTTGGCTACGCAGGAGAAGAAGGATTGTAGTTGTTGGTGGCTGCGATGGAGGTTGCGAGCGATGCGGCGACGGTGGACAGCAGCAGCGGCAGATGCGGACTGTGGTGGCTTGGACAGACTTTTCTTGCGTTGTTTCTCCGCAGCCTTGCACCGTGGCTCCCTCAGAACTCTCCCCCAAAATCCAGCCGCCCTTTGCCTCTTCTTGCTCTTGACTCACGGTGAAGTTCACGGGTAACGATGGTGGAGTGAAAATGGTAAAAGCTTCGTGAGGAGCAGCAGCTCCAGTTGCTGCTTTGTCCCTGGAAGGACGACACCCGATTCCTCTCTTCCTCTCTTTAATTCTCTATCTCACCCTCTCGCTCTCTCTTTTCCCTGCTCAGCCCATCACCTGGTCACCCTTCTTCCTCTCGAAACTTTTCTGCCAAAACCTCGCCACTCTCTCTCTGTTTTTTCCAGCCGTCCTCCGTCTCCCCCGCTGCAACTCCAGCTCTCGGGCTCCCTCTCTCTCTTTCGATTTTTCTCTAGCCGTCAAACTCTCCCCGTATCCCACACTCTCAGTTTCTCAGCCAACCCTCTTGTTCAGTTTTTCCTTTCTGCCGTTCTTTCCCTCTTAGCTCTCTTTGTTTCGTTTTGCCTGAAACCCTCCTCTAAAAAACTCCTCCATGCGGCGGTTTCTTCTCAGCCCTTTATATCAAGTTATCAACCCTAAAACCCTGCTCTCAATGGCCAGCAATCAAGCTCCTCTCAAAACCTTTTCTTGGCCATCCGATGGGCATGCATCCGCTGCTTGCATGTTTTTGACTCTTTTTTTTTTCTTTTCATTTCCAAATGAACCAAACGATTAATAAACAAAAATAATAATAATAATAATAAAAAAACAAATTAAGTAAAATTGACTAAAATAGAAAAATAAAACAAAAATGCTAATCTTAGTAATAATTCTTCTTTTTTTCTTTTCTTTTTTTCAATCAAATTAGTAGATAAAATAAATGCTTGTAAACTAATTACAATACAATAAGAGACACGAAACAGGAATCAACCCAAATAAATCTAAAATTGAAACAAATAAATCCACAATTAAAATAACTTTAAAAATAAAATTCGAAACCAAAAATTTGGTGTCTACAATTTGCCCCACTTTGTCTGAGTTTTGAAAAAACTTGAGACAAAGAAGTAGACACCAAATACTTACCTGTGTTATTTAGCTGTGAATGACTCGAACGATGGGGACTGACCCCTTTTGATGAGATTGACTGGGACGAGAAATTTATAATGGACTGATCTGAACAAGAATTTTAAAGCGGGACTGACCCGAACAAAAGTTTAAAAACGGGACTGGTCCGAACAAAAATTTAAAACGGGACTGACCCGAACAAGAAATTTAAAACGGGACTGACCCGACCAGGAATTTAAATGAAATTGACCCACGGGATAGACCCGAACAAAATGAAAATGGGATAGACCCACGGGATAGACCCGGATAGAAATATAGATGGGATAGACCTACGGGATAGACCCGAACAGAAATGTAAATGGGATAGACCCACGGGATAGACCCGTACAGAAATGTAAACGGGATAGACCCAGACAGAAATGTAAATGGGATAGAACCATGGGAAAGACCCGGATAGAAATGTAAATGTGATAGACCCAGACAGAAATGTAAATGGGATAGACCCACGGGATAGACCCAGATAGAAATGTAAATGGGATAGACCCAGACAGAAATGTAAATGGGATAGACCCACGGGATAGACCCAGACAGAAATGTAAATGGGATAGACCCAGACAGAAATGTAAACGGGATAGACCCGCAACAGGAAATTTTAAATCGGGACTGACCCGAACAAGAAATTTAAAAGGGAAGTGACTCGAACAAAATTTAAAATCATGGGACTGACCCGAACAAAATTAAAATCATGGGACTGACCCGAATAAAGTTTAAAATCATGGGACTGACCCGAATAAAAACTTAAATCATGGGACTGACCCGAATAAAATTTAAAGTCATGGGACTGGCCTGAATAAAGTTTTAAATCATGGGACTAGCTCGAACAGGAAATTTAAAACGATCAATGAGAATGAAACACGCGCTAGTGGGACTGACCCATGTTTAGCGGCAAAGAAAATAAAATGCACACTAGTGGGACTAACCCATGTTTAGTGGCAATGAAACATGAAATGCACGTTAGTGGGACTGACCCATGTTTAGTGGCAATGAAACATGAAATGCACGTTAGTGGGACTGACCCATGTTTAACGGCAATGAAAATGAAACGTGCGCTAGAGGGACTGACCCATGTTGCGCTAGTGGGACTGACCCATGTTTAGCGGCAAAGAAAATCAAATGCACACTAGTGGGACTAACCCATATTTAGTGGCAATGAAACATGAAGTGCACGTTAGTGGGACTGACCCATGTTTAACGGCAATGAAAATGAAACGCGCGCTAGTGGGACTGACCCATGTTTAGCGGCAAAGAAAACCAAATGCACACTAGTGGGACTAACCCATGTTTAGTGGCAATGAAACATGAAGTGCACGTTAGTGGGACTGACCCATGTTTAACGGCAATGAAAATGAAACGCGCGCTAGTGGGACTGACCCTTGTTTAGCGGCAAAGAAAACCAAATGCACACTAGTGGGACTAACCCATGTTTAGTGGCAATGAAACATGAAGTGCACGTTAGTGGGACTGACCCATGTTTAACGGCAATGAAAATGAAACGCGCGCTAGTGGGACTGACTCATGTTTGGCGGCAAAGAAAACCAAATGCACACTAGTGGGACTAACCCATGTTTAGTGGCAATGAAACATGAAGTGCACGTTAGTGGGACTGACCCATGTTTAACGGAAATGAAAATAAAATGCTCGCTAGTGGGACTGACCCATGTTTAACGGCAATGAAAATGAAACGCGCGCTAATGGGACTGACCCATGTTTAGCGGCAAAGAAAACCAAATGCACACTAGTGGGACTAACCCATGTTTAGTGGCAATGAAACATGAAGTGCACGTTAGTGGGACTGACCCATGTTTAACGGCAATGAAAATGAAATGCTCGCTAGTGGGACTGACCCATGTTTAGCGGCGAAGAAAACAAAATGCACACTAGTTGGACTAACCCATGTTTAGTGGCAAGGTAAAATGAAAGGTGCATTAGTGGGACTGACCCAACGGCTAGTAGCGGTACAAAATGAAATGCTCACTGGCGGGACTCACCTCACGCTCCAGTGGCTGTGAAAATGAAATGCTCATTGGCGGGACTAACCTCACGCTCCAGTGGCGATGTAAATGAAAATGCTTACTAGCGGGACTGACCCACGTTCCAGTAGCGATGTAAATGAAATGCTCACTGGCGGGACTAACCTCACGCTCCAGTGGCTGTGAAAATGAAATGCACACTGGCGGGACTAACCTCACGCTCCAGTGGCGATGTAAATGAAAATGTTTACTGGCGGGACTGACCCACGTTCCAGTAGCGATGTAAATGAAATGCTCACTGGCGGGACTAACCTCACGCTCCAGTGGCTGTGAAAATGAAATGCTCACTGGCGGGACTAACCTCACGCTCCAGTGGCTGTGAAAATGAAATGCACACTGGCGGGACTAACCTCACGATCCAGTGGCGATGTAAATGAAAATGCTTACTGGCGGGACTGACCCACGTTCCAGTAGCGATGTAAATGAAATGCTCACTGGCGGGACTAACCTCACGCTCCAGTAGCGATGAAAATGTCTTGACAATCGGACAGTGGGATCAAACCCGAGCCTGCCGTGATGAACTTGATTTGATTTTTTGATTTTTTGATTTTTGATTTTTCCTGACTGAGAGAGACTTGTCGAAATAATTTGCCCCAGTGTAGGGCCCTTTTCCCTTCTTTCTTCTCTTTCTTCGGCATCGACCTTCCACAACTCAGAAGCTCTTTCGTTGATTTCAACTATGAATACCTGCACAGGGGGCTTGCCAAAGTATGACTTGCACTTGAATTATTTTTGCAACTACTACTCATGGAAAGAGTAGCGTGATTGATTTGAAAGTCTTGCCTGACTCTTTGACGAAATCCTCAAAACGAGCTATAAAAAATTTGCCCCAGTGTGGACTTATTTTGCGAAATCTTGCAAATAAGAATTTTGCCCCAGTATGGGCCCATTTGATTGCAAAAATTGGTTTGGATGCCTCTCCATTTATTTGAACCCAGAGAAATCGCACTTTCCAAAATTTAGAAAGTACATACAACGTGAAGAAATTTGAATGTTGAGTTCATGCAGAAATTTCATGATGAATTTCTCAAAATAATGTCAAAGTACAAAAGATATCTTCCTCCTTTTTGCATCGATGCTTTGGGTAATGGGTCACCATTTCCTGTTGGCTCTCTTTCAGGACCAATCAAGTGACTTTATTTCTGATTTTGAGATGGCTAAAGAAAATGAGAGGTCAGGATTTGTCTCTCTTTTTTTTTTTTTTGTGTCCAAATTGTATGTAATCCCTTCAATACCACATCTTAGTGAAAGCAAATAGTTTGTCACCCTTATTTCTTAAGAAAATTGAGTCAACATATAAGCTTTAAGCTTGCAACAAATAGGTAGAAATGATAGCTAAACATGCGAAAACTGGTTATACCCTTATGATAATGAGTGATTGATGGATTTCTTATGAGCATAATCCTCACTTTGGGTTGTCATGAAGGAATAAGTCAACGATGGACTTTATGAACTTGTAATGTGGCTTGAAAACGATAGCTAAAGAATAAAACTTTCAAGGACATTGCACCGAAAATCGCATTTTTCCAAAATTGCCCCTATTTTGAACTCAAAGATCTCAGACTTTGTTTGCATTTTTTCTCATCATTCTCCAGGGGTTTCAGAGTCGATTTTTTTTTGCATTTTCTTTTCTTGCTTTGTTTTTTTGTTTTCCTTTTCTTTTCCTTGGCCTGGTGGGTTTTCTCTTGGTGAGTAGAGACAACCCCATACTCAAGCAATTCAGAAATACAGCTAAAATTTTCCGGCATCAGAAATTTTCTTGACAGGACCATTGCAAAGAACAGAAGTCAGGACTTTCAGCTTTTGTAATGGGGTCAGGTGGGGTGTTTAGGAAAGTTAAGGCTTGAAGGCAGATTTCAAGAGTGGTTTGAAGAATCTGAGATCGCATTGTTGCCAACCATATTTTTAGGGTTAAATCAGAATTTGCCCCAATTTATGCTCAATTGAGGCTTTTCACTTTCATTTTCTTTCTTCTTTTTGACTTTTCGGCCTTTTGCCATTCTTTGAAACTTTCACAAAATTTGCCCTAGTTTATTTTTGAACAGAGGTTCACTTTTCTTCTTGTGTTTTTGATTTTGTTGCTCTTCATTTTTTTCACTTCTTGAAATTTTTCTTTCTAACTCAAACTTGCCCCAGTGTGGGGTTTGCGATTCTCAGGGGTTGCCAAATGAAGTATTTTATTCTGAAGGCTCAAAAGGGATAACTAGAGATAGAATGTTTGATTGGAAAAGAAGATGGCCTGACTTGTATTCCGTTCCTTACATTGACTCTGAAAGGAAACTTTCATTAATGAAAAATTTCTGGCATGTATCTGAATTAACTGACTGAGGAAAACCCTTGCTCATTCATATCTATGAAACATAAGTGATCCACTGGACAGAACTTGTCTTTTTTCCTCTTTTTTTTTTTTTTTGAAACCCAAGTAGAATCAAATTTCCCAATTCGTGGTTCCCTTTCCCCTTTTCCTTTTTCTTTTTCAAAATTCCCCAATCTCCTTCCCCAATGTGGGGTGCGATCATATGTGCACTCGAAAAGAACCCCCAATTTTGGCTCAAATGAGGATGCAAGGGATGATCAGTGTTTAGGTAGTAGAAAACGACGGCCAAAGCATCATTCTTACATCTCATGACAACCAAAGAAACGAATTGCTCGTTGAGAATCCATTCCCTTCTGAAAATTTTCCCAATGTCTCATTAAGGCACTTATTTGAAACGAAATTATTCCTTTAAAGGCTCAAATGGGAGAGCAAATGATAAAATCTGTATAGGTAGTGAAACGAATGCTCGAAGTGTCATTCCAAATTTTCAAAACAAACAAGAATAACGCACATTTTTTGCTTTCACTTAGATGTGATTGAACCAGATTAGATACCTTGAACATTTTCAAGCAAAAGTTGCTCCAATTTATCAATCAATGTGACTGACTTTATTTTGGGATTATGTGAAGGAGAAAGGTATCTCATGGGCCTTCTGAGTGACCTCTTTTAATTTTGAGCACTCCTATTGTGTAGCTCGGATCACCAATCTAGTGTACACAAGGATTTAGAAAGCATACACTTGTGAATTTTCAGGTTAGAAGTTGAAAAAATCTCAATTTGGTCTTATTTTCTTAAAATTCATCATGAAATCTCTAAATGAGCTCAATAAAGAATGAAATGTACACAAATAATTGTCTGAACAAAAGCTTCATTATTGCCAATGTTTGAAAAATTTAAAAAGCAATACATATGAAAAACATTCTAAGGAACTCCTTTACACATGTATACACACTTTTCCCTTTTAATAGCCCCCTTCTCCCTTTGAGCAATGAAATCTCTTAAATGTTTTACACGAGCGCTTTTAGATGGATTTCCAAATTCATATTGTAAGGCCTGCCTGAGAATCAAAATTGTTATCAGATATAGAAAGATATTTTCACCTTATTGAAATATTTTTATGAATGCAGGGGGAAGGGGAAAAAATAAAAGAAAAATACCCAGAGTTAGTAAACAAAATTGTAAAATCGGTATGCATGTCCTATGGGGGAGCCCTTTTATGCCAAGGGTAGGCCTAGCATGAAAATGCAATCCTCTAAGGTAGGCACCATACCATACCTGATGAATCCGATCAATTGATTGAGTGAAAAATGATTTGAAAATTTTGGCCAATTTGGAGTGAGAAGAAACATTCGTCCTAAAAATGAGGACAAAGTCCGAATGAATTGCTTATTTTGATCGACGCATGATGTGTCAAAAGGGGTAAAATGGTCAAATTCATTGAATGAAATTTGTTTATTTATAAAAATTGAATGGATAACCCTAGAAATGCATTCAACTAATCAAATGAATTGAATGAAATCAATTGATCAAACAGATCGAGTGAAATGATGATTTATTCAAAATCGACTGAATTGCCCTAAAAATAGGTAAATTGGTCAAATGGATCGGATGATTTAAAAATTGACTAGATCACCCTAAAAAGGGTAAACTGGTCAAATGAAATTGAACGGAACTGACGATTTATTCAAAATCAACTATATTGTCTTAAAATGAATGAATTGGCAAAATGGATTGATTGAATTGTCTGGCCATTGGTAATTTCAAAATCATTGAGATGCTTTAGTCTATGAGCCTCCTAAAATCAAATTTTGGCCTCAGTTTATTTATTGTCTCAATAGCGAGGAAGTGTTTGTGAATTTCTTCAAATTAATGTCCTTTTGCAAGGGATTTTTACCAATTTGATAAAATGGCCAAAAAGTGATTATTAAACGCTCATATTCCAAAGATCGCTCTATGCGAATGATCGGATCCTACCTTACCTTGTGCACTACCCCTTTGGATGGTACAAAATGTAAACGTGCAAGTCTCCTTGGATTAAGTATCCGAGACACAAGGTGGCTTATTCCTAACACGGGATCCCCTAAATGGCATTCCCTTTCTAGGGTTTATGCATGATGCCATTTTATTAAAGCAGTAAAACATGCAATTTGAAATGAAATCATGACCTAAAAGGACCTTTTATACGCCAAGGTAGGCTTAGAATGCTATGCAATTATTAATCTATGAATGCAATATACCAAAATCTTTAAACGTCCAATAACCTATCTACGAGGGTAGGTTCTAAAAGAAGATCATGCCAGACCTCTTATTTGCTAGGGTTTGTGAATGCAATGGGGACACAAAACCAAGAAAAGTTAGTTTAGGCACATAACACATTGTAGCAAACAATACAAAGAGATAAAGAAAAGAGGGGTTGGATCCCTCCCCTCGTGAATCGTGTCCCTAATAGGGTAAGGCAGACTCTACCCTAGGTAAACTATCATGGATGCATGAGGTATTGGCTCACTAATGCATCTAGACTTGATAGGCTTTAGGTCCCCGAGCCTTCAGACTTGGAAACCGAGGGTCATCAATTCCAAGGTTCCTTGTCGGTGGCTCGAGCGATTCCCCAGACATTGCTACGCACACATCGTGTCACGGCTACATGTCATGAGTGAATCTATCAAAAATCCTCAACCTTCAACCAAAAGCTAAAGGCTATGAACCCAAAGCTTAAAATGGAAGATTGAGTGACTCTTCGGATCATGCTACGCACACATCGTGTCGCGATCACAAGTCCAAGTGAGTCGCCTAAAATCCTAATAGGGTGGAGGGGCGTGACAAGCCACTAAAAGAAAAATAAATGAAGGGTGAAAAATTAAAGCGTATGCACGTATGCTTGTGCTCGTTTGGAGGGGAGGGATCAAGAACCAACGCGAGGCTCTAGGGTATGTCCCCCCACCCAAATGCAATGCAAAGCGCGAGATAAAACAAGTACAACATACATCCAAACAACCAATCATACATACGCGAGTGAGGGAATAGTTTGACACGCGCGTGGGGCAAAAAGGTCCTAAAATAGAAAATGCAACCCTAATATCCAAATGCTATGCATAAAAAGGGTAAAAAAAGGGAAAAGAATAGCCAAATCAAATTCTTGGACCCACTTAGGAAGTCCCCAGTGGAGTCGCCAGCTGTCGCGCCCCACTTTTTGATGTGGTGTGAAAATAGTGTGTGGATATGTATGTGAACATGTGTGAAAGTGAAAATAAAAGGCCATGAGACTTGAAAATGCGACGGTTTGGCCAAACAAAGTTCAAAAAGGGTTTTTGAATGGAAAATGGAGTCGCCACTTGGTATAGAGTTAGGGTGTACCAAGTCACCCAAAAAGTGGCTTTTTGGAAAGCAAAGTAAACAAACCCCTTTTTAAGAACTTTTAGGTCTACGTAACCAAAGCGAGGGATCGGGGGTCACATTTAATAAGGGAGAAGGCAAAGGCAAAGCCTAAGGCACTACCTTACCCTAGCCAAAGCTAGTTGCGTGACTTAGCCCCTCTTTTCCTAATTTTTCTACCCAAAGTATGTTTTGCATGTTGGACATGACTAATGGATGCTAAAAAGATGCAATCCTAAATCTAAAATGTCTCTTATGAAGCTTTTTGGTCCCAACCACATGAGTTGTGGTGGCCAATAAGGAAAGTCCTCATAGAGGTCGCGAATGATGCAAATGGAGGCTCAAATATGAGTGCAAGTGTGAAAATGTGAGAAAACGTGTAAGAGTGCAAATGTAAGACAAGTGCATGTGTGTAAATTGAGAAAACAAAGGTGTTTGTGTACAAATGGATGAAAATATGATAGTAGATACATATAAGTGCAATTGGGTGCAATTTGTGAGGTAGAAAATAAATGATAAAAGAAAAATGTGCAAACATGGCATATGGATTGAGAAAAATATAAGTTGTGAGAAAATGTGGATAAAAGAGTGAGGAAGTGATATGAATGAGAGTGCATGAACCTAGAGAAATGCATCAAGTCGGGTACGGGAATGACTCCTAATTTTACGACTTTGATTTTCCCTTTGATTAGAAGGAAGAACTAGCGTGCTAAGGCTATTTCGTAGCCACACTCGCTCGTTTCCCTTCTCGAAAGGGGACTTTCAGGCAAATGTACCCTACAACTAGCATGAAGGTGCAAAAGCCTAAAATGAAGGGGAAAGGGTTGGAGGGGCATGCCAAATGCTAAAAACTAAGAAAAATGCATGAAATGTAGTGAAACATGCAAATACGAACTAGCGAGGGAAATCCCTAAGGGTCTAGCGTTGGACTAGCCCATATCTATGAATTCCTACTAGCGTTGGACTAGTGGAAAACGGGACAATGATTTTCTGCAGCCCATGAGGGAAATTTGTTTCTGCGACTAACTCATGAAACTTTCTGCAGTTCATGCTCACAAGATTTTCTACATTTTTTCAGCTTCTATATGCGCAGGAAGACAGCCACGAACATGGACTCGAAAGAAATGTGTAAACTTGTCTACTAAACCCACAAGACTCAAACCATTAACATGTTAAACTCTAGTGCAACGTTTGTTGAAGAATCAGCAAAGGAAAACCAATAAGACATATGACAACAAAGATAAGAGAATGAGGAAAACATTTCTGCGGTAGCAAAGTAAACCAGCCCATTCTTGCTGCAATCTCTGCTACAAGTTCGCAGCTCCAACTCACGCAAATGATATATAAAAAATGTACAAACTCATTAATCTAAATCACACACGTCTTCACTCATCAATTAAATGAGAAGATTCAGGCCAAGAAAGCAAGGAAAACACAAGAAATGTAACAACAACCATCTTAACAATTTTCACACAAAAGGTTCCAAGACAATATCATGCGACCCACAGAGATGTTTTTTCTTATTGCTGGTTTCTGGTTATGCAACCTCCCCCCTTTTTCCTTTTCACAACTCATTTTTCCAACCAAAAATCGCATAAGTCTACAAATTACCATTTTTATATATCCAAAGTACAAGATTAACGGCAAACCAGGTTCCTTCAAAAAACCTTCCATTCATTTTAATTCATTAGCAAACATGTAGGTCGAACGAATCACACTCCAAGCCAACACCAAAACTGGACGCTTGCTCCATTTATCACTGAAACCCAATGTCAAACATTACACCAACAACCAGAAACTGAGACGCAGCAATCAAGGAAGCATCAAAACAGGCATAGTTTCTGTTTCTTAATGAAATGCAAACTTTACATACCCCCACCGAGGAAACCAAATTTCTGTCCTTAAAACCCAGGTAAAAGCCCTATGCATTCTTCAACCATAAACCAAAGCAAAAACAATAGAAAAATGCAAACTTGGTGTGAGTTCATGACTGAGATACCTTGATTCTGGTGGTGGAGGCGGCTCCAGTCCTTGGGCAGGCCGTTGGCCACTTGTTGGCTACGCGGGAGAAGAAGGATTGTAGTTGTTGGTGGCTGCGATGGAGGTTGCGAGCGATGCGGCGACGGTGGACAGCAGCAGCGGCAGATGCGGACTGTGGTGGCTTGGACAGACTTTTCTTGCGTTGTTTCTCCGCAGCCTTGCACCGTGGCTCCCTCAGAACTCTCCCCCAAAATCCAGCCGCCCTTTGCCTCTTCTTGCTCTTGACTCACGGTGAAGTTCACGGGTAACGATGGTGGAGTGAAAATGGTGAAAGCTTCGTGAGGAGCAGCAGCTCCAGTTGCTGCTTTGTCCCTGGAAGGACGGCACCCGATTCCTCTCTTCTGATAATCATAGTGCCGGTTGTGGCCAATATGCTAAATGACGTCAAAACTATTTTTAGGTTTTAAGGTTTAACTTTCATTTCCGGACTTTCCCTAGCTTACTTTAGTACTTATACGTTCTAATTGAGCCTATTGAACGGCTATTATGATGAGATTATTTTGTGTGTGATTTTGGGATTGATGGAGGAAAACAATGAAGCCATAAATGGCTAAAAAATAGGTAAATACAGAGGGTATGCTGCCCAAAATTTTAAGGCTACGCAATTCTTTTAAGTTGAGTTGATCTTGGTAAAAATGATGGGTTTTGGGAGTTGTGTGTAACCCTAGGACCGACTGTTATCCTTTTTGCTCAAAAGTTATATTTTATTCTTCCGTACTAGTAGCTGACCTGGAAAGGCGTACGACATGTAGTCAAGCTGTATTTATGCATTCCATTTACTGGATTTGTGACTGTGGGAACCATAATTGTTTACTTTGGTTATTCTAGGGTTTCTTGGTGATTAGAGCCCTACCTTGGTTGAAACTTTTGACGTGTCCTTGCATAACTGGTGAGTGTACCACTCCCTTGTATTGATGCTATTTGAGTTATCTGTACTTGAAATTTATGACATGAATGACTATGAATCCTGTTTAGTTTGATTGAGACGAGGGTGTACTTTATCACACTCGTTCTCTTGCCTGTGTTGTACAAACTGAACTCTATCACTTGTTGTGAACTTGAGCCTGTTACTTGCACTTGTTATAATGTCGTTTGGAAGTGTGTCCAACGACCTCCTTGTTAAACTTGAGCTCAACCTCATGGGGAGTTAATTAAATCGAGCCATGCAAGGGCTTGGTCGAGGAAATTGACAACCCGTGGGTGCTTGTTTTATGGAATCTTTGAGTATTGAGACTCTTGATTCCGGTATACTCGAGTATTACCATTCCTGTTTCTATTTGGCGTTCGGGCCCGGTAAGGGGGTATGAATGGTGAACGGGGTTTGGCGTTAAAGTGGTGTTCTACTGGACGGGTTTCCTTATTTGGAAGTTGACGGAGGGTCAACGTAGTCGGATCAAGTACTGCAACGGGGATTTGGCTCTTGAGAGCCACCTGTATCCTTTCTATCTAAGTTGTTTTCTATCTCCTTACCTGGTACACCTATGTGATTACTTGAGCATGAAATTCCTTGGTTCTTGACTGTTTTTATTTTGGTACCTCATTGAGCTTCTAGCTCACCCCGTTCCGTAATACTTGTTTTCCTTATAGGGAACCACTTTTGGAACTATGATTTTGAAGCCGAGTTGAGCTAGTTTATTATTCTTTTGTATAGCTCCTCGATGGTGGCAAACCTTAAATATATTTTGGATTCAACATTGCCCTTGGATGTAAATTTGGAACCGCACATGTATAATTTGTTGGATAACTTTCGTATGCTATTTTGACTTGTAAATACTTAATTTCAAGGTTCATATGGTTTGTTTCTTTGGTTTCTATCGTGCGTACTCTGGGGTTTATATGTTTTGACTCGGTAGTCCCGGCGAGAGTTGGGCAGGCGGTCCGCCGAGCCCTTTGGTTCGCCTTAGGGGAAGGTGGGGCTGTCACAAATATGATGTAGACCTCGAGTGGGTTGAATTTTCCCGAAGTCCACAATTGCAATGGCTGGAAAGTGGAAACAACTCATTGCGGTAATTTTATTGTTTTAAAAGTAAACAATTACAATAAAAATTTTGCAATGCTTCTAAGAACGGACTTTTTGTGAGCAGTATAGCAAATATTGTTCTAACGATTAGATTTATAAGTTTTTTATAAAACAATTCAAAATTTCATTAAATATTAAAATCTGCACTAATAACAGAAATCACATCTGACAAACATACGCACATAAAACAAATATGAATAATAATATATACTTCAAATAAAAAAAATTAATAAAAATTTTTATCGTAAAGTTCCAAATATATTTAAACACCAAAGAGAAAACTATAGTACCAAAACATCTACGAATGTTTCCTACTATCACATCTTCTAGTTAACTACTTTTTTTTCGGTACAAAGGAGGGCGTAAGCCCGTTACATATTAACTAGACGAGGTATTGCCACGCCACAAACATCACGGCCCAGAAGTGTTCGTAATACTTGTGGAGGATCCTGGAAGACAGCCATTCCCGGAGTGCAAGATAATCTACACAACAGTTTCCTTCACACCACGAATGTTCCAAGCTGCATTCCCATTCATAACCTAGCAACTCCCGAATACCCGCAACCATGTTCCAATATGGACTCTCGTCAGATGCATTGTTAATCAGTGTCAAAGCCACCTGCGCGTCTGACTCAATAACCACCCTCCTATACCCTTGCTCCCAAGCTAGTATCAGTCCCAACAAAATTGCCCAGAGCTCTGCTACTATATTACTTGAACGCCCCAAATTTGTACTAAACCCCTTAAGCCAACATCCTTGATCATTTCTTATAAGACCTCCAGCACTAGATGCACCTGGATTTCTCGTGACTACGCTATCGATGTTGAGTTTAACCCATCCCATTGGTGGTTTCCTCCAATTGATGAACTTCATTTGCCGACCACCCACCAAATCGCGGTCAGCATGTAACTCCTGTACTATCAGAGATTGCTGTAAGAGAATCTCAGGCGGAACTCTGACCTTTCTCAACACACCTTGGTGCGTGACTTCATTCCGTGTAGATCACGCCCAGTAAACCACTTGCTAGAATAACATAGGCCAGTACACTTCCTTCATCCTTCCAATGTCCTTCTTCTCAATATTCCAATCAACCCACTGGATTAGAGATTTAGTATTAAATGTTTGCCAATGCATGGAGCGTAGTTTCCTGCCTCGCTTTGCATAGGTCACATAGCCCAGTAGCATGCAAGTGCCTGGCTTGTTTATCTGAATTGGTAAGAAGTTTTTTATGTCTCACAACCCAAAGTAAAAATTGCCATCTACTAGGCCCCCTTAATTTCCACAACTTATCCCAATTAGTATCTATTTGCTCGCTAGCATCATGTTCCCCATCCACCTCATAAGCAAATGCCATTGTAAAGTCTCCATTCGCTGTCAGCCCCCATGATAATTTGTCCTCATTACCAGCTCCTCCATAGACTTGAACTGCTTGTATGGCTTCCAAATGGTCCTGCTGCAAATAATTCCTAAGGGATCTCCAGTCCCATCCTGTGCCAGTCCAGTAATCACTCACCACCTTATGGACCTTGTCCTGCGGGAGTTCTGTCAAAATATTCTTGATCAAAGGTTCCCGAGTTATCCAGTAATCCAGCCAGAATTTTATCCTCTTACCATTCCCTAGCCTCCATTTTATTCCTTTTTGTAATAATTTAGCCCCTTCCAATAGGCTCTACCAGGTATATGATTGTATACTTCTACCTTTGAGCGGGAGCTCATATCCGCTGTAGACACCATACTTCCCCCTCAGTACTTTGGCCCATATAGCATCTGGTTGTTTTAAAAGCCTCCAACATGTTTTTGCAAGCATGGCTCTATTAACTCTCTTCAATTCTCGAACTCCCAACCCCCCTCTATCCTTAGGTTGTGTAATAGTATTCTAATTGATCAGATGCATTCTTCTTTTCTCACCTTCTCCCTAAATGAAATTCCTAATTCTCTTCTCAATGTCGGCAATAATTGTAGCCGGTAACAACGAAGTTTGCATAGCGTATATCGGTATGGAGGATATAATCGACTTCACCAAGAGAGCTCGGCCTGCATATGAGAGGCACCTGCTCTTCCAACCCTGCAACCTCGTATGAACCTTTTCCAAGATTTCACCATATGTGCTTCGGTTTACCTTAGAGTGTAGTAGCGGCATTCCAAGGTATTTCCCTAGATTATCTGTTAACCCCACTCCTGTTCTAACGCTGATTTGTTCTGCCAAATCCCTATCTACGTTCTTTGAGCAAAAAATTCGTGATTTTTCAATGCTTACCTTTTGTCCTGACGAGGCACAAAATCTTTCCAATACCCCTCGTAACACTCTAGCTTGCTGTAAGCTTGCTTCAGTGAAAAGTATCAGATCATCCGCAAAAAAGAGATGGAATATTGCTGGACCTCTTCTGGACGTCTTGATAGGTTTCCAAAGCCCCCGCATAACCTCACTACTGATCAGGTGCCCCAACCGTTCCATGCAGAGGACAAACATATATGGTGAGAGGGGGTCCCCTTGACGGAGCCCTCTTGTTGGTGTGAAAGGCGCAATTCGTTCTCTATTCCATAAAACTTCCATGCTTGATGCCTGCACACAACTCATGATTAGAGAAACAAGGCCCGTAGGGAAGTTCACCATCTCCAAGGTTTCCTTCAAAAAATGCCAACTTAGACGATCATAAGCTTTCTCTAAATCAATTTTAACTACTATGAAGAGAATAATTACATTATCCCTCTTTAACCTATAACTAGTCTCCAATAATTGATACTAACAACTACTGATCCATTGCATCACTAGTGGTTCTCGGCAATTGTTAATTGTGATTTTATAAGTTTAAGAATAGGATTCAAGATAACAACAAGGCGGATATTCATGATCAACAAGGTCGAGGGAGATCTTTTTCCTACCACTTTAAATGGGGTGGGAGGGAGGGAAAAATACCCCTATCCCGTTTGCCGCTAATAATTTAATATTATATATTTATATATGTAGAACGTAAAAATATACAATATAATAAAACTCTATGTATGTAATATTAATATTAATAACAGGATGTTTTCTTGTAATAAATTAATTTAATATTTATTGTTAATTTATTGTGATTAACCAATAATTTTGTTACGTTGGTTTATGTTTTCTATTTTGATGTTGTTTTTAGATCTATAAAAAGAAAGTACGATAATTTAGTGATTTTATATAAAATCAGATATACATAAATAGATTCACGAGATCAAAATAATTTTTAAACTTTGTTTCACATTGGATAAATGTAAAACAATTATTAGCAAGTTCATTATTAGTGTATTACATATATAAAAAATTAAAATCAAGCAAAAAATATAAAAATGCTTGAGGCGTAGGAAGGGGGTACCCCAGAGGTAGTAGGGTGCAGGGGGCCAGAGATACTGGGGATGGGGAGGGGGCTGGGACTTTTTGGAGAGCGGATTAGTGGATGGCACTTCTCCCATTCCAAACCCATCCCATTGCTATCCCAGAATAGGATTGTAGTAACATGAAGGACATTGTAACTTTGAAAAGTTATAAACAGATATAAAACTCTCACAATGTTACTTCGCATCGTATTTTATCCTTGAACTCATTATAAAGTAAGAGTACTCTTGTTCTAAAACATCAAGTAGGGGGACAACATGCCTATTTAATGAGTTGAAATGCATAAAGTTGATAATTAAATGTCAAAACGAGAAAGAAACTACTTTATATTGAGTTTAATGATTAGCTTGATTAATGATAATAAAATTTCACAGTTCAACATTACAAAGAAATTTATTGATAGTACATTTACATTTATCAGGTAAAAATCCTGGAAACATTTGTAGTTTTGATTTCTACTCGATTCACTAGTGTGAAAGGCGTCACATCTGCTTTTAATGTAAACAGATAAGATACACGTGGCGTGCGCTGCAAGCTAGGTAGAAACCAGAAAGATGAAGGTTGGATTCCCATCTTCAATCAACTGGCCAAAGTCAACAAAGAAAGTGAAAGAAATGAAAAAAGCAGAGCTGGTTTTCGTTACTATGCCGGATATTGCCCACTTGGTATCATGTGTTGAACGAGCAAAGCTTCTCATTGAATGTGATGAACGATTATCGATCACCGTCGTGATTATGAAGCTGCCCTTTGATCCAAAAGTCAGTAGCTACGCAAATTCGTTGTTAGAAACTCCGAATTTGCACATAAGGTACCTTGACCTCATGAAAGAAGAGCCTTCTTCTCAATTGTCATCTTCTCTTTCGATTCTGTTTCGATATAGCGACAACTATAAAGGTTGTGTGAGGGAGGTTCTTGCTGAAATATCCAATTGTGTTTCGTCGCATCTTGGTGGGATCGTCATAGACATGTTTTGCACCTCTTTTATTGATGTAGCCAATGAATTTGGGGTTCCTTCCTATATATTTTGCCCAGGCGGTGCTGCACCGCTTGGCCTTTTATTCCAGTTGCAAAGTCTGAGAGATGATCTCAATGAAGATGTGAGCCATTACGAGAATTCAGATGATGAATTAGCTTTGCCTACTTACATCAATCCTGTTCCAGCTAAACTTTTGTCACCTGCATTTTTTGACAAGGATGGAGGTGGCGACATGCTCCTCGATCAGGTCAGAAGATTCAAGGAGACCAAGGGAATCATAGTTAACACTTTCCTTGAGCTAGAATCCCATGCGATTCAGGCCTTGAGCAATGATAAAACCATCCCACCAGTATATGCAGTAGGGCCTATATTGAATCTGAAGGGAAGCAATAGTCAAAATCAAGAAACTGAGATGATTATGAAATGGCTCGATCTTCAGCCAGAATGTTCTGTTGTGTTCCTTTGCTTTGGTAGTGGAGGTAGTTTTGATGGTGACCAAGTGAAGGAAATTGCCTATGCACTCGAGCGCAGTGGATATCGATTCCTCTGGTCATTGAGAAAGCCTTCACCTAAAGAAAATTTTGAGTTTCCAAGTATGAGAACCTGGATGAAGTCTTGCCAGAAGGGTTCTTGCAGCGAACTGCTGTGGTTGGAAAAGTTATTGAATGGGCACCACAGGCAGCAGTTCTATCGCATCCTGCTGTGGGAGGCTTTGTTTCTCATTGTGGCTGGAACTCAATATTGGAAAGTGTTTGGTGCGGTGTGCCAGTGGCAACATGGCCACTTTATGCTGAGCAGCAGATGAATGCGTTCTTAATGGTGAAGGACTTGGCAACGGCAGTGGAGATCAAAATAGATTTCAAAAGGGATTTCGTACTGGGTGTGAGTAGTGAGATTTTGAGTGCAGATGTGATTGAAAGAGGGATTAAACATCTGATGGATCCTGAGAAGGAAATCAGAGACAAGGTAAAGGAAATCAAAGAAAAGAGCAGGTTGACTCTAAATGGAAGAGGATCATCCTATGCTTCCTTGAAGTTGTTTCTTGAAGATGTAATAGATAGTATTCCATAATTGTTTGTCAGTCCATAGCTGAAGATCAACCATTCCTAATATCCATTAACTCTGCTATAACCAATTTTACTCTGAAAATCAGTGCTTTTTTCTGTTTTTGCTTGTTAGGCTTTCTTCTGTTTTCCCTTTCACACTTTCTTTTGCTATTCTAATCTTCTACGTGGTACTTTGTAGGTCAAATACAATCCGTGACTGTGAAATGGACTAGCAAGGGCAATGTAGACTTACAATTCAGTTAATAGTAATAGTGAATAGCTAAACTTATTAATTAAACTTCGGAGTTGGTAAAAGTTTAGGGAGTATTATAGTGCTAAACCAAAAATGATGGGACCAAATTGTGACAATTTTACTGCGGCATTGAGAGCAGAGTATGTCTTTTGCAGCATTTACTCACACCTAGTTGTGGTGCGGGCTGTTCTACTTGCAATAATTGGTACTTACTGCATACTGCCTTTCACTTTTTGATTGCAATTAAAGCACAGTTTACTCTTATAGATGGAGCCAATCAAGATACCTGCCATGCTTGAGAAGGTGGTACGGTTTTAGTAGGAGGATTGTTGTCGTGCAGATTTTTCATTTGGTGGTTCAAGATGTGGTGTTTCCATTAAAACGTGTCATTGGTGTAGACACCAAATTTTCAATGTCACGATTTTTAGTTTTCAAACTTTTAGCATTTGTTTTTTTACTTTTCGCATTAGTTTGGTCCTTTTAACTGTTTTGTTTTTTATTATTAATATTGTAAGACTTTAGCCTAAAATTTGTCAAAAAGGAGAAAGTTTCATGAAAAAAAAAGGATAAGTTTCATTTCTTTAATCGGAAAAGAAAATCATCAATCAAAAAGATTTTTATTATTAAGATTAGCAATTTTGTTTTAGTATTTGTTTATTTTAGTCGTGTTTACTTGATTTGTTGATTGGTCCACTTGAAAAAGAAAAAAAAAAGAGAGAAAATGACGGAAAATGGAAAATGAAAAAATGAAGAAAAGAAAAGAAAAATGGAAAAATTGCAACTTTGCTGTTTATTATTTCTAGTTTATTTATTTTTATCCGATGTTAGTTAAATTGTTGGTTTTTTTTTACTTAATTTCATTATCATTTTGTTAAATTACTTTAAAAAGAAAGAAAAAAAAAAGGAAAATTAGCATTTCATTTTTGTCTTTTTGTCTTTTTTCTTTGCCTAATTCGGCTCATTGTATTCAATCTTTTCTTCATTAGTTATTTTTATTGATTAGTTATCTATATTTTGTTAAATTATTATAAAATAAAAAAAAAGACCCGCGGCATGCAAGCTGCGTATTTTCGCAGCTTGCAAGGACAGCCGCGCATGCCCATCGGAGGGCTGGAATTCTTGGAAGAAACCAATCCCTTATCCTCACCTTTGAGGTGAGGGTTTAGGGATTGGGGGGTTCATATAAAAGGAAAAGAAAACAGCAGAGAAAGGGGAGGCTTTTGAGTGGGCGGCGGTAGGAAAACACAAAGGGAGCTCTGGACGAGGGAAAAAACCAGAAAATGGAGAAAAGCTGTGAGGGGGTTTTGGAGTTGACGGCAGATGAAAACTCTGGAGAAAAGAGTGTGTTGAGGCTGAAGTCAGGGAAACAGAGAGAGAACTAGAAAAGCGACGGGGGGGATAGAGGAAAGATAGGAGAGGAACGGCGAGAAGGTTTTAGAGAAGTTTTGACGGAAAAAAAAGCAAGAAACCAGAAGAACTCCAGATTTTGCGTTGCATTCATCTGGGCTGGTAGCAGGTCCCTTTCGATTTCTGTGAGAAGCGATCATCTTCCAAGCTCGTGGGTCTCCGTTTTCCTCACGTTAAGATTTTCAGGTAATCTTTTTCTCTTCATCTTTCTCTGTTTGCACATACCCGGAATTATATGCTTCAGTATTTGGTTTCTGTTTTTGATTTCCCGTTTTTCTTTTCTTTCTTTTCCATGCGTTGTTGGTTCAGACCTTTGCCCATACCACTGCATCTGTTTAGATTAGAAGTGTCCAGTCAAAGTTTTTCCAGAAAAATGGAGTCTTGCTCAAATCTGTTCTTCGAATTTGTGGTTTTCTCGTGAAAAAGACAGCGAGCCATTCACTGGTTCTTATGCGCTGTTGGCTCTTGTCTGTCACTTTCATTTTATGGGTTCCTCTCATTTCATACCCTTATTTGACTAAATGGTCGAGTGTTGGAGTTCTTGGGGGATGAGTGTTGAGTCTTGCCCGCTGCGTTTTGTTGTGTTCGATCCTTTTTCCTTTCTTCTTTCTTGTTTGTTCATGGGCTCCCGTAAGTTTTGTTGTTTTTGTGTTCTGTGGAGTTTTGATGATTGTTCGAAAGCTTGCTAGAGAAATTTTGGGACTTTAATGGCAATTTTCCTTGGCATGATACAGAGCATGTGCGGGTGTTACTGTTGAGTTTCTATAGAGTAATCTAGATTTGGCAGAAATCTTTGAAAGAGTTAAAATTTGTAAGCTTTCCTTATGCTGGTTTTCTTTTTTTTGTAGAAAGTGTTAGATAGTTGAACGAACTGTCCAGGTCTGCATGCCTTTGTTATCTTACTGTTGTGCTAGAATCTAAGGATTTATGTGGCAAAGCGAGAGGATTAGATGGTAGGCTTGTTGTTTAGTTTCAGATTATGATTTTTGGTGAAATTTTTTGAGCGAAGCTGTGTTTGGGTCCAAAATCTGAGTTTGGAAATGAAAATGCAGCAGGCTTGCACTTTCGGTTGGCTGAAGTTTTTGCATTGTTGAAGTGTGTGATTTGTTTGCCATGTGATTGGAATACCGTGTGCACGTATGCCATGAGGTAGAGTCATGTTTTGAAGTAGAGTTCAGTTGCATGTTTGGGGGCTGAAATATTTGGATTAGGATCAAATGCTTGCTGGAAAATGAATTTCAGATAGCTGAACCATTTTACATGAATGTCTTGTCCAGAATGTCTGTAATGCATCAGTTCCTTTATTGTTCTTGCTTGTTTGGAGTTTAAAGTTAAGTAGCTTGTTGCTTAGTTGATGTTGGGTTGAAAAATATCTAATCAAAGCTGTGTATTTGAATGAAAAATCTGGTTTGCATGATGAAGTAAAAAAAAAAAAAGCCTCGGCTGGGAAAAATTGCAGAAACTTGCGGCACTTCTTCTCTTTCCTTCTATTACCGTTTTGCTGTTTACTTTCATCTTTGCTGGTCAGCTTCATTTTCTCTGTTTCAACCCTGCAATGAACTTGCATGTTTGGTCAATGATTGGTAGTAAAATCTTAACATTTGGCGAACATGTTTGCATGATAAACTGGAAAGAAAAGCTGAGGCTAGAAAATTGCAGAACAGTTTTTTTATGTAGTTGGCATGCATGCTGTCATCAGATTCCTTCCTTTCGTTGCTGTGGTGTTTTGTTGTGGTGCAAACACCTTTAGGCGAGTAATCAGAGTTGTTTTGCTGAAGTCCCAACCATTAGGAAAGTTGCATTAACCCAGATTTTTTGCAGAAAGTCGCATGACCGAGCTCCTTTTGCTCTCCCGCGATCCCTTTTCCTTTCTTTTGCTGGGTGTTAGCTCGCACTCTTCCTCTCATCATATCTGAGATGAGGGGTGTCTTGTGTTTACTTTTGTTGATCAAAACTTGATGTTTGTTAGTGATGTGCTTGACTCATGAATGTTGTAAGTTGCAGTGAAAGGAAACCAGAAAGGAGAAAGCTACCAGAGCTTCGTGATCCTATCCTTAGCTTCCTTTTGCATGTTTAGATGTTAATTTCCAATGAGCTTAGTCTTAAATTTTTGACTTTGATGTTTGGCCGAAAAGGATCTTGTTCAAAATGGTTTCTGAGGCTGAAACCTGCGACTAAGAACTGAAGTTGCAGAATTGCATGCGAATGGTTGCAGAAACAAATTTCCCACGTAGCTTGCATGAACATGCATGAAAATGTTCTCCAAATTTTGCACTTTAGCCCCTTAATTTGGGTTTAGTGCCACTATGGCCCAATTAGTTGAATAATTTAATCAATTTTGTCATTCTAGAATCTTAATTGCTCTTGGTATACTTTGATATGATTTTGGGTAAGACGTTTAGTGAGTTTTAGGATGCATTTTGAGGTTCAATAAGTTTTGATAGATTTTTAGCTTGGATTTGTGTTCTAATCACATTTTGGATAATTTTGATGTTTAACTTGAACAAATAGATTTCCATTCATCTTTGATGAAGTTATAGCATTTGATTTTAATAGGTCTCATCTTAAAGCCATTAATTTTAGTATTTTATTTTAGACCCTTTCATCAATTATTCTAATTATTTTAATTAAGTCCCTGTTGCTTTAGTTTCTTGTATATGGTTGGCTTGTCTATGTAAATACTTTAGTTGACTCCACTTAGTGTTTAACTTTCATTTTTCATATTTAATTTTTATTCCCTAATTAAAGTGGTACCTTGACCTTTTTATTCTTTTGGAGGGTAAATTAGTAATTTCGCCTCATTAGGGACATCATTTCAAGGGAGGTACACGCTAACCCTTTATTTGCACTTTATTTGACCCTATGTGATCCAACGTGCTAAGTGAGAATTGCATGTCTACTTTGCTTTCCTTGCTTTTCCTTAATCCCTTTCATTATTTCAACTACTTTTGCCTTTTTTTATTATTATTATTAAGTCATTCTTTTATTTATTTATGGGATATGTGTACACCTCTTGGCTTGTAATAGATAGGGCTTGGAGAGCAATTTTGTCCATTTTTCCATTTCCCCTGTTGTTTTAGTTAGCAAATGTAATAGGCTCATTAGCTTGATTGCTTGCTTTTGTTGCTATGTGTTAATTTGCTTTATTAGGCCCTTGCATCTAGTCGAGCATGCTAAGTGTTATGTGCTACGTGTTTATAGGTGATTGGCGTGCCTACTTGCTTTCTATAGTCATAAATGAACTGAATGGATGAATGCACGTCCCCACACTAGTCCAACGCTAGTTGTGGCTCATCGTTCCGTATTCCACTAGTCCAACGCTAGTAGGAATTCATAGGAAGGGCTAGTCCAATGCTAGACCCAATAGACCGTCCCCTCTTAATGCATACTTGCATGTTTCACTACATTTCATGCATTTTTTTCTTAGCATTTGGCATGCCCCTCCAACCCTTTCCCCCTCATTTTAGGTTTTTGCATCTTCATGCTAGTTATAGAGTACATTTGCTTGAGAGTCCCCTTTCGATAAGGGAAACGAGCGAGTGTGGCTACAAAATAGCTTTAGCACGCTAGTTCTTCCTTCTAATCAAAGGAAAAATCGAAGTCGTGAAATTAGGAGTCATTCCCGTACCCGATTTGATGCATTTCTCTAGGTTCATGCACTCTCATTTTTATCATATCACTTCCCCACTCTTTTATCCACATTTTCTCACAACTTATATTTTTCTCACTCCACATGCCATGTTCACTCACTTTTTTCCTATCACTTATTTATTTTCTGCCTCACGAATTGTACCCGATTGCACTTATATGTATCTACTATCATCCACTAGCACACAAACACCTTTATTTGCTCAATTTGCACACATGCACTTGTCTTACATTCGCACACATGCACGTTTTCTTACATTTTCACACTTGCACTCATATTTGGGTCTTCATTTGCATCATTCGCGACCTCTATGAGGACTTTCCTTATTGGCCACCACAACTCATGTGGTTGGGACCAAAAAGCTTTATAAGAGACATTTTAGATTTAGGATTGTATTTTTTTTTAGCATCCATTAGTCATATCCAACATGCGAAACATACTTTGGGTAGAAGAAATTAGGAAAAGAAGGGCTAAGTCACGCAACTAGCTTTTGCTAGGGTAAGGGAGTGCCTTAGGCTTTGCCTTTGCCTTCTCCCTTATCAAATGTGACCCCCGATCCCTTTCTTTGGTTACGTAGACCTAAAAGTTCTTTAAAAAGGGTTTGTTTACTTTTCTTTCCAAAAATCACTTTTTGGGTGACTTGGTACACCCTAACTCTATACCAAGTGGCGACTCCATTTTCCATTAAAACCCCTTTTTGAACTTTGTTTGGCCAAATCATCGCATTATCAAGTCCCACGGCCTTTTATTTTCATTTTCACACACGATCACGTACACTACTTTCACACATATCAAAAAGTGGGGCGCGACAATTGGCATGCTAATTGGAGAGATGTCATTACTGCATTGACATATCATCGGCCACGGGTGCTCTCTAAAATGGTTAAGTGGCAATTTCCGTCTCCTGAGTTTGCTAAACTGAATACAGATGGTTCGGCTGTGTTGCAAGAAGGTGTTACTAGTTGACATGGTTCGCAATATCGGCCGATACCGATATGTATCGGCCTAGTCGTAACTGGAACGGAGGGGACAAATACGATACTGATCCCCGAATTATGGATATTACTATATCCACGATGACTCGCTCTGACTCGGTCATTATTGGCCGATTCGAATTTGTGATGCATGATACCGGTCGATATATTCTAGTCGACTCAGATATTTTTTAAATTATGCCTTTTTTGGTATTTTCTAATTTTAGTAATTTTTAAAAATTTTTGGAAACTTTCACGTGCTATAATGTGTGTATCACGCGATATTCAACCGATATGCCACAACGGATGTGGAATAATCGAGACCGCGATGCGACCGTGACCCGTGATAGCGAACCATGGTAGTGGAGGAGGAACTGTAAGGATTGAATTCGGTGCATTTTCAGATTTCTTTGGCAAGACAAATTCTTTACAAGCGGAGGCGCGTGCTCTTTTAGACTTTTAGTTGGTCTTCAGCTTTGCTAGAAATATGGAAAATCACAGGTGTGTTTGGAACTAGACTCCCTGGTTCTAGTTGGGGTATTGGAAGGAAGGTTTCAGATTCTGGCAGACATTCGGGCAACAGTTAAGAGGGATCCGTAGTGTTCCACTGTTTCCGTGAGGCAAATGATGTTGCAGAAGCTTTGGTAGCTTCTTGGATTCAACATGGGCGATTTGACGTTTACAAATTGAGTTCTGATTTTTCTTCATTAGCTAAGGATTTATTTTGTTTAGATAAGATAGGTATATGTAATTTTTTAGATTCTATGTCAGGAGGTAAAAGCTTTATGTCGCCCTCCTTCGTTGTACTTTTTCCTAATTTCATTATTAATAAAATAGTCATCGAAATCCACACGCCAAATATGATTGGCAGATAAAAAAAAATCTATTTGTATTAATAGTTTCTCATTTATTAATACTATAAATATAAATATTTAAAATAAATCCCAGTTAATATTTGTCATAATTATGATACTTTATTATTACATTAATGTATGTATCGTTTATACTAATTGAAATATCGAGATAATTAATAAGACAAATGTCATTCAATAAATATAAATAATTAAATTGTATAAAAAAAATCCTAATCCTTAGGGCGTACATACGAATACCATGTGTCCCTATTGGCCAAAGCAACAAGTTAGTTTTGTATATGAAAAGGTTCAAAGAATGTTTTTTAACCCCACTCATATGCAACCGAGCCCCCTTTGACCAAATGAACTTGTTCATTTAAGGTATTAAGTGTAAGAAAAATTTTGTTTTTATTCCTAGTAATTGTAAAAATCAACTCGTATATTTGCAAGTAATTCTATAGTTATAGACAGTGAAAAAATAAATAACAAATAAAATACCCCTAGAACTTGGAGGAGGCTCTGGCTTCTAATCCCTCTAATCCCTTCTGATTTCTTAAATCTCATCATTTACAAGAAAAAATTTTAAAAATAATAATAACATGTTGTAAAACAAAATAAACTACTATAGTATAAATGGAGATATTAGAGAAAGAAGTAGAGAAATGGAGAATGATATTCTTATATTCCAACAAAATACAAAAGGTCTTCTCAAAGGGTGTCAATGTACCTCTATATATAGGTACTACAAGATTAAAGGTACATCAATTATATTAAACACCCACTACTACAAGAATATGAAGAAACCTATGAAACGGTTTCTCCACTACATGAATAGATTTATGGATTATAACTTCTATACATAATGTATGCATAAATCATGAATTAATCCTCTTGGGAATATAAAAGGACATCCACATTTTAGTTGTTTCATAACACTCCCCCTTGGATGTCCATTACACAAAGAATATGCCTCGTTAAAACCTTACCAGGGAAAAATCCATCGGGACAAAAACCCTAGTGAAGGAAAAAGAGTACACTATTCTTGTGTATTAATTTCTCCCCCTGATGCAAACATTATTTGAGATCTTTTAATCGTTGCATTCCAATATTCTTCGCCAATTGTACTGAGATATGGTACTTCAAGACTAAGTATCTCTTCATTTTCCTCTCGCGATCTAAAAAGATCCTTATTAGGATCTAATGATCTGACGACCATTGGAGTACTTAATATATGTGCCTTATCCATATAAAACCGCTTTAATACCTTTCGGGTATATGCAGTTTGGTGGATAAAAATTTCACTTTTCAAATGCTCAATTTGTAAATCAAGGTAGAATTTTGTTTTTCCAAAATTCTTGATCTCAAAATTCTTCTTCAAATATTCAACATTATTTTGAATCTCTTCAGGAGTTCCAATCAAATTTAGATCATCAATATATATAGCAATGATCACAAAATTTGATCCATTTTTCTTGATAAAAACACATTGACATATTGGATCATTTGTATAACCTTCTTTAGTTAGACATTCATTGAGGCGGTTATACCACATACATCCAAATTGTTTGAGGCCATACAAAGACCTTTGTAATTTAATAGAATAAATATCTTTAGGATTTGATTTGCATACTTCAGGCATGTTGAATCCTTGAGGGATTCTCATATAAATATCATTTTCAAGATTTTCATATAAATATGCAGTAATGACGTCCATTAGATGTATATCTAATTTTTCACGTACTGCAAAACTCACAAGATATCTAAATGTGATAGCATCCACTAAGGGTGAATACGTTTCATCATAATCAAATTCAGGCCTTTGTGAAAATTCTTGGGCTACAAGTCTTACTTTATACCTCATAATTTCATTTTTCTCATTTCTTTTTCTCACAAATACCCATATAACCTACTGGCATTACACTTTCAAGTGTTTGGACTACAGGCCCAAAAATTTTTCTTTTAGCCAGTGAGTCCAATTCAGATTGGATCGCATCTTTCCACTTTAACCAATCATTTCTATACCGACATTCATCAACCGATCTATATTTATGATCCTCATCAACTTCTATAATATCAAGTGCTACATTTCATTAGGTTCTAATTAAATTTTCTATGATTTCATTTTCTTCAGGAGCGACCTCTTCAAGAGGTTGAATTTTGTCATGACATTTATTTAATCTCCGGAGTTATTCAAAATCAATTTATACCTTATTTAGGTAGGCCAGCCTTAAATTTATTTGTAGCACTTGTGCATGTCCTTTAGGGACATCAATTTTAACCAGAGTATTTCCTGCAGGAATAGTTGATTTAATGACTCTTTTGGAGTCGATAAATATAACTTTTTACAAGAAGAATTTCTTGAACTTCTAGTTCACATTATTTTTATGAGGATCGAGGAAATTCAAATTTTCAAGTGATTTCCTTTAGGTTGATTTTTTCCTCCCCCTAATATCGGGAATCGTAGCTCATCAGAATAAATAAATCATTCAATAGATCACTCATCAATATTTTATGATATTTAATCGTAAAAGGTGATTCATACCCGACATAAATTTTAAATTTCTTTTAGAGCCATATATAATTTAAATGGGGTATATATAAATACTTGTTGGCTCTCAAATATTCTCACTTTCGTTAAATCATATATCCATTGGGATCAGTAAACTTCTGGTTTACTGCAGGTAATAATTATAAATCAAATGAGAATGAAAACAACTATATCGATAGCCATTTCTCTCTCGAATGGTTATTATGATATAATTAACCTTGATCTCATTTGATTTCTAAACATGATCTCTATTATTGTCTCATTTAGTGTCTCAATTTGATATCCATTTCGACGAATATTCAAATTCAATAAATTTTTCGAGACATGGTAAAAAGTAGTGCTTTATTTATCATAAACTTTTCTCTTACAGGGAGAAATATATCAGTGACTTTTCTGGAGTTTTCAATCACTTAAGCACTACCACTGATTGTGTTTGTCTCTTTTGTTGGAAAATAGTGTATATAGTAGCATTTATTAATGAGACACATATCATTGTCACCATAATTCTTATGAGACAAATATCATCACCATAATCCTTTGATCCCAAATATTTAACATTCATTTCTTCTTCAGGAAGAAAAGTCAATTACTATCATAAATTAAATCAATCATCATACACCTTCAGGGCGTTTAAAGAAATTGGCCATGTGAAAATGCTATTATAATTTTTATTTGTCAAATGTACTTCGGGACATTTGTCTTCAGGATCCTTATTTTCTTGTCCTTATCATTATTATCCCACTTCAAGTGGTAACTTTTTCTCTTTTAATGGTAAAATATATATTTACCAAAATCAAAGTCATGGCAGCAACTATAACTAATAAATTGAAATTTAGTCGCATTCACTTCTGGGAATGGACTAGAATTAGTATGTAATAAGTACAAAATACTTCTCAAATTTTCTCTCACTATTGCTACTACAGGAGCATATTCGAGAAATCAATTGTGGAGAATATCATTTTCAATATATCTTATGAGTAAAATTTTTCGACACAATTTCAACTGAGAAGTAATTCTGAAAATTGCAGAATTATGTTCTTGTAGCCATAGGTAAATTTATCATACCAGGCTTTTGAAATAATGACCATCTTCTGGTGGCCAAATCTTTTTGTTAAAGAAGAACCACCTTCAGGTGATCGAATCTTTTTCTTTAAATATTTCAAAGGACAAGTAAATCCTCAAATATAATTGATTTTCTATAATAGCATCTCCAAAATTCATTACATCAAAATATAAGTATTTATAACAAATAATTCTAAAGATAAATAAGTAGAATTAAAAAGAGAAATATTACCTCAAAAATGTCAAACAGTATATATTTGTGTTTAATGATTGCTCAACAGTAGGTACTTGAATTTTGTGATAATTCAAATATTAGTCATAAGAAATTGAAATACGTTTGTGGGTCAGAAATTTACCTCAGAAGTTACTTGAAGAAATGCTGGCAGAATTTTGGCAAAATCTCGTGTTTCACTTTTGTTCAAGGTAAAGCCTCCATTTTTACCTTTTGCTCAAAAGTAGAGACTCATGCTGATAACGTGTTGTAAAACAAAATAAACTACTATAGTATAAATTGAGATATTAGAGAAAGAAGTAGAGAAATGGAGAATGATATTCTTATATTCCAACAAAATACAAAAGGTCTTCTCAAAGGGTGTCAATGTACCTCTATATATAGGTACTACAAGATTAAAGGTACATCAATTCTATTAAACACCCACTACTACAAGAATATGAAGAAACCTATGATACGGTTTCTCCACTATATGAATAGATTTATGGATTGTAACTTCTATACATAATGTATGCATAAATCATGAATTAATCATCTTGGAAATATAAAGGGACATCCACATTTTAGTTGTTTCATAACATGACAAACATAATACATCCCTTTATTATGAATGTAGTATTAACACTAGCTACATTTTAAGGATTCATAGCCAACGAATGGATTTGTTATGCTAAAAGATTTTGTCTTTTCAGTCATAGCGCATTAAGAGGTTCCTTGCATGTTTTGCATATTTATTGAATGCATATGCTATTTGATTTGTAAATATTATTATTGTATTAAGTACTTCTCGCAAAATTAAAATATTTTTCTATCATTTGTGCCCTCACTGGAAAGTTATCCTAACTCCACCACTGCATGAAACTCTAAAATCTATGCATCAATCTGTCGCATGCATTGACATTTATTCTCATCATAAAGGTAGGTTTGCGTATTGAAACGGTATCTGAAAAAAGAGAAAACATAGCTTAAGGTGGTTTGGTCATATGCGAATATTCAAGACTTTTCTCTCAGCATCTTCTGATCATATATTGCTGCATCCACCTAACTTGATAATTTAGAGAGAGAGGCGCTTTGCATACATGTCACTTCAGCATGTTATTTCTCCACCTAGTAAGTACTTTATGTACTCATGTAAAGGGTAACATATTGTTCATACAGCCATTGTCGGTGGACTTTAATGTCATTATCATAAAAATTTCTAAACAAAAGATTATCTCTATTCTTTGATTGATCATAATAGGTGCTGAAGTGTACATATTTAAAGTAGTTGGAGGGCAAACTGTTTCTAAGACCCAATTTAGAGGGGCAAAGTGTAATTAATTAACCTCAAATTTTCCATGAAACTGCAGAAATTAGAGCATAGCCAGTTCTGCTAGAAGTTGAGATACAATCGGGGCCTATTGGACGGTGATACAACTATATTATGCAACCGTGACACAAGTATTTCATGTGATATAAGCCACAACTTCAAAAGGATTTTTTTGGGTCAATATTCCCTTTTCCTTATATTATTGGGATAATTTTAGAAACTGCCATCGAGGTTTTGACCATTTCATATTGTCTTCTAAACTTGTAGAAACATTACTTACCTTCATGTTAGTTATTTGGGATCTAGTGCCTACATCATTGACTCTGCTACCTTTACAACTTAGTTGGTTTTACATAGTTTTGTCCATAGAAAAAAATTAAGTCATTTGTTCATTGCATTAGTCATAATTTGAAGGTAATTTTTGTAGTGTATTCACAAAGTTCGAAGACAAGTGTGGAAAGCAAATAATATGGCAAAGAAGCCTCCACGTTGCAACCTGACAAGTACGGACGATGAAAGGGAATAATTCAAGAAAAGGAAGTGATGACCTATAACCGCGGTTTGGACATTGGAAATGTAGCGTACTGCACAAGCTGGAAATGCATTGGGGTGAAATGGAATTAACATAAATATAATGGGCTAAGGAGTAAAAATAAACCCGTTAACTTTATTAAAACAACCCCAATTTTCAACTCTTTCGTCCATAATAACAACGGAGTACCCATTTTCGTTGAATACAAATGTTAGCGATCGCACAATATCATATTCAAATGCATTTTTGAATAAAGAGCCAACTCTTTATGGCTTTCCTGCACTACAACTAAAGATTAAATCCATTTTGAGGACCATTATTATATTCAAACGGGTGTCTCAGTTTAAAAGTTTCAGCTCCCCTTGGCTTTCTTCCATTACAACAACATAATACCCAAGGTGCCATAAAGACAGACTGATTTATCAGATAAAATGAAATTAAACCCGTTGGTGAGTAAAAGACCAGCTCTTTGTGCCTTTCAACAGTTACAGTGACAGAGTACCCAATGTGCCTTAAATACAAATGTTGGGTTATGGGATAAAATTTAGTTAAAACGGTTGTCTTATAAATGACCAACTCTTTACGGCTTTCGTCCATCAGACAGTCAGGAGAACCCAATTTCCTTGAATACAAAATTATTTATCGAAAAGCATAAAAATTAACACGCAGGTGTCGGTTCTGTTGTATAAAACATCAAAGATGAAGCGTAAGCAGTACTAAACAAAGCCATGCTGGGGCCACCAAAGAGGAAGCGTATTAGGTACTAAACACACAGCCATGTTGGGGCCCGCAGTGATGCGTGTGTTTGAAGACAGGTGGTGAGATCGGAATCGAAGGCAAAAATTTGGTAAAGAGGTGGTGTCTACTGGCATAAATTCAGGCTCAGGCGGTGACGGTAGATATATCTGAGGAAGACCCTTCCGAAGCTGTGGTGACAGAATGCAGCGGCGTGGAACAGAAGCAGAGAAATCAAAGGTGAGTACTTTTGTCCATAACTTTGAAAAATGGAGTAAAATAACTAGTAAAACACCCGTACGTCTAGTAGGGTGATTTCTACAGTTCTTGTAAGAGGCAATGATAGAGGAATAAGGAATACGAAATACGGGGTGTAAGACCCTGCGTCTTCGAACAAAGATGAAACGAAACCGAGAAATTATCGCAGTTTATTTGTGCACTGAGCTTTGTGTACGTACGTAGGAAATATTGGTTCTCTAATTTGTATTAAATTGTGTAAAGGAAATTAAGCAGAAATGAGTGAAGACGTGAAGAAGACATTGTAACAGAACTAAAGTCTTAAAACAGAGTGATTTGGATGGCCGTGTGGACATCGATAATGGCCCCCATACTCCATTGCGAATGCTTATGTGAAAAGAATTAAAGAAACACACAGTAGAGGTTGAGTTTGTGGGTGTTAATGAAAATGCATGTCAATAGTGGTATTTTGTGCTAAAGGTTGATATAATTGCATCAGCCACACTTATAAAAACTGTGTATATGAATGTTAGAGTAATGTTTATCGTCTGCATTTTGTGAAAGTTGTGAGGTTAAATACGGTTTGTTAACTGAAATGATCGTGTATATATGTTTTGTTCCATTAGTAGACGATCAGTATTTATGTTACAAACGAAAGCATATGGGGAGGCTGAAAAAAAAATGTTAAGCGACCATGGTTAGAAAAAACATTGAACAACCACACAGGGGTTGTAACCATGGGGCAGGATGGGGCGCTTAAAACTCATGACATGGTGCAGGAAACAGGGAACGGAAAAATGGGGATGGATGGTTGCGGCAGGTTAAGGTCATTTGACCTTAACCAAGAACCTGAGTGTGACCGAGACACATTCATTGAAGAAAGCGGTGGTTCAATAGGAGGACACGAAGATGAGGAGGCAGATGAATTGGTGGGCGCAATAGGCGTGGATGACGTAATGAAATTAACATTTGACACGGAAGAAGAAGCTGGGGAATTCTATAATTTGTATGCGAAACTAAGGGGATTTGGGATTCGTAAAAGTAATGCCAAACGAGATGCAGATGGCATTTCAAGATTTAGAAAATGGGTATGTTGCTGTGAAGGTTATAGGAATGAAAAGTGGTTTAATTATGAAGACCGGAAAAGAGAAGCAAAACCAATCACAAGAACCGGGTGTGGGGCTTGCTTTCGCGTGAAATATGACATAGAATCAGTAAAGTATGTGGTGACACGTTTCATTATGGAGCACAATCACCCGCTGGCATCAGAGGAAAGTGTGCAACACATTAGGTCGCATAGAAAAGTGAGCGATGCAGAATATGCGCAGGCAAAAATTCTAAAGTTGGTTGGGGCCAGAATATGCTAGATAATGAAACATTTTGTTATCAAAGCCGGAGGGTATAGTAACGTGGGATTTTGCATTAAGGATCTATATAACCGAATGGACGAGGAACGTAGAAAAGATATTTTTAATGGCGATGCAGAAGGGACACTTGGGTTCTTGGCAGCGAAGAAGGATGCCGATGACATGTTCTTTTATAAATATCATGTAGATAACGAAGGAAGATTGGCAAGGTTGTTTTGGGCAGATTCTAAATCTCGTGCGGACTTCAGTGTATTTGGAGATGTATTGGTATTTGATACAACGTACAAAACAAATAAATACCGCAAGCCACTAGTTGTACTTGCAGGGGTAAACAACCATTTGAACAGTACTATTTTTGGCTGTGCACTGCTATTAGATGAGAGGATTGAAACATATGAATGGGTGTTAAGTACATTTGTAGAGGCTATGAAAGGTAGAAAGCCAGTAGCAGTGATGACAGATGGGGACAGTGCAATGCGAAGAGCTATAAAGAATCTTCTCCCGGATGCTTGTCACAGGCTATGTTCGTGGCACTTGCATAGAAATGCACGGAGTAATATTCGCTGCGAGGAGTTTAATAACAGGTTGTATAACCTGATGGTGAGAAAGTGTAGCACTCTTGAGTTTGAGGATCGGTGGGCTAGGTTGGTTAATGAATGTGGGGTGGTAGAGAATGAGTGGGTGAAGAAGTTGTACCGTAGGAGAAGGTTATGGGCAGAGGCCTATTTACGCGGTCATTTTTTTGTAGGTATGAGAAGTACTCAAAGGTCTGAGAAAATGAATGCTTTTTTGAATGAGTGCTTGAATGAAAAAATGAATTCGTTAGAAGTTTTGATTTGGCAATAGCATGGCTTCGACATACTGAGAGCAAAGCAGTTCACACAAGCGAAAACACAAAACCAGTCTTAACCACAATCCTGCCCGAATTAGAGGGGGGCGCAGCGGAGGTGTTTACAAGGAATGTGTTCTTCATGGTGATGAAGCATTTGAACAGGCAAGGACTTCTAATTTCTGAGGGTTGGAGCGAGGATGGAGGGAGTCGTACATATTATTACTCGAAATATGGTGGACACAAAATAAGTTGGATGGTGGATTATGATAGGTCAATGGAGAAGCTAATCTGCTCTTGCATGAAATTTGAGTCAAAGGGGATTTCTTGTGCTCACATGTTTCGCGTGATGGTGGTAGAAGGAATGAACAGGATCCCAGAAGCATGCATTTCGAAGTGGTGGACAAAGGGAGTTTACTGTACTAATAATGGAATGAAAGCATTTGTTGCAGACGAACAGCTGACACAAATGGCCAGATATGGCACTTTAAAGTCCAGTTGTAATACTATGTGTTACTATGCCTCCTACATGGATGATGCGTTTAATGACCTGCAGCAGATGTTTGACAAGCATTCTGTGGACCTAAAGGAGAAGTGGAGTGACAGGGGATATGGGGGAGACGGATTTGCAATGGATTCAAGAGTGAGGAACGATAGAAGTAGAAGAACATTCGGGCTGTTAGATCCCAGGGTGTCCCGGTCTAAAGGTGATCACAAGCATGCAGAAGCAAAGAAGAAAAGAAAGTGTGGTCATTGCAGGTACTATTGGAATTGCATACGTAGTTATACAGTAGTTAATTGATAAAATACATGAAGTGGACAGTGAAGGTAATAATGAAGAAGTGGGTATTTTTCGTTCTTATTATCAACAGTAGCAAATAAACACATAATTAAAAGTGCATACAAAGTATACAAAGTTATTGGCAATGCAAGAAAGTTGAAGTGGTGTAATGTTAGCATTGTGCTTAGTTGACGTGATTACTTGCAGTCACAAATGATTTGACATGTGATATATGGGTTGAAGATTGCAGGCAGGCCACAACCAACGAACATGCCCATACAAAAAGAATTCGCACAACACAGCAGTTCATGATGATTATATGGAAAATCGTTTGGATGACTCGCTGGAAAAATCATTTGAAATTGGTACGGGCTGGAGCGACTCAGGCGAATGGAGAGGACAAGCATTTGTACCACAACAATTCGGTAGCAGTGGAAGGGACACAGGTAGCCAACAAAGAAGTCCAGGAGAAAGATGAGACACTACTATTGTGATGCTTCGGTTTGCAGTTACGCAATAAATAAAGCAGGTTTTGGTGAGTAGAGGTGCAAGAGTAGTCTTTCCATGAAACAAGTACGAAATTGTAGAAGGGGAACGGTTTGTATCTTTCCTTCGCATTAATTTGTTTTGAGCATGAGAAGGCTACAAGGTATTCGTGAATGCGGGGAATGCTGGGTACAGGTTGTGGTGGTGTTTAAAAAAATTTGATTCCGTTACCATTGAAGTGTAAATAATGTAAGTTTGAATGTGTCATGGGCCATTGTAAGCTGTTATGACCACAGCCACTCAAAGGTAGTAAACAGTCATTATACTGATGCAGTACCTGTTGGTAAATGGCTTTGTTGTTCTTATTTTACTGTTGTTGCGTGTGTAAATTCTATTATATATTCTTTTAGGTGTGAAATGCAGAGGTTGAAAGAGATGGTATGGTTGTGCATGGAAGTAGTAGCCGTGACGACAGACAGGTTACAGAGCAACACCGGCTTGAGGGATTGTCTTTTGTTATATATCGGTGGGGTGAAGAGTATTCAAGGTTGCTAGGTCTAGATGGGTAAGTCATTGTAGTTCCACCGAAGGGGTCATGCACAGAAGGATCACCAGATGCATGACTGTCAAGGTTGCGTCGTAAGCACTGCTGTAGCAAATAGTGCTACTGCACTTGGTTAATAGGAGAGTAAGTAGTTGACAAATTGTTTATTAGACGAACCAAACTTGTTACGATCCTTTTTTGTAAATAGGAAATTAAGTGGAAGCGTATGTTGCGCAAAATCTCTTCGTGGGATAGACATTTTCCGAAGTGGCTACTTGGGAATCAGCTTCAGTTGCCCAGCTTTTGTAAACTGGTGCCTTACGCTGCTGCTATAAACTGCTTTTACGATATGGGCTGTTTGTTCCTCTCCTTGCTATCCTAACCAATGACCGTAAGGCCCAACGCCTTTTCTTTTGCCCATCGTTCCATTCAGGTGTAGGAACAGTAACTTCTGTTTCTCCCCATCTATTTTCATTACTCACAATGCTTATGCGTCTCTTCAGTGCACCAATAACAATGGTATTATTAGTTATATGTATTATATATGTATATTAATTTATGTAATATAATTAATATTATGAATTATACTAATAATTATACATATTTACTAATAGAAATTATTAATTAGTTCGAGTAACTTTACTAATACATTTGTACTAATATATTTAATTAACTAATAACTATCAATTACGATGTGGTTTGTAATATATTTATTAGGGATAATTTAAGAAACCTCCCTTGAGATTTCTGACACTTTCACTGGCACCCCCTGAGGTTCTCAAAATTTGACTGACCTCCCTTGCCTTTGAGTTATTGGGTCCCTTAGCTGACATCATGAAGGCCAAAATTACAAAAATATGGTATGAAGTTGGGATTTATTACTGATGTTGGGGTTTATTATTACCGTTTAGTTGGAGAAAAAAGCATCTACAGTGATTAATGAAGCCTAACAACAATAACACAAACTTAGAGAGTAATACATGAAGTAAAGCTGGATTAGGGAGTAAGGCACCATTTTTGTGCCATTATTGTGGCTGCTATTTCAGTTAGAAATGTTTTTAAGTAAAATTCAAAAAATGGTACAGTAATTTCTTATGAAAAAAAGTAGTAGGTTATCTACGTAATATAAATCAAAAATAGTTTAAAAAGGAAATATCCCATAAAGTACCAACTCTTTATGGCTTTTCTGTATTACATGAATGAAGTACCACAACATTTTATTATAAATCATTTAATTTTGTTAAATACATAAATATTTGCAAATAAAATTCAAAAGCCGTTACAGAAACATCTTTACGAAAGGAAAACTAGCATTTTTTGAATTATTTAATATAAATGAAATATTTTAAAGTAAACAAAAAAAATTGTCCATAATATACCAGTTCTTTACGAGTTTCTTCCATTATATGAATTAAGTACTAACTGTTTAAGAGTAGTTGACTTCGAAATAGAAGCGCAACTTTGAAATACGCTACTTAAATTTTAGTAAATTTGTTTATATATGAAAAATTGGTTAACTAGCGCAGTGAATTCAAACCCTACTTATGTATCGGATAAAAAAAGTACTCCAGATCTGCACTAAAACACCAGCTCTTTATGCCTTTTCTCCATAAATTATCCGTTTTCCCATTTTTCCATAAGCTAATTCAGGGGATGTTTCTGAAATTATCCCTTACAATATATATGTGTATGTAAGATTAATAATTTATATAATAATAAATATGTTTATTATTATGCATATAAGGTTGCAAAATGATTAAATTTAATATCTTATATACGTTATAACTGTGTAAAATATTAGTTAATTAGTATTTATATATATTATGTAATTATAGATAGATATTTATAATTTCTTTGAGGGGTTTACTCTCGGAAAAAGGTGCAGTAGGAGCTTAGTCTCGGAAATTTGCAGAGGAAGTTGTTGAAGTGAAAGAAAAAGGAAAATGTGTCTTGTGCACAAAGTAACGAAACAGAGCTGAACACGATTAATTTTTTTTACAGCATTTGTACATTTCCATTGGAGTACAATATTTCACGTAACTTGTTTGCACACGATTAATGAATTTCTTATTAATTATAACTATTATGCAATGTCCGCGTCATGTACGTAATCTAAATGCCTATGAATTGTAGAAAAAATTCCACATGTTTACTGACACTCCATCCGAACAACTTTGATACACCAGTTTTTTTTTTGGTGACATAGTTTAACAAAAATTGGTATACCTTGTTGGAACAATCCACTTAGGTAGCAATGCTTCGTCAGCCTCCCTCACACTAATTACTGTACAACAGTGTGGAAACTTGAACTCATATTCTTGTGTTGGAGTTGCATTCATACAAAAGGCTTTTCTGTCATGATATAAATAAGTTCGAAAAATGTAATGCATTAAATGTGATAGATTTATAGTAACAACAACTTCCATTTAAATTGTTTTGTTGTAAATATTTAATTTCACTGCAAACTTCAATTGCAGGTGAAGAACAATCTGGGACAGACGAAAAATAAGAACAGGACTATAAATTAGTTGTGGGAAATTTACGGTGACAAATTTTCATTCAAAGCAGTTAAACGGTACAAATTTAGACAAACAAGTTCAACGTTACCAATTATCTGTCAACTGTTAACATTTTCCGTGTTCAAGTTTAAAATTGTATCAAAATTACACAACACACGTGGCAATTGCTCACAGCTTGGCTTTGTTGGTGGGGACTCCCAACTAGTTTGCATACTCATTCCTCCGGCTACACAACCTTGTTTGCGGTTATGGGCCATGGGTGCTCAGTCTTTGGCATTATGAATTCCTTGACATTCGTGAGCTTTGCCTCTACCAAGCTCATCCGTAAATGTTTGCGTCCCGGCACTTGTGTTCGGACGCCTTAGAAACACAGGATTCCCGGCCACCAATTCCACCGCGAAGGCAGCGTTTCCCTGTCCCCTTTTGGAGCTTCATTGCACTTTCCAAAATTACCTGTATTTGATGTAGCCTTTGGTCCACCACTTGTGAGTTGTCCGACACATTGGATGCCAAACGAAATATTTCTGCACTTTTTTCTAAAACTTTCTTTCTCAGACCCATGCACTGAACAAGCAGGTTCTCGTACCAGTGTCTAGGCACCTAAGCGGAAACAACACAGATGGCTGTATTAATTTTACACAAATTGCTCAAATTAAATGGCGGGTGAAGTACAGGGCGAAGAATGCCATACCACATCACCAACAGCACATGGAAGAGGCAACCTATTACATCGCCACCAACTCTGTGAATGCCCTCTTGCTCCAGTGATCCATCAGTTTGTATGCACAACACAGACCAGGGAGGGTAATTAATTGGATGTTTCAGTGACGGTGTTGTAGCCTCACTTAGTGGCAACTGGTCACATATATGAATTACGCACTCCTTCCCACTAGGTGGCAACGTGGAGGAAGTCATTGGTTTCATTAGCCTGCTGCGCACAAACTCGTCATACGTAGCATATGGAGGGGGATCTGGGTATAGGCTTGTAATGGGTAGTCCATGAAGCACATCATGTAGCCTGTTTCCCGAAATTGTATCAGTGTTGTACATATCTGATAGCCGATGGGAAGGTTGCTTTGCACATACACCTGCCTAATAACCCTCTCGCCCAGGTAGTAAAATCTTCCCATGGGGCCATCCAAAAGCAATCTCGTTGTAGTTAGTTCCTTGGATTTGAGATACCGACTCTGTGAGAACCCTGAAAATGCTTATATAAATAACATTTCGTATGTCAATTGCATTCCTTTTATTCTTTAATAAGTCCTAGTACTACTTTTACTTGTTTGCAATTAAGTACGTAAAACACGTTATGTGGAAATTTATATAATTTTTCTAAGTTATGGATTCCTTGGTTTCGCTAAACTAAGTTAAGATTTTTAGAGCTAGATTAAATTTTTCGTATTAACATAAAATGTTAGATTTATATATATTGGTCAAACTTGATTTTAATAGTTTAATTAATCAAACAAGAATGTTAAGCGTTAAAGGAAGCTTAATACTAATTTGTAATCAATAAATTTTAGATAAAAAAAAATAAAAATAATACAAATACTCTAACCATATTTAGGACATAAAATTTCGACAACCAAAGTATTGCATGATTAGCGATTCAATTAGGCGTTCAAATCACTTTTGAGGACAATTTTTGGAGCTAAGCTAGGACCAAGGACTTAAGTGGCTAATTGGAGAGGTAGTGAAAAGTCTAAAATACCCTCACAGCTTCACAACATCACCCACGGCCATGACCATTTTCTGCAAAGCCAAACAGCTCCCCGGACACCATGATCACAACACCACCCAACCGGCCAACCACAACCTTCACCACTTCCACACACCACCACCCAAGCTGACCAACCGGCACCTTCACCACTGCAATACACCATCCCTGCCGACACTCAACCATTCTCAAAACCGCAGCACCACCTCACAACCTCAGTCCATAACCTCTGCACACCTCCTACCACAGATAGCATTCTACTCCCACTTTGTTATCATCGACCGAGAGGAAGTGAGAGGCCGAGCTGCACATCTTCCATTTCTGTTCGTGAGTTAGAGGAAAGAAAGGGGAGAGCTAGTGGAGGGCGTAGGAGCTGCTGACCATCACCATCTTCGTTAACCTCAAATCAACAACCACCAGCTGCAACCAGAACCTGCTTCTCGCGTGAGAGCCGAGAGGAAGGAGAACTCTTCAAACTTTCTGTCCGACAAATTAACTTGCTGAGAGGTGATTTCTGAGCCCAATGATTCTGGTTAAGAGATTGATTAAGCTTGGCAGTTGTCGAGTGAGCAGGGATTAGCTAGGAAAATTTTAATGGACTTAAAATCTGGTCACATTTAAACTACCGTGGATGATCGACTAAGTTCTGGAAATCTTGGCTGAAAGATGTTGTTAATTGAACTTGATTTCTAAAACTAAAAATGTTAATCAGTGGCTAAGCTGTTGCATGTTGAACTTGAGCATCTAAATCCACGTATAATCCAAGGAAAAATCCGGAAAAACTAAGATCAAGGCTGCTGGAATCTGGATTATGCGAACTGCCGAAAGTTGTTTCTGTAATTTTAATTAATTGGAGTAATCTGAGCACGGTGGTGATTAACTAACGGAACCTTGGATGATTATTATGCTTAGTGTCATGCATGAAATTAATTAGCTTGGGTTAATCTGGAAAATAAGAGATGAAACAGAATATTTTTTTTATATACAAGCTCACCCGAGTGAAGTCCCACAATTTCTGGATTTATGAATGTGTTGTACTGCTGCCGAGCTGATTTCTGGACTGACTTGTTAACTAATTAACCCAGAAATTGTGCATGTGTGAGTTAAGAGCAAAATAAAAGACTTCAACTGAAGATAATATCTGATGATGAGCTAGGGAGATTAGAAAATTCTGTCTTGGTTGAGCATGATTCTGCCGAGAAGAATGGATTGGATTTTCATCTAAAATTCTGTTTTCCTGTGGTAATTTGATCACTCAAGTGTAAAATAGCCGAGTGAAACTTAATGTGTATGATGTCTAGGACCCTGCATATTAATTCCATGAAGTTGATTGATGAATTAAGGAACCTAAGAAATTCTGGTTTGATGGAACCTTTTTGCCGAGACTGATTGGGGAAATGATTTGCTTAATTTGTTTAATTTGCTTAGTTATGATCGGCTGTGGTTATAATCCTAATTATTCAAGTGAAGATAAAATGCTTAAAAGCCTGCATGTTGAGTTACACGATTGTACAATGAGATTAGGAACTTGGAAAATTCTGGTTTAGTAAATTGGGATTCGTATGACCTGAAAAATTTCCGAGACCTTGAACTTGATTTTAATTGCGCAATCTGGTTTACAGTGATGTTTTGAGTTGACCTGTATGACTAACTAGTTAACAATGTGTTAATTAAACTTTGCATGAGGTCTTGTAACTTGGCTAACCAAGAAAATAAAATGAAGGCAGAAAGATTGTTTCATGAACTACCATTCGAGCTTGGTTGATATAAATTCTGGATTTGTGATTAGATGAGTACAATTGTAGTATGAACTTGGATTTGATTTGGAAACCTCTACTAGCTAGCTACGTGTTTTCAAGTCCTAATAGAGTACCAAATTCTGTTTTTAACCAAAGAAAATTCTGTTTTGGAACCCTTGTTATTGCTGGAATTTCTTTGTGAATTGCCGTTAACTTGAACCTGGAAATTTTGAAGTTTATGACAGTGGTTTAACTTCAACTACTGAACGGAAATTGTGCATTGTTTAGCTAAGTGATTACATGAGGAAGTGAGAGTTTAATAGCCCACTTCACCTGAGTAAATAAAGTGAAAACAGAAAATTCTTTCATACAAGATTCATCCGTGGCTTGCTAGATAGATTCTTGAATTGTCTTGGGATGTTAGGGACCTGAAATGCATGATAAAATGTACACGTAACCTGTGAAAACTGTTTGGCAAAGAATCATTCGACATCTTGGGAATTTGATTCAGAAATAGCAAAGTGTAGCTATGGATATAAGCTGGAAATTTCCCAGCCTTAGTCATGGTTGATAAAGAAGTACGTATGGGTTTCTTTATATATTTTGGAGCTGTGGAAAAATTGTATTACTACTGAATCCGCTTTATAATACCTTGAGATGGTCATGCATTTGAATTTTGTGGTGACAATGTGATATTATGAATGGAATTTCTTGGCTTTGGACCAAATACTTGAGTAGGAGGCTGCTGCAAATGTGGTCTTTGGTTTTAAATAACTGTTAGTAGATTTAAATACTTGAAATATTAGCTTGGTTGTCACATGAATTACTGGTTGGGTGCTAAGGGCTAATGATTGACGAAGCCTTAGCCATTGAAATGATTTTTTTATAAAGTATTATTAGATGATGGAAGTTAATTGTTGGAATGTCTTGGGACTTCACTTTTATTTTATTTGCTTATATTGGGTTTGCTGAAACCAAGTGCTAATGATTGATGAAGCCTTGGTTGACTATTTTATTTTATTCGGAAGAGCAATTGTTGAAAACCAGGGCTAATGATTGACGAAGCCCTAGTAATTTGCTATGTGATTCTTGCTATATTTTGAGCCATACTATGATCTCGAAATGGAATCGGAGCGGGGGGGGAAATTGTATAGACCTTACGAACTCGAGTAAGCTGCGTTCAAAAAAAAAATTAACCATAAATATTTTCTAGCTAGTATTATATTACAAAACTCTATATCTAGCGTTTTGCCTAAAACTTTCCAATTCAATAATTTCCTTCAGCTCAAACTAATCGTTTGATAGCTCTAGAAAATAAGTTATATAACTTTTGGAAACTCTAAGTCTTATTTTAATCCTCTTCTTCCCTTAAGCTTTGCTCTAGATTGTTAACCATAGGAAGTTTCAAAATACGAGCTTTACCAACTTTAGCGAAAAACTTGGGAGACTTGCTCGGCAAGAAACCCTAATCTAGGAGAAATAGTTTTTAATGATAATTTTTGCAAAAGCCGTAGCTTTAGGGAAATATTCAAAGTAACCTCCTAACTATGATTTTGAGAAGTTTGTCGACTTGTTTCTAGTAAATAATACCAGTTACCTTCTCTAAGGATGAATATAATAAGAAACACTTTTATTACTTTTGTCAAGCTCAATCTACATAGATTTTTGAAATCTTTCGAGAAAGTAAACTAGTATTAAATTAAATAAATTCTTACACGAATAAGTTTAATAACTAAATAAAAACTTATAGTTTCAAAATTTGGTTTTAGGGTATCGCGAGGACGCGGAATTCGATCCCCAACCCGATATCTGAGCTCCACTCTTGGTGAGTGTCCCTGCCTGTTCCTTTCCTACTTGAATTAAGTGCTTTCTTGACTTGATACGTGATAAATTGTAAAATGAGCTTTTGATCCATCGAAGTGAGCTGTGTGTACTTTATCACACTAGCCGTTCGAGTGGTGACTTGTGTAAAAACATTTTCCTCCTGAATCCTTGATTCAATATGTAGTTACGTCGTTGGGTGAATCCCTCGACGCATGTATCTAACTACCATGAATCTAAAAGTAGTTACGTCGTTGGGTGAATCCCTCGACGCATGTATCTAACTACCATAAATCTAAACGTAGTTGAGTCGTTGGGTGAATCCCACGACCCCTGTACCAACTACCATGACGAGTATATCTCGAGTATACTACGTCCTTAGTCGGCGAGCGGGCCCGGAATCGGGGTATGATTGGTGACGGGTTAGGTATCAAAATAAGGTGGTCTACGTGAAATTTAGGTAGTGAGAGTTGACGGAGGGTCAACTACGATAAATGGTGATCAAGCGAGGAAAATGGCTCCTGAGAGCCCCTGTATCCTACCTTGTGCTGTTAAACGCTTTCCTATTTGTTAAACTTGTTTATGTTATTACTCGTTGCTTGATTTGAGTGACTGCATGTTTTGGGGCACCACTGAGGTTTAGCTCACCCCACGTTTGTTTGTTTTCCTTACAGGAGGTGAAGATTGAAAGTATTTGCGCAGTTATGTTTCCTATGGTTGTACTTGAACAATTTGATTGAATTTTTCGGTGTGTAATGAATTCTAAGCTAAGATTTGTATTTTCATTTTGGATTGTCACTTGAAGCTGGAAAAGTGTAATCTCTAATTCTAATACACAATTTGTATGTTTGAATTAGTATAGTATATCCTTATCTTTTGCGAGCGTCGCTGGAAGTATTTAAGAACTGTCGATTGGCTAAGTTTTGTACTGTTATCTCTGAAGTTAATGTGGTGTTGTAAATCGACTTATTTCGGAAGAATCCTTATTGTGATAGCTTAGGGTATTTGTCGGAGGATTTTAGGTTAGAATGCTTGCGTGAGTCCTGGCGAGAGTTGGGCAGACGGCCCGCCAACCCTTTGGTTCGCCTTAGGGGGAAGTGGGGTCGCCACAGACTCGGCAATGCCATTGCAGGGAAGGGCAGCCAGTTGACCTATGACACACAATTAACAAGCGATGTAACATTGGTTTGTTCAACAGGTGGAACAAATTCATAACAACTGTTAACACTTAGGCGATAGAAACTATTGGATGTTCTAAGTACGGGAACTAACGTTTTTCGGGTCAATGGTGTCAATTGCGCGGCGAAAATGTTCGACCGTAGACGGTGATTGTCGGTTGGCTCTATTACACGAGCGCCATCGCCACATTCTGGGCAATACGTCCCTCTCGTCCTATTTCAGTTTATACGGACTTAGCTGAAGAATTTCATAAGCCCACATCTACACGTGGTCGTACAAATTATGTGAAGCGTTCGGGATGAACACTAACTGCCAGAAAAGTTTATGTAACGGAACATGGAAATGTCGAATTGACACAGTGAAGGCAATTCTGGACTTACCTCCCAAATGAAGCTGTAGCCACCAAGGCTTTTCGTCAGGCATGGGGAGACGGCGGACATAAATCTGTACAAGGTTGCCATCCCCGCCCCTCCCCAGTTATAATCCCCTATACGATCTACGTCCTCCAGCGCAGGCAGACAGCACAAGTGAATTGTTTCGGTCGTGTTGCTAAGTAAAGTGCGGCCAAGCATGTATAGAAAGAAAGCTCTAGTCAGATGTGCCAGCTAGACGTCGTCGTTCTCGTCAATCGCCTTGTCTTTGTAGAATGACAATATATCGGTAACTCTGATGGCACCGGCAGAAGCAAAAGCTAGCACCCAACCCAATTGCTCCTTGATGTAATTGGTATTTTCCCTAACATTGTAATCCCACGGAATGGGCAAGCCGCCCACTGCTACACCGGTTATACAGGTGATGTCCAAGGGTGTCAGTGTCATCTCTCCGAAAGGCAAGTGGAAGGAGTTTGTTGAGTCCCACCATCGCTTTGCAAGTGCGACAGACAACTTCCTATCTCTATCGGCCACGAGCAAGTGGCTCAGAAAATCCCCAAACCCAGCACTAACAACTTTCGCGGCCACCTTACGAGGCAGCCTCTTCCACCACTCCATAATTTCGACTGACGACCCTCTAGGATAAATTGAATAGACTTCTTATGCATTAATGTAGAACCAATTCAGCCATTTATATATATGTATAAACCAAATGAGGACTTAGGGCAAAATAAGCACAAGTAATTGTCGACATTGATTCTGCAACATTTACCCCCTGTGCAAGGAAAATGTGTGATATGTGGCTTTTCCGATCAACCAGTAGTTCCTGTGAGTGTTCTTCATCACGCGGTGGCTGGTAGCGATGGAGCCTGCCCATCGCACGGCTGTTGGAGTTGGATTTTGGACGAATATTGTGACGGCGCAGCCTATCACAGAATCCCTATCACCCCACCCGCAATTATGAACAACTTTGCCGTTAAGTGTTGCGGCCTTGTAGGTGCGTAGGCGTCTTTCTTCGTGAGAAATTTGAATAGTTAGACATTTTGGACGGCTGTGGCCAGGTTGGGCGTGCAATGCCCTTGTACCTTCTAAATAGGGTTGCAAATTGGGAAATATGTGTTATAGAGACGGTCGGCGCGTGTGCTAAGCATGTTTTCATTGGCCTTTACATACATACCCTTTTCAGTTTTACTTGGACGACTAAGGAAACAGTATTGTGGCCAACCTCCACGTCGTAAGCAATTAAATGTCTCCGAATGTTTCATTATAGCAAGGGGGAAATTGGATTAGAAAAGATGAAAAAATTTGAATTTAAAAACACAAACCGCAATTTCGGGACATTAACAGCTAAAATTGAAAAGCACCTGTAATGGATGGTCCGGACGATAAACGAATACGGGTTGCCACAACTCCAATGACACTACTATGTTGACACGGGTTAATATTTCAAATCAAAATAACATTCCACATATATTCATACTAGAGGTACTCGGCTGTGCAACGCACAGCCAGGGTCCTCTACAACATTAGTTAAATACATAGCAACAAATGTTTTAGTACATAATGAATAGAAATATAGGAAAAATATTAAGTATAAAAACAATTAAAATTTGCTGTGAAAAGAAATTTCATATATAAAGTTAACCCCAATTTATTGTGATTTGGAAAAAGAATTTTTAACCAATATTATTTGTACGTAATGATATCAAAAAAGAAAAGAAAGCAAATCCATTATGAGTGCATTATAGGTTTAATAGCAGCATAGTTTTAGTTGTAATTAAATAAAGAGTAGTCATAATGTTTCTAACATTTTAATAATTAGAAAAAATATAGAAAGCCACAAAAACCTGTCACTATCTTCAACATCAATAAAAAGAATACAAACTTGCATATTTTTCTTTCTTTTTTGAGAGAAATAGCGAGTTAATCTATCCATTTAAATCATGTCTAATAGCATTACCAATAGATGAAAACATTATCTAACCAAATAGTTATAGAATATGTATATCAAGTTGAAATAAAAACATGAATTGCCATATTTGTAAATCTACATATGCAAATTCAAATCCAACAATTTGTTTGATTGCAAATATGTCTTCTTAATCAAAATAGAATTTTCTAATAATATTTTGTAGAGTGACACTCTAAGCTAAAAGCCTCAATACTAACTTTCACCACCAAATGCATTCCTTTGAAAACTGCAATTGTTTTAGCTAGTCAAATCAACAAAATATTATTAACTTCTTTAGCCAAATAGTAATGACATGTCCATTTCTATGCCTAACAATCATCTCAAACTCTAATTACATTATCTATCATTATGGGCAATAAAAAAGGATAAGAGTAAGTCATATAGAACCAGTTTAAGTAAAAGATTCTGAAATCTAATTTTGCACTTCTTTTATTTCCAAGCTATCATTTGCTAAAATTAAAACCATGAAAATAAACTACCTATCATGGATACAAGCTAGTCATTCAAAATGTTGAATGAAGAGATATAAAATATTATCTTCACATTCTAAATTGCTAGCTCCAACAATTATTTTACACGTCATCCACCGTATCCAGTTTCTAAGCATTTTTCACAATTAATAAACTTTATATAAATTAAAATATAATTACCTATCCATAAATTAAGAGATTCTGATTAATTTTTAATTTAATAAGCATCATTTTTTTCTTCCTGATCATCGTTTACCTTGGATTTTCATTTATTAGATTTTTTTCTCCTCTATTGTAGTACTATCACCCTATTATTAAATAACAATTTTAATAAATAAAAAATTAAAAATAGAATGAATCAGCATAATGGTGTTATTTATTTTATGAGGGAAAAGTAGTTACAATTCTTTCATTGTTAGCCTAAAAATTGTTCATGTAATCACCACTCGTCTTGTTGTCAACCTTAGTTTATTTTTTCCCAAAAATAAAAATATCAAAAAGTAGTTTCAGAATAAATAAAATATAAAAAACAAAACAAATGTTTCTTTAGATTTGGGAAAAAATATTCACAGCATCACATACCTCTTTTGGGCAAAAAAGAAAGTCAGATGAAGAAGAAATAGGTGGGAAAAGCAATAAGCAAAGGTTGCTGATCAAGACGCAAAAAAAGACAAAAAAAATATCAAATAGTATATGTGAGAACCTCGAAAAAATGCTTACATATATATATATATATATTCATTTAGGTATATTCCAATTGCATATTGATTCTTAAATAAATCCTACCTCTATTCCTACTTGTTTTTAAATAAGTACGTAAAAGTAGTTTTTATGTTACAAACAACTTAATTGTGCAAAATATTAAAATTATTTGATTCTTGCCAATATAAATTAATACTTCTTGGCGTAAATTATTTTAATGCCTTGAGGATAATTCTTTGAGTTCCGATAGCCAAGTCTAAGCGTTAATAATATTAAGTGTCAGCGGAAATCCTTTACAATTACATTTAGAACATTAAAATCTCGATAATTGAACTTTTGCAAGAATAAAATACTAGTAGGCTAACAAATTTCATTTGAAGTAAAAATTTTGGAATTAGCTTACGAATGAGGACTTAAGTGGAAGGTCGAATAAGATGCTAAAAGACTAAATCAACCCTCCTCCATTTCAAAATTAACCATGCCCGTATTATCTCCATTCCCGCCATTGGAAATTATTACATACCAATTCATAGATTAACTAAACATATTTTAGTGCTACGTTAATCGTTCAATCAATTTCCTAAAAATTCGAAGGTGTAAGAATTTGTGAGGTTAAGGAGAAAATTTCAGATTGGTAACTCAGATGTATTAATGTCGAAAGGCTAAACTAATCCTTCATATTAACCAATACATTATACGACCAATAGGCTATAGATTAAGTGGGAAGCTTGGGACGTAAAAATTTCAATAATTAAGTTTTTGCAAGCTTAGTATAGCATTAAGTGTTTAAATTACATTTGGGGTAAAATTTTACAATTAGAATAGAACTAAGGACGTAAGTGGATATTAGGAAGAGATGTGAAAAGACCGAAACACCCCTCCACTATTTCAAAATTAACCATGCAGCCACTCCACGGACAAGCTCAAATTTTCAGCATTTCTAATCCTTTCCACCGGCTTCACTCTCCACTCCAAACAATCCAGCTGTATCCACGGTCGGCCATTCCATTTTATCAACCTCAAATCACTACAAATACTACACTACCCCAATTCTAAATCATCCCAGCACTTGTAATCACCATTTTTCTCCTCTGCCATGAACCGAGAACGAAAAGAAAGAAAGAACCGTGAGCTTACCTCGTTCTGTCCGCAAGCTAGAAGGAAAAAGGAGAGAGACCTGCAGTCTTTCTTCACCTCATCTGTGAGCTGGAGAAGAGGACCGAAAGCCATCACTTCTTATATCCGCAAGCCTGAGCAAGAAAAGAGTGAGACTGTGAATTTCACTTCTGTTCTGTCCGAGGGAAAGAGAGAAAGAAAGGTGAGTCGTGCGAGTTACCTACCACCATCCCCTTCATCACTGCCGAGCTATCCATTTTCCCTCCGCATCTGCACCCAATTGGGATCAATCCAACAATCAACGCCACGGTCTGCAATAGCTGAACCCGAACCAACCATACCAAGCTCACCAGCGAGCCGAGAAAAAAAATTTGGTAGCTGCTAGTCGCACAACTTGAACTCCCAAGCCGAGGTAAAAATCTGGTCCTAGATTAACTAACTATAGGTAGATGATGCTGGTTATAAACTTGCATGTAATGGTTAAGCACTTGGATGATGAAATAAAAGGATAAGAAATCTGATTTTTGACAGAGATGGTTCGGCCGAGAGCTGAAATGAAAATGCAACATTAATCTTGCTTATTTGGAGTAATCTGAGCTGACAAACGTGATTATATCACTAAGAATCAGATGATTAAGTATTGCATGAGGATAATCAATCGGCTAAGGAAGAAATTAAGATGAAACAAAAGAATTTGTAGCATGCAATTTTATCCGAGCTCGGTTGAGCTTGATTAGGAATAATGCAGTTTTACTTGGTTTATTTCTTGACAATCGGAGCTTGTAACTGTGATTAGCTGGTTAATAACAAGATGATTAAGCTCTGCATGCAACCCATTAGCTCGGTAAAGCAAGAAAAATAAGAATAAAATGCAAACTGTCGCACGCAACTTCATCCGAGGCTAGCTGAACCAATTTCTGGAAATTTGGATGATTTTTGTTGTTGATCGAATCTGAGTTTTGAACTAGAAATGTTAATCAGTTAGTTAAGTAATTGCATGTTGAATTTGAGTACTTAAATCACTGAATGAGCCGAGGAAAAATTTGATTTAAGACTAACGAGCTGCTGGAAATTTTCTTTGGTAATCCGAGAGACTTGAGCTGGAAAATTTAGATGATTATAGTTGTTGTTTGCAGATGATTTTGAACTGGAAATGTTAATTGGCTAGTTAAGAATTTACACGTCGAATTTGAGTACCTAATACCTTGTTTTAGCCGAAGGAAAATTTGGATATAAGACTATTGAGTAGCTGGAAAAGTTTGGAAACCGAGAGGTTGAACTGGAAATTTAACTTGTTTCTGGAATTTTTCCTCGGAATCAAATGGTTTAGAAATGCATGAGAAAGGCGTGTTTTAAGCCTAGTAAGCTGCATAGATGTGAAACTTTTGATACGATTGATAATTTGGTTGAAAATGGTGAAGCAAAGTGCTGGAAAAACTTGTGAATTGCCGAGGGAATGAAACTGAAACTTGTAGTGGTTTCTGAATTTGTTTTCTTGGAGTATAATGATTGGATATGCTTGAAAAATGTTGTCATAAGTCTTGTAAGATACTTAGTAGTGAAACATCTGATGTGTTGGAGGATTTAAACCAGAAATGTTGAAATGTAGTTGCTGGAAAATTTTCCATTCCTAGCCGAGTTTGGATAAGGAAACTATTTATTAAACTTTCATGAATTTTGGGGCTGTAAAACACCAACTTATTGTTTATTCGTTGTCAGAAATGTTTGTTGGATGCTAAGGGCTAATGATTGATGAAGCCCTTGGCTATTTGAATAACTTTTACAAGCATTTCAGTTTTGATGGAATTTAACTCCTGGAGTTACTTGTTATTATTTCTACTTGTTTGATAAAACCCTTGTGATTTAGTTGATGGAATTGTTTGGAGGCCTTGCATTTATTTTGTTCAATTGTGATCTGATATGAGTATGTTGGATACCCAGAGCTAATGATTGACGAAGCCTTGGTCTTTCGTTTAATTCTTGATCAGCAATGAATCTGTTGAAACCTAGGGCTAATGATTGATGAAGCCCTAGTGAGATTTCTATTTGAAATATGAGTTTGCTATATTGACGAATCTGAAATATTACGTGCTTGTGAATCGAAATCGTAAGGAATCCGTTTTGGTCCTGTGAACTTGAGAAAGTTTTAAGCAAGCTATTTAAATATATCTTCGCTCTAGTATGGTACGATAAAACTTAGTATTGTATGTTAAAGTTAGAAATTTTGTGTAGGGATTTTCTAAACCTTGCCGACTCGATATTTCTTCCTTTAAGCTTAAACTAGCCTTATTACTTTTAGAAAATGATTTCACTAGTTTCTAAAACCCTAAGTCTTGGTCTATTTCCTTTTCTTTCCTTAAAATGGTCCCTGGCTAGTTGTCTAGAGGAAAATTTCCAAAATACAAGATTTTAGTGACTTTAACTAAAAATAGCAGAAAACTTACTTTAAATAAAATGGTACTAGCCGCACTCTTATAAAGAAAAGTATTTTAAGGAAAGCCATATAAAACATTTCCTACTTTTACTAAATTTCAATCCTAAGTGGATGGTCGAATTATTTCGAGAAAATAAACTAGTAATATACTAGATAACCTTTTATATTTAGAACTTGAATAGAAAACTTATAGTTTTAAAAACTTGGTTTTCTAGGATTTAGCGAGGACGCGGATTTCGACTCCCAACTTGACATCTGAACTTCACTCTTGGTGAGTGTCCCTGCTTGTTTTACGCTTATTTGGTTAAAGTGCTTTCGTGACTCGATATGTGATAATTGGAAAATGATTGCTGAACCATCGAAGTGAGCAGTGTGTACTTTATCACACTAGCCTTTCGAGTGGTGACTTGCATGAAGTGTTTTTCGTGGATATCTTGCTTGCGCTTGCTAAGTGTTGGACGTAAAGTCGTTGGGTGAATCCCTCGACCAGTCTATAAGTGTTGGACGTAACGTTGTTGGGTGAATCCCTCGACCAGTTCCAGGTATACTCAAGTATTACCACTCTCGTGTTTGGCGTTCAGGCCCGATAAAGGGGTATGATTGGTGGCCGGAGTTAAGAAAAACAAAAAGATCTACATGGACCTTAGGTAGTGAAAGTTGACGGAGGGTCAACTACGGTAAATTTTGATCAAGCGTGGAGAATGGCTCCTGAGAGCCCTGTATCCTATCTTGTGTTGTTATACGCTTTCCTAATTGTTTAATTTGTGAAATTGTTACTCGCTGCTTGATTTACATGATTACATGTTTTGGGGCACCACTGAGCTTTAGCTCACCCCACGTTCATTTGTTTTCCTTGATAGGTCCTGGCACTTGAGCAAGACTTGAAATCTAATTTCACTTTATGCATGTAGTTTGAGTTAAACATTGTATCTTTTATTTTGGATTGCCGCTTGAAGCTGGAAAAGTGTAAACCCTGGAACTGTTATTTGGCTTGTACTAATGTATTTGGATTGTATGATTTGTTGCCTGGTTTGTAACGCGTATGGTATTTAAGAGTCGACGATTGGCTATCTTTTAAATGCTGTTATCTCTGAAGTTAATGTAGTCTTAGTTATTGGTCTATTTTGGAGGATCAATATTGTAATAGTTTAGACTATACTTCGGAAGGTTTTAGGCTAGATTTCTTGCGTGAGTCCTGGCGAGAGCTAGGCAGACGGCCCGCCAACCCTCTGGTTCGCCTTAGGGGGAAGTGGGGTCGCCACAGTATATACCAAAAAGAGACATTAAAAGTAGAAGATTATGAATCATAATTATTGGACTATGGAAGAAAGCAAATATCAAACCCATTCTTGATCTCCGATAATGAAATCATTCATTTAGTTAATTATGGGGGAAAATGAAAGAAAATGCATCAACTAATCCAATAGAGAAAAAAATAGAATAAATGATTAGGATGATAGGGGAAAAAATGGAGTACAAAGTAGAAACTATATAACAAACATGTAGTGCACATGAGGATTTGTTTAATTATCTTTATCTTTAATCAAAAAAGAGAAAGGAAATAAAGTGAGCAAAAGAAAAAACAAAGCAAAATGAAGAAAAGAAAAGGAATGGGCCACGTGTCAAAATGAGAGAGATCCACTTGGCAATCATTGGAGTTGCTATAGTAACTCCACTTTCTTCTTATATAATAGGTAGATAGATATTGTGGTAAAAAATAATAAACATATCTATACTAACACTTTTTGAAGAAGAGATGCTTAATATTTCGGAAAAAAAGTAATCTAGAATCATGTACATGGTAACAGAATTTTTAATGCATTTAAAGAGACAGATAGTGTGGCGGCCCCACTTCTCCCTAAGGCGAACCAGAGGGTTGGCGGGTCGCCTGCCTAGCTCTCGCCAGGACTCACGCAAGCAAACCGACCAATATTCACGTATGACTTAAACCAAAGTACAATTCGTCATCCGAACATGCCAATCTTTTAAACGATTGGAATACTAACACACATTAACTTCAGAGATAACATAGCCAACGGCATCTGAACATTCACTCTTAAGATACAACTCCAACTAGCTTAATACATAACTATCTTTATACATTACAAACTATAAAGTGAAATCATAAAATTTAAAAACTTTCATACAAGCCAAAACACAGGGTCTGCACTTTTCCAGCTTCAAGTGACAACCCAAAACAAAAGATACATAGTCCGATTCGATACAATATTTACAAAAACTACAAGCAGACTTCAAAACTTTCGAATGCCAAAACATGTTAAGGAAAACAAATATCGTGTGGTGAGCTAAAGCTCAGTAGTGCCCCAAAACATGCAACCATATAACACAAATAGTAAATAATAACTTCAAGTTTAAATTCAGCAAGTAGAAAAGCGTATAACAGCACAGGGTAGGATACAGGGGCTCTCAGGAGCCATTTTCCCCGCACTTGATCAAAATGAACCGTAGTTGACCCTCTGTCAACTCTCACTATCTAAAATCCATGTAGATTTGTTATATTTTTTTTTCCTTAACACGCTCCAACCAACTTACTCCCACACTGGGCCCGCACGCCTCACGAGAGAGTTTTGTATTACTCGAGTAAACCTTTTTATAAACTAATCGAGGGATTCATCCAACGACGTCACATTATAAACTAGTCGAGGGATTCACCCAACAACGTCACAACATGTTTTTACCAAGTCAGGATAAGAGGCCCTCCCACCCTAAGGTGTGGTACATTCCCCTGCCTGGTAGATCGGTTGACGAGTCCACGCTCCAGTCAACAATTGCAAGATATTCGAGAAAACATTTCACGCAGGTCACCACTCGAAAGGCTAGTGCGATAAAGTACACACTGCCACTTTGATGGTTCAAGAAAACCATTTTCCAAATATCACATAACAAGTCAAGAAAACACTTTAACACTTTAGTCATAGAACAAGCACGGACACTCACCAAAAGTGAAGCTCAAAAGTCAAGCTGGGAATCGTAATCCAAATCCTAGCTAAACCCTAGAAATCCAAGTTTTTTTAAAAAAAAAACATAAGTTTTACTAAACAAACTCTTGGTTTAAATACAAAAGATTATCTAGTATAAAACTAATTTAATTCCTCGAAAAAAATCAATAAATCTCTTAAAATCAAGACTAGTAAAGGAATAAAATGTTTCGTGTGGTTTCTTTAAAGATATTTCCCTTCTAGAGGGGCAAACTAGAACCAAATTAATTCAAACAAGTTTTCTTGCTGAACAAGTTTTCTATGTCTTTTATTTGAAATTATTCAAATCTAGTGCTTTTAACAAACTTCCTCTAAACAACTAGTCAAGGCTAATTTTATGAAAAACTTAAAGTTTAGAAGTTAATGTGATTACTCCCTGAAAGCAATAAAACTAGTTTAAGCAAAGAAAAGCATTAACTAGTCGGCAAGGTTTTACAAGTCCCGATATCTAAATTTTAATATTAACGTACTATACTCAATATATATATAACTTGATATTAAGATAAAATATTCCCACACGGCTTGATTTAAAGGTACTTGAATTCAAAAGACTAAAACAGACTTCACGATTCCAAATCCAATCAAAATTCAACAAAGGAAATCCAAGGTATCCAAGCAATCTCAAATCACAAACCATGGATCTCCCAAGCACATTTCGGCCAACTAATTGAACAAATTCACCAAAAATTAAACTCTTGCAAAAAGTACTCAAATGGCCAAGAGCTTCATCAATCATTAGCTCTTGACAACAAACAATCACTTCCAATCACAATTCAACCAGAATTTCAACCCAAAACAAGAAGAAAAATCACAACCAACTTGACTCCCAAATAATTCCAAAAATTCAGATTTTCTTTTCTTGTTTCGATAATCAAGAAAATTCCAACAAATTTCAATTTAAGATGTCCATTAGATCTCCAACTTTTACTTGCTAGAAACACTAAACGTATAGCTTATAATCTGTCCAACCAAGCTAAAGTAAATAATACACAAATCCAGCAAATAAACTCACCAAAAGTCCCAACCAATTCGGCCAGCAACCTTGAACAATATCCAGCAATATAATAGTTTAACTATAGAGCTTTGTCCATAATTTTCTTCAAGTTTTACTTCAACTCAACATGCAAAAGATGATTAGTAAACTACAAACTAGTCTTAAACATCCAATACAAGAATCTTAGCTAAAATTCGAAGGAAAACTAGTCAAGTGCTCAACTCCTTTCTCTCGGCCATGCTGGAAAATATTTTCCTTCAATAATTGCTTCAGTTCATGCCCCAATTTACTAGCTTTTCAAGTGTTAAAATCAATAAGATAAACATGAAACCTAAAACAAGATGTTATAAGACGTTTTACTTAGGATTATAGCCAATTATCATGGAATTTTCGAAATTAACAAGAGAGTTTCAGCCTTCACTCTCTCGGCCAACAAAACAGATTTTCCAGCCCGTTACTTCGAAATTTTCAACAAGGTTTCCATCCAGAAAATTCAGCATGCAATACTAAATATAGGTCGTATAGGGCATACAACAGGATTTTTCAAATTCAATTCACCAAAACATCCATTAAAACTCAAAAGAACCACCATCGGCTAAGCTGGAATTTTTCCAGCGGCCATGCAGTCCTCCAAGCAAGAATTCCAGCAACAAAACTCAAGCTTGTCACCATAAAACTTACATGCATCACCAAATAAAGAGCTATCTATAAGATTGGATCCAAAACTAAGTTCGAATGTCATCAAAAGTCACCATCTAACCAGAAATTCATCCAAATTCTCTCGGTTGACATGCAAGCAACCAGATTTTTGTATTCCTTCAATTTTCTTGCTTAATCAAGGTTAATTAATCTCATGCAAAGCTTGATCATCCAGTTTTTGGTTAGTTAAATACACATCTAGGCTCAGGTTATCACAGATTGACCAATTAAAGGTGTAAATTTCCAGCTCAAGCTCTCGGTAACTTCAAATCCTTCAACATCAGATTTTCGTGTGACTTAATCCATCATCTAACCACACAACCACCACATGCATGCCTATAATCTACATCATCTACCCCTAAACAACTAATCTAGGTCCAGAAATTACCTCAGCTTTGAGCTCAACACACACTCGGCTAGCAGCTGCAATTTTCCTCTCCTCTCGGCAGTCCAAAATTGCAGTCCGCAACTCTCCCTCTCCCTTGCTCAAGCTGACGACTGGAATGGAGGAAGCTTGGCTCTCAACCTTTTCACCAGCTCACGGATGGAGTGGATAAAATAGCAAGTCCCTCTCTTCTCTCTCTAGTTTACGGACAGAAGGAAAAGAATAAAAAGACTCGGCTCTTTCTCTCTTGCTTTCCTCTCTCAGCTCACGGCAGCAAAAGAAATGGTCGTGTGGAATGAATGAAATGAAAGTGTTGTGGTGATTAGTAGTTGATATAGTTGTGTGTGATAGTGGAGGAAGGAACCGGCACCATGGTATGATAAGTGTGAAGAATGGGATCGGCATGCTGGAATTGTTTGAAATTGGAGATTGTTCTAGGAAGTTCCATGGTTGCATGGTTGATTTGGAATGAAGGAAGGCTATTACGGTCCTTTAACATCTTGTTCATCCTTTACTTAAGCTCCTCATTCGTAAATTAACTCCAAGATTTTACCCCAAATGAAGTTCGATAGCCTACTAGCATACTAGTCTCGCAAAAATTAAATTATCAAGATTCAACGTCCTAAGCGTAATTATAAAAAGTTTTGACTTAAAACAATTTCGTCTGAATCCCAATTTCCCTTTAACACCTAACGTTATTAATACTTAAAATTAGCTATTGAAATTCAAGGAATTAATATTAAAAGCAAAGACACACTCTACGTCAAGAGATATTATATTATCTTGGCGAAAATCAAATAATTAGAATATTTAGCAAAATCGAATTATTTGAAACCTAAATATTATTTTTACATGCTTGTTGCAAAACAACTAACAATCAAATTCTTTAAAAAAAACTAAAATGCAAATGCAACACATATATATATATATGTATATATTTATATCTATATTTTTCAAGGTTCTCACAGTTAGCATGGGTGGTAAGATGAAAAGCGTTTCTTAAATAATTCAATGCATCAATATTGGACAGAACATATTATGTTAAGGTCCATATATAAAAAACCTATAATAAAAAACAAGGATCTCAAGTTCTCAACCAATTCATTTTGTTCCCTTTAAAAAAAAATCATTCTCCTATCTTGTGCCCCTAAAATTGTTGAATGCATTTACTTTACCATTTTTTACAAATTTTAACGTCGTATTTTTAAAAAAATCTCCGCAATATGTGTTTTTAGACTTCTTACAAATATTCAAAATCACAATCATCTATATCGTATCCCATCAATCCCCTTTATTTTTTATTCCCGTTTCCATCCATCCCTGTAACCCATACTTTTTTGGCAATCTTTCCTGTCACTCTTCAACTTCTCACCATTTTGTTCCCTCCCTCCTCTGCTTATACCTAACCTCTAAATTCATGTCGCTGCGACCCCGTACATTTAACTTTATGTATCATAATAAAATTAAAAAATTATTACAATGTCATGAAGTATTAGTATGTCAGAATGAAAATGAAAAACGAATAACACAGTATAATATCCTCAAGTACAACAATATATATATATACATGGCTTTATTGTTATGTATATAATGTAGCAATCCACATTTTTACATATGAAGACAGATATAACAATACATAAAATAATCACTGCTACCAAAATTCACCTTGTACCATTTGGGTTTTCCACTCTTATTACAATCTAATATCAAATTTGGGTCAAATATATAAAAATTAAGTTGTATTTTAGAGTTAACACGTTCTATATCTTTCTCTTAAAGTATAATGTTACTTTTTTTGAATGTGGAGTGTATAATCTCTCTGTACTGATCTATAATGTTCTCTAATGGTACCTTTTTATATTCTTTCCATACCAAACTAAAGTTTTATCACAATATTGTACGCACTACTTTGGATTTTAATACTGCCACGTTTGTTGATCTTTTAAATGCATGACATTATTTCCCTTTTACTTGTTAGTTAAACTTGCTCTTTTACTTAAGATTATTAAGTTAACTTCATAAAATATTAACAGCTAAGTTTTTTCTGTTACTAATAATTTGACAATGCTTTCCTATTATTTACCCTTCCACTTGTCAACTTCATACCAACTTCGCATATTTAGAGAGAGTTGTACCATGATATAAGATATGAAAGTACTAGGAGGCGTCTGATGGATAGGGAACAGATAAAAGAAGAAGGAAATGAAGATGCGTTTTCACATTTTTGAAAACTCACCCGAACATATCAGTAAACAACTTTTTTTTTTAAAATTTGTGTTCAGATTTATCGGAACTGCTACCGTAAATATTCACAGTCAACAATTTTATGGCCACGACATACCACTTACACTTGTTTGTCAAGAAATGCAATGATCAAATTAGTTATAAATTTTTATAATAGTGTAAGAACTGGTAGATGGGTATTTCTTAATATAATTTGTCGGATATCGATACATTTTTTAAAAACTATTTCTAATCTTCCCAACCAACCTAACCCTCTCATTCACTGCATTTAACAATCCTTCTATTATGTAAATTATTGTACATTACAATTTTTTTAGCATGTCATGCATCACTTATTTCAAATTTTTTGTATATATATACATATATACATATGTATATATATTTTATTTATTATTCTGTACCACAATATAAAAAGATGTAAAAATATTATTTTCATTTTCAATACAATCCCGGGCCTAGTACGTGTCAAAATACTATTGTGTCGAACTACGCATAAGTTTGGGGAAAAATTATGGAATAATTGTTGGATAATTAAGGAGCATAATGAAACTTTTTTTTGGATGATTCAGCAACTAAATTTGTAAATTTCAATTTACGCAATCAACTCGTAGGGACCATGACAAAATAAAATGAACAACATCGCTTATTCTACCCTTGCAAACAAATAAAATGAACAACCCATTTGCTGAACCCAACTCTTTAATTCTTTCGCTAATCTTCACAAGCCGCGAATTGTGAATTACTAACACTTAAGTTTATCAAATGTAAAGAAAACTGTGAATTTGCTGATGTGTCATGACTAATATCTGCGGCTACACAGTGCATATGGTCTGTAAAGATTGGACTAAATTTCAAGGCGGGAACATACTTTCGTCCTTTCGCCAAACGCGATTGGGACCGCCAGTGTTGCCGCCCCTAAGCAAATATGAAGGGGCACGCTGCAGTAGTCATTCAAAAACGTTGCCTTCTAATCTCACATTGGAATTCACAGTGAAAGGTGGGCCACCATTGACGTATGACCGTTCATTATCTGTCCAACCGTACACCTTTGTGCATCTTCTCCTATAAGCAAGACTGGCGCCAGTCTTGTCATCTTGGGGAATTACACCCCAACCGAGCTAAATTTGCTCTCTAACATAAGCTCCCTGTAACCTATGTGGCTCGTATGATCACCGGAGCCAAATTTTCTGCTGCCTTGAAAAATATAACTGGTGTGCCTTACACCAGTTGTTGAACCTAGTTGGGTCTTATTAACCCACTAACTCGTACAACAGCTTCCGTAAGCTCCCATCCAACATAGATTAAAATACAGTAAGTGATACAAATGTATTCTTACTGATGATAAAAAAATCTCTCTTGCATGCTCCATTCGACCTAGATTAGGAAACGTATTTGTTTACTTGAATGGAGGAAAGCCAAGTGTGGCCGGTGTTTTATGCGAGAACTGCCTGGCATTTTATGTCATCCCAACTTCATAACGCGTTTTGGGAAAACGGGTAGTCAAAGGTCATGAAGGAGAAAAGACTTAAAGAGCTAGTGTTTTAACCTTCTCAAATTATTTTGGGGGGATGATACTCCAAATTCAAGCAAATTCGCTTTGATACCTAAAAATGGGTACTCCGATTAAAATGGAGCAAACCCAAGAAAAGCGTATGTTGAAGTGGACAAGGGTTAATTGATAACTCAAATACATAATTTGGTTACTGGTACTCTGCTTAAATGTGCACTGTGGTATTACTTGTGCAACATGAAAGCCATAAAGTCCGTTTTGTTTAACCGTCTTCAATTCGTTTATTTGTAATAAGCAAGCTACAAACTTGTTCCAAGCAAATAAGGGTAGGAAAGGCATAAAGAGTTGTTCTTGTCTACCAAAATGGATTTATTATTGTTTCAGCCAAAGGAGGAACTGAAGCCGTTAATGGGAAAATGAGTACCGTCATCTTATAATGGAGGATAGGCAGAAAATAGCTGGTGTTTTATTCAGAAATGTTTTTATTTGTATTTTATCCCTTAAATTAAGTTGTGTATGGAACAATGGGTACTCTTTTGTTGTAATGGAGGAATGCCGTAAACAGCTACTATTTTCTTAGAAAACGGTTGCATTGTTATTCGACCCACAACTAAATGTATTTGTAGAAGGGAAAATGAGTACCCTGTTGTTGTAATGGCGGAAACACATAAAAGACTGGTATTTTATTGGAAAAATCATTGTTATTATTGTATTCGGAAAAACATGTCTGTCTATGGAAATGGGTACTCTGTTCTCATATTCCTACCGAACCTGTCCACAGCTGGTCTTCTACAGCGGAGTAGTGCAATTCATAAATATGCATGCGATTTGGTTCTTTTAATTTTCCCAAATAAAAATTTAGATGCAGTGCCAACTGTGACTTATTATCGCACTAACCTAACTTAGGTTCGTTAATCGTAGTCGGCAAAAGGAATTATTGTAGACACCAAAATTTTAGTGTAATTTCATTTACTATTTATTTTTTTTTAGTTTTTATTTGTCGTATTAGTTTTATTCATTTTTTTTTAGTTTTTAGTTTTTAGTTTTTTTTTAGTATTTTATTTTATTATTATTATTTTTTTAAAGTTTTTTAGCATAGAATTTTCAAGAAAAAGCATTCAAAAAAAAATAGGCTTAATGTTTTCTTGAAAAAATGATGAAAATGAAAAATGAAGAAAAATGAAAAGAAAAATGAAAAATTGCAACTTTGCTGTTTATTATTTCTAGTTTATTTATTTTTATCCGATGTTAATTAAATTGTTGTTTTTTTACTTAATTTTATTATCAATTTTGTTAAATTACTTTTTTAATAAAAAAAAAAGGGCCGCATGTAGCGGCATCTTCAGGAAAAATATGGCTGGCATCGGAGGGCTCTAAGATGCCCAGTAAAACCTCCACTCTCATCCTCACCTTTCAGGTGAGGGTTTGAGAGCAGGTTTCTGGTATAAATAGAACAAGAAACGCAGCTTTTAGGGGCGATTGGAACAGCTAAAAAATCTGAAGGGGAACAACCGAGGGATAAGATATAGGTGACGTTTGAAGAGATAAAGGGGCGGCTAGGTTTGGAGGGTAGAAAGAAATCAGAAAGAGGCTATTGACGGCGTGGATAGCTAGAGAGAAAAGAGCCGAGAGTGGGAGAGAGGAACGGCTAGGGTATAAACAAAGAAACCAGAAGGAGAGAAAGGGGACAGTCTTCAGAAATCAAACCTAAAGCTCGGAGCTTCAAAGCCCTCTGTCAAAGTTTGCAACCTGGGTTCGGCTAATCCAAGCATACCCACGGTGAATTAACTCCAAAGGCAGCAAAAGAGGTAGCTTCAAAACCCTGCTCTCGTCTATTTCTTCTAAAAAATTGGAACGTGGTTTTCTTGTTTAGTATTTGGGTCACTAGAATGCATTGTTTTTCGGTTGGTCAGAACTTATGAGATTGTTCATAACTCCAGTAGCTGTATTCTGAATTTGTTTGATTGGAAATTCATGAGCTAAAAAAGAAAAACATCAGTTTTTGCGTTTTCTTTCCTTCATAAAAATGGAATGGGTGTCATCTGTGGTTGATTTCTGCTGGCTTCAAAGATGTGATTTTTGATGGCTTGGGTAAAAGAGTTACAAAGATGGTTAGGTGTTGAAGGTTGTATACTGATATTCATGGCTGTCTTTTGTTCCGAGTCCTGCTTTGCCGTTTTACTTCATATAGCAGACAGATATTTTTCTTTCCCTTTCTATGGTCACTCATGGTTGTGCTCACTCTGGTCTTTCATGGATTTCATAGTAAGATTAACAAAGATTTGGGTTTGGTTTTCTGAAGCTACGGCTGAGAATGTAGAAAATGTTTTCGATGTTTGTATGATAAACATTGACAGGATTTGGCCTCCCATAAGTTACGCATGCCGCTGCCTTTTGTTGAGCTGGATCCATTTTTCTTTCTTTGGTTTGTTCTTTAGTGCTAGTAGTTGTTTTGTTGTTTTCCGTAGAGTCTCGTTGATTGTTCAAGAGTTTGTTTGAGAAATTTTGGGTTTGGTTTACCGAGAAGTAATGAGACTTTAATTGTTATTTTTCCTTTCCTGGCACAAGGCATGTGCGAATGTTAGTTAAATAAGTGAGCTTCTGTGGAATAATCCAGAATTGGCTGAAATCTTTGAATGAGCTAAAAATTTGCAAATTTTCCTATGCTGGTTTTCACTTTCTTGTATGCAAATGCAGGCACGCAATTTCCTTTTTGCTGTCAAAGCCGACAAGAAAAATGAATAAAGGGGGGGGGGGGAAGTTTTGAGCTATGCAGTTTGTGTTTTCTGTTTTTGTTTGAGAGCAATGCATGTTTGGTTATTTTGGGTGAAAGAATGCTGTTTGTTTAGCTTTCATCACTTGCGTTTAGCATGACAATGGAAAAATGAAAGTTGCAGCTAGTTTTGTTGCCGAAACTTGCTGTTGCAGAATTTTTCTTCGAGTTTGCATGAAAAGTTTCATAAGAACTTGCATAGTTTTCTGCTATGTTTTCGATTGTTGATTATGAAAGTTATTGGTTTTGCTACTTAGTCTGAAGTCACAGGCATTTGTTTGTTGCAGAAGTTTAAGTCTCACGTAGCTTGCATGAATTTGCATGAAATAATTCTCTGAAAATTGCACTTTGGCCCCCAAGTCTCCCTTTGTTTTACTATGGCCCAAGTAATTGAAAAATCCATCAAATCGACCCTTCAATTTTCTTTTTTCCTTTCAATTAGGCCCCAGCTTTGCGAACATGGATGTTTAAGTTGTTTAAATGCTTTAATACTTATGTGATTATTTGTGATTACTTGATCTTTTCTTGCTCCTGGACCTTTAGAGTTCCTAAAATGTTTCAATTGGCCTCGATTGATTGATTAATGGTTGCTATTGGGTCTTTAGTCATTTTGATATTTTAGAAATTTGATCAATGATTCACTTTTGCTTGGATATTAGGCATTATTGATCATTTTTAAGTTACAATTGAAGAAGGATTCGATGATTTTGTGGATTCAAATTGGCTTATTTACATTTTCCACTAAATTGGTGCATTAATTCTTTGTTTTGATGGTTTTTAGCCCAAATTATCCCTTTCTTTGGTGACTTTAGCCCAAGTTAAGTCGTGTTTACTTTACTAACATCATAAACGGGGAGGTATAATTTCTTTTATCCCTTTTTGTCTCTCTCCTATGTGATTCAATGTGCTAAGTGAGAATTGCATGTCTATTTTGCTTTCCTTGCCTTTCTTTAATTCCTTTCATTTATTTCATTTACTTTTGCTTTTACTAAGTTATTCTTTTATGGGGTATGTGTACACCTCTTGGCTTGTAATAGATAGGGCTTGGAGAGCAATTTTATCCATTTTTCCCTTTCCTCTTTTGTTCTAGTTAGCAAATATAATAGGGTCATTGCTTGCTTTTGTTGCTATGTGTTAATTTGCTTTATTAGGCTCTTGCATTTAGTCGAGCATGCTAAGTGTTATGTGCTACGTGTTTATAGATGATTTGCATGTCTACTTGCTTTCTATAGTCGTAGATGAATATGATGGATGAATGCACGTCACCACACTAGTCCAACGCTAGTTGTGGCTCATTGTCCCGTTTTCCACTAGTCCAACGCTAGTAGGAATTCATAGAAAGGGCTAGTCCAATGCTAGACCCAATAGGCCGTCCCCTCTCATTAGTACATACTTGCATGTTTCACTACATTTCATGCATTTTCCTTAGTTTTTCTAGCATTTGGCATGCCCCTCTAACCTTTTCCCCTTCATCTTAGGTTTTTGCATCTTCATGCTAGTTATAGGATACATTTGCTTGAGAGTCCCCTTTCGATAAGGGAAACGAGCGAGTGTGGCTACAAAAATAGCCTTAGCACGCTAGTTCTTCCTTCTAATCAAAGGTAAAATTAAAGTCGTGAAGTTAGGAGTCATTCCCGTACCCGATTTGATGCATTCCTATAGGTTCATACACTTTCATTCTCATCATGTCACTCCCTCACCCTCTTACCCACATTTTCTCACTACTTATATCTTTTTCAATACAAATGCCATGTTCACACATTTTTCTTCTTGTCACTTGTTTTTCTACCTCACAAATTGCACCCAATTGCACTTATATGTATCTACTATCATATTTTCATCCATTTGCACACAAACACCTTTATTTTCTCAATTTGCACACGTGCATTTGTCTTACATTTGCACACATGCACGTTTTCTTACATTTTCACACTTGCACTCATACTTGAGTCTTCATTTGCATCATTCGCGACCTCTATGAGGACTTTCCTTATTGGCCACCACAACTCATGTGGTTGGGACCAAAAAGCCTCGTAAGAGACATTTTAGATTTGGGATTGCATTTCTTTTTCATATCCATTAGTCATATCCAACATGCAACGCATATTTTGGGTAGAAGAATTAGGAAAAGTGGGGCTAACTCACGCAACTAGCTTTGGCTAGGGTAAGGGAGTGCCTTAGGCTTTGCCTTTGCCTTCTCCCTTATCAAATGTGACCCCCGATCCCTCTCTTTGGTTGCGTAGACCTAAAAGTTCTTTAAAAGGATTTGTTTACCTTTTCTTTCAAAATAAAAATCATTTTTTTTGGGTGACTTGGTACACCCTAACTCTATACCAAGTGGCGACTCCATTTTCCATTCAAAAAACCCTTTTTGAACTTTATTTGGCCAAACCGTTGCAATTCACAATCCCACGGCCTTTTATTTTCACTTTCACACACGTTCACAAACATATCCTACACACTACTTTCACTTTCACACCATTTCAAAAAGTGGGGCGCGACAATTATTATAGAGGTCAAACTGCTCTTAACCACTCAGTCGATGCACTGCAAGCTCCTCCATTTAAAGTCAGGTCCGTCATCCATATCTCCTCCTATAAGAGCTTCACACAACTAAACTTCTTCCTTGCATGCCCATTCACCCCCGCATTGGTTTCGAACAACAGTCTTCACTATTGCATGCCGCTTCAGCTTCATACAACCACCTTCTATAAGTTTCGCATCTTTCTTTACCACCTGTAACATGTAATTAGACGAAAGATTCGCTTCGTTCTGCATGTTCTAACCCCTGAACCGACCAGCCTCCTCGTAACATAATCCTTTTCCAGACTGACTCATGGCACTTGGACGACTTCCTGAAATACATGTCCTCAACAACGGAGGCATGGTCGGCTACTTTCAAGATGAGGTCTTACCACTTCACCACATTGGAGTGAAGTGGATAGTTGAGGAAGCACTGGTTCGGTTAGATAGGTTTCCCGGAGCGGAGTTTTCGCAGTCGATGCTGGTGTCTTGCATCCCCGTTCGCAACCCCATTGCGAACGAGGAAGTATTCCGGTCGCTGGTCAAGTGGCGCCATCGTCCACTCCCCCTTATGCAGAACCTGAAGGCGTTTTACATCATGACCTACAATGCCTGGTTTGTGGGCAAGGAGGAATTTGTTGCACATTTCCTCGGTCTAAAACCACTGCTCCATACCGACGTGTGGATCCTCTTCGGCGCCAACTTTGAAGACTGGTCTGTAACACGGTTTCTGGCTGAACAGGGGTATCCCGCCAGTATGACACGTAATGTTACCATTGCGGATAACCTTCACACCGCAACCATTTGCTGGAATCCATCAGCTGTAGAGATCACGTTTGAAGACAGAGATGCTATTGACAGCCTTCTCCTCACTGTGCGGCGCAAAAAATACCGCAGCTTTCTCAGAGTAGCTACCACGGTTGCCTCCTTAAACCCTATGTTTGGTCTTATTGTGGAGCGTTTCGAGTGAACGTTCGCAGGTACAATGGTGTGCTTTTAATTTTTTTTGTTCAACATCATATTTGGATGGTGTGTGGTTTTTTGTTCATGGCCCTTGCTGTTGTTGGACGTACCATGCATGGTTTTGATTGTTAGCATATGAAGGGTAGGGGTTAGGGGATGATAATATGCAAGGCCTGAAAATTAGGAGTGCACCGTTTGTCGGATATATAAGGGGAGGTACTTAAATCCAAATATATAAGTAAGAACTTGTTTCGTCGTTCAACTCCACAAATTTCACTGTGATAAACCTAACAATGTTGTGCCACATCCCAATTGGTTGTACATAAGCTTCAGCTTGTTCAGTTGGCTGGCTAAGCTGAAGTTCATATTTAACAACGCAGCGATTGTCATCGCAGTGACTAATGACGTTCATCGATCAATCAACGATCCCTAGTACCTCATCCGCACACACATTTTGGGGGACAAAGGGAACAGGCATTTCGAAAAACCACATAATGCACAATGTAAACAAAAACCAAACCTAGTATGTTATATAACGCAAAATCACCATTTAAACAGTAACACTCCGCCGGTTGGACCAACTCAGTTGCACATGCGGCAACCACTGGTTGACAACGGATGGACAAAAGGCAATGCCACAGCAGTAGCAACCAAAAATACAAGAGGCTGTAAACGAGCCTAAATGCCCATTCTATCCTTACGGACACCATAGTCCAGTACTGTACGGGGGGGGTTTGGAGGGAATGCAATCAACACCAACACATTAATTCACGGTTTCAGAACTAGAACAAGGACTACCGCCACCACAGCTACCACAGCAATGTTAAGGATCGTCACGTTCCTTTGCATGCTTCTCAGTTCAGCTATGATGGCAGACACCTCCACCGCGGGTGTATTGGTGATGGGGGCGGTACTTGACGGGGCGGGATCAGGAAGTTCAAACCCCGTTGCTCGTGCAAAATCATCACACCACCCAATGAACGTTCGACAGGGCCTCTGCAATACAACTACCTTAGCAATCTGAAATTTTTGTTCGGAACAGTTCTACCGAAGAACTTACCAGGGCGTTAGTGCAGCGATAGTAGTGGCGCCCCCTGTTTGCTTCAGACTTCCAGACAACACGAACTGCACAGTTTCGACCATAATTGCAATATAATGTATATGCCAGACCGTGCTATTAACCGACCCGGCTGAAGACGAAGAAGCCATTTGCAAAGGTTAATCTCCTCCGCTACACCGCTTAACTTTATCTCTGCCAAACACAAGGACACGGTGCTCCCACGGTGTCCACAGACAGCGCCTTTAACAAGAATTTGGGGGTTGGAGGGAACAGGTTTTCCCCAACAGTAGTCAACACATTTGTTTGCTTATTTGGGTTTGGAATGAGGTTATTGTTTGGTTAAGTACTTGGAGTCTCCCATCATGTGTAGTTGATGTTTCGGAACGAATACAATAAATATGAATAATCTCAAAAACCTTCCCTGAGGTTTCTGACAATTTCACTGGCATCCCTTGAGGTTCTCAAAATTCCACTGACCTCCCTTGCCTTTGAGTTATTGGCAACAATGCAGTCCAAATCTGATTACAATATCTTCTCCTCATGTGTGAGAAGGTATTTTTATGGGATAATTTCAGAAACCTCCCTTGAGGTTTCTGACACTTTCACTGGCATCCCCTGAGATTCTCAAAATCTCACTGACCTCCCTTACTTTTGAGTTTTTGGTAACAATGCAGTCCAAACCTGATTACAATATTATTTTGATGTGTGAGAACGTATTTTTATTCCATGGATACCCCTTTGGTCCTTGTATTGGTAGAAGATTGAAAGAAGAATAAATTATTAGAATGATTACTAAAGTTGAAGGGTTATAAGTACAATATAAAAAAATGTAAGCACCAGATGTGCCAGGAAAAATGCCGATTTTCATAAATTTTAAGTCAACTAGTAGGTTATCTATTTAACATAAAATAAGTAACTAATTAAACTAATTAAATGGAAGAAACTCGTAATAGAGGAAATCTATACAAAACGGATACATTACTGGGCAATTACCTTTTTTTTTTTACTTTCACGTATTTAATTTATGTTAAATACAAAACCTATTAGTTTTCCTTTCGTAAAAATATTAGTATATCACCTTTTAAATTTTACTTATGTTAACTAATTGACAAATGTATCTGCTGGTTGGTAATTACATTTAACTAGAATAACAGAAATTTAATATGTAATGAAGGTGATTAAAAAATTATTACTCCTAGGCGGCAATAGAAGAAGTAATTTGGTGCCAATTTCTGAAAGTTAAATTTATGTATTTAACATAAATTTAATATGTGAAAGTTACAAAAAGAAAAAGAAATAGCGCATAACATACCAACTCTTTATGGAAAATTGACAGGTTTTGTAGTATGTATTGTACTGGCTTTTTATGGGAAACATACCAGCTCTTTATAAGAAAAATTGGTTAAATAGCAGCCAAAGGAAAACTAGTATGTTTTGTACCAACTTTTTATGGGCAACATACTAGCTCTTTATAGCAGCAAATACCGGCCAAGACAGAACTAGTATGGTTTTTATTTAACATAAATTAAATATATGACAGTTTAGGAAAAATTGAACAAACAACGCATACTATACCAGCTCTTTATGGGAAACTGGCATGTTTTGTAGTACGTTTTGTATCGGAATTTTTTTGGAAACATACCAGCTCTTTATAGGGAAAAAGGGTTTAATAGTGGCCAAAAGGAAACCTAGTATGTTTTCTATGTAAAATAAATCAAATATGTGAAAGTTACATAAAATAAAAAATGTTATGAAACAACTAAAAGTGTGGATGTCCCTTTGTATTCCCAAGAGGATTAATTCATGATTTATTGCTATATTATGTATAGAAGTTACAATCCATTACAGGTACAATCCTCTACTCATTTTGTCTCATATTTCAATTCAATTATAGTATTTCATTTTATTAGTTTTATAACAAAAAATAATACTCAGTTCTTATAATAGAGAAAAGCCTTACAGAGGATAAACACCAGCTCTTTATGCCATTTACCCCACTTGGCGAATAAACACCAGCTCTTTATGCCTCTTCTCAATTAATGGGTTCCAGTCCGGACATCCGTGGCAGCATACGAGGAGTCAGTCTAGCGGGAGTATATGCATCGGATGCGACCTTTTGGTTGCCATTTACCCTGTCGAACCTGTCTGTCAAATCTGTGCTAGTGACTTCTAGAAGCTGGTTGACGACCCATTACAGGTACGAACTAACCCTCCATGTTTATCACTGTGGAAGCTCCTTTGCTCTGCGATGAACGTCGGTCAATTTACGATGTACGTTAACTAATTGACTGTTCATGTTCCCTTGCTATTGGTGTATTGTTACGGTTCGGATGAATTAACCGTATTGACAGATACGTTGGTCGGTTTGTAAAATTGTTTCGGATGACAGTTTTTTGACGACAGAATGTTGCGTCGTTTGCAGGAGAAGTCGTCACTTTCCCATTTCTATTCGTTTATCGCTACGGTTAGTCGGTCTCCCAGAAATTCGGGATATTACACCTGATCAATCATTATTGGATTTTATTAGGAAGTAGTTGTTGTTTGAAGTTTACTCCATTCTTGGGGCTTTGAGGGATTCACTCAACTGTGGCCAGTAAAAGGAGTTAACCGGACATGGCCAACGAACAAAAAGGGAGTTCAAGACCTCCATCCTCTCCCTTCCGACCGAGGTGCTATCCGAGGTGCTTGCACGTGTCTCATCTTCTTCATCCACTGATCTTTTCCGGGCAAAACTATGGTTCGTTCTGCTATTAATGATACAAACAAGAAGAGGCATATTCTTGTTTGACCTGTGCTTTTCGTTTGAGTTTAATGGATCATTTCTCTTATTTTGCAGCTGTAAGTTGTTTTACGAAGTTTCGGACGCAGACAACATTTACCACCGGGTGTCACTCGACAAGTTTGAAATCGTTCCGTGGCAAAAAAATGACAAAGTGTCGAGGTTCTTGAAGAAGTGTAGAAAAAGCAAAAATCCAGAAGCCTTGTATCGAAAAGGAGTGGTAAGCATCGGGCCGATGTCCCGTTTGCTTGAATATTCTGCCTTTTTATTTGAAGTTGCTAATGAACAATTTAGTCATGTACAGTATAACTCCTGGTTAAAGTTACGACAAGTTGGGTTGCTTTGGAACGTAAGACGCAATAGTAATGGGAAAATTCGGTAATGTTTTAAATGGAATAGTAATGAACTAATATTCCATAAGCATACTTGAGTTACAAAATTTCTAGATTAAGCTCACATCATCTCTTTCATTTGAATTTCATCGTGATTTTGGTCTGCACACTTTACCCCAAAAGATATATACAATAGGTTACTGCAGCTTTAGGCCCCAGTAAATAATTCTTGTCCCACCGCCACTGTTCCGCCTGCACTTTTTGACTTTTTCGTTACTATTTCAATCAGTTTTACGCAAGACTGTAATATCAACTTTGCACTGCTTAGGTTGATTATTTTACGGACAAGCATGAGGACTCAGCATTGGAATGCCTGGAAGAAGCTGCCAATTCAGGCCATGCCGATGCTGCATATGCGTTGGGAATAATTTACATCTTTATTGGTGGGGACGAGTTAAAGCGCAAAGGTATGAGACTGCTGAGCAGGATGAAGAAATCCAGAATTCTGAAAGGCAAAGTGAAACTTTGTTGTGACAATTTACGAGTGCTGCTGAGGATGATATGGGTCAAGAATCCTGTGTTTCTAAACCCAACGCCCATTTGTTGTGCCATGACACATGAGAGGAAAACATCTTCATGGCCTATGGATGCCGATGACGTGGAGGAGAGTACATGTGAAGGCTGCGCTTGCGATGAAGAAATTGGAGTAATTTGTGCTGCCCTACCTTATCGTTAGTGTATAAGATTGAATGTTGAGAACTCCTTTTACTGCACAAATTTGTCACCATCGTGTACAAATTAATTATGTTTGGCAACTGAATTGACCGCTACTTCTTACTCTCTTAATATTACTGGTATGAAAAGCTAAATAGCTTATCTTGGCCCTTGTATGTTCTGTATTTGATCGAATCATTCATGAAGTTAGTATGACGATTTTCTAAAAATCTGGTGCGTTAACAAAAGGGTACTCTGTTCTTATAATGGAGGAAAGCCATAAAGAGCTGGTCTATTAAGAGAAAGTGATACTATACAGAATGTGACCATGATTTGATTTATGAAATTATCCAAAGAAAATTTAGAATAATTTTGTCAATTTAACTAATTAATTATTATATATATTCATATAATGCATTATATAATTATGCTAATATATTATATGGTACGAAGTATAGTATATATTTATTATAATGTTTAGTATATATTAGTATACGTATAAGTAATAGGAATCATTATAATTATATAATATATTATTACTATATACACATATATATTATAATTATATGCACATATAATATACATTTATAAATATATATAAATAGTAATATGTAAATATATTTTATAAAAAATTTTAAAATATATTTTTTAAAAAATATTTTAAATATATAATGTACTTTATAGTCATATAATATATTAGTATAATTATACAATGCATTAAATAAATATATATAATAATTATTTAATTAAATAAACAAATTCATTCTAAATTTTCGTTGGATAATTTCATAAATCCAAATCGTGGTCACTTTCTGTACAGTACCACTTTCTCGTAAAAGATCAGCTTTTTATGGCTTTTCTCCATTATAAGAACAGAGTACCATTTTTTTCATAAATAAATTTTTTTATCGGGTAAAATAAAAATAAAATCGATTTACGTTAATTGACCAGCTCTTTATGGCTTTCCTCCATTATAAGAACAGAGTATCCTTTTTTCCATAATTAAATTTATTTATCGAATAAAATAAAAATAAACTCAATTTACAATAAAAGACCAGCTCTTTATGGCTTTCCTTTATTATAAGAAAAGAGTACCCATTTTTTCGTAAACAAATTTATTTATCGGATTAAATGAAAATAAACAAGTTCTTGAATAAAACGCCAGCTCTTTTTGGCTATCGTCCATAAATTATCCATTTTCTGATTTTTCCATAAGCTAATTCAGGGGAGGTTTCTAAAAGTATCCCTTATAATATATGTGTATATAATATTAATAAATTATATAAATACATAATTACATTTGTTATTATAAATAGATTGTAATATAACCCTTTGTAATTTGGCTTCCGCATAACCCACTTCGGAATACACGCTCGAATACCGAATCGGGTTGATTTTCATTTGACTAAATCAGGTTTGCCTCCCCTTCACGCCTGTCCCCACCTGATCAATTATCCCACAAAAGCTTGTTTTTCTTGAACTTCTCATCGTTTCTCCTGTTAAGCCCATCAAAAGCTCCGTTGTTGTGTAAACACATTGAAAAGTTTCGGTTTAAACTTTCCCCCCCTTCTGAAATTTGGAGCAGTTCGAAGAGTTTTAGGCGGCAAGGTCCAAAAAAATCGGATTTATCGCATTCGCTTCCTCTATTGCTCAAAGTACTCAACAATTGAATCACATCCCGAAGCAAGCATAGGCAGTAAAATAGAGGCCTGTATGAGTCTTCCAGTGTATGCAGGTATGTGGGTCGACGTAGAAGTTCTCGCTGGTGAGTGTATCGATATCACGGAATATCTTAATGCCCAAAATTTGTTAAATTTGCTGGCAAATAATGACAAGTGCTATGATGCAATGGTTAGGGAATTCTATGCTAACTGTAGGGCAAATAAGCAGAAGTCTGTTCTGCGTTCAGTGGTTAGGAATGTACACATGGAATTATCTGCTGAGGTTTTGTGTTCAGAGTTTGGATTGGTTGACAGTGGATACACTGTTGACTATAAACGGATTAGCGCAAAGAATGTAGATAAGGTTGCTGTGAAGGGTTACAATGACCTAGAATTTCTTGGAGAGATTAGGCTAAATGGTGACAGAGTTATGAACATGGGCAAAAAAAATAAGTTTTATGCGCCGTATATGAAAGTGTTGCCACGGCTGTTACATCTGATAATAACTCATAATATTGTACCTAAAGCCGGAAGTATCACTTTCGTTAGTGCATTAGAAAGAGTTATATTGTGGCATATGTTACACAAACAACCCGTCAACATAGGCAATTTGATCATTGCAACAATGCTCAACAGGATTAGGAAGATTAAGAGCAGGGAGAATAAGAGAACACATCTCCCTTTTAGTATGTTGTTGACCAGGCTCTTTAGGCGCTTTAATGTGCCATTCTTGGCTGACCATGTTGACAAAGGATTTTACGCCCAAAAAATAGGAGTATCGTACTTCAAAAAATTGGCATTCAAAGTTGAAGATGGTGGTTGGATGTGGAAGAAATCCTATACCTCTGATGCTGTCATTGGTCAGACTGGGGACACGAATAGAAAAGTTGAAGAAATAAAAGAAATGGATAAGAGGGAAAAGTGTGCTGGGGTCGAGGTGCGGCCGGTTGTGAGGGAAAAGGCACACCTTGAAGATGTTGTCATACTATCTGAACAAACCAGAAAAGGGGCAACTGTATGTAACAATGTTATTTTACTCCTTTTTGTTTCTTCTTCTCGATGGCAACACAAGAGCATAACCCAATATTTGTATGACTAGGTTGTGGATAAAGTGACACAAATTTTACAAAGAGTTGGTGCCATCGAAGTGAAGGACTGTGGATTTGAGACATTGCCATTTCTATGAGATGTAAGACATGCTCTTGCTCTTTTCTGTAATCCCCTTTATATATGCTAATACCTTTATTGTCCAGTGTCTACCACAAGCTTCCGGCGTAGCACCTGATGAATTGAAAGAAGTCGTATGCTTTCATGTCAGAGAACTCGTCCCGCAGATGTATGTTAAAGTATCGATACTGTCAATGGCTAACAATGATCTCGCTTTCATCTGATTATTGTAATCATGTCAATCATTGTTCACAGCTGTGTCAGTACACTAGATAGGCAACATCTCTTTGATATTACAAGAGAAGAACTGGAGCAAGTGATGCTTCAGGAGACATGTCTCAGTGACAAAGTAAGTTTTTTATGCGATTGCACAGGCCTACCTTGTTCACTGATCTCGCTTTGTATTTCCACTCTTATTGAATGTTTGAATTTGTTCCATTCTGTGAAGGTTGTGACCCAGTACCTTCACTTACTCCAGAAAGAATATAAGCAATTTGTTTTCTTCAATCCTATGTTTTGGGTACGTAAGGAAAATTATTGTATGTGCTGTTGTGCCTTGCAAAATGTGGACCTAATACTTGCTTCTCAATCACTTCATTGTAGTTGAAATGCGTGTTAGACTATCCATGCATATTTCTCGCAACCAAAAAGCCATTCGTTGATCAAAGCAATGACGACTCCATGACAAATCCTGAAAAGGTAAACATTAGCTATCATTCTCGCCTTAACATTCTTATACAATATGAGTAGCAGCTGCATGTTAGTGGAATTGGATTCAGCCTAATATGCCTTAGCTTTTAACACATTCGACATTGCTTGTTGTATGCGATTGCAGATTTTTTTTCCAATCATTTATTCAAATTATTGGTTGCTCATGATTGCACAAAGAAGTGTACATTGTTGATTCTATGGACAATTACAAAACCTTCTACCAAGGTTTGATGCAATCTGTGGTGAGTAAACTTCAAAATCGTACCTTAACTTCATTTTCGAAGAAGGTAACATATTTCTAACATTCGATACTTGCTGTATTTATTTCCTTTTTAGGAATGGATTTTGATTGAAATTTTTCACGAAAATCAACCCTGGACATTTATTCTTGTAAAACACAAACTAAAACTGTAAGGCCCAAAGACAACCTAAGAGGGGGGTGAATTAGGTTGATTAAAATCTTAATTAAATTTATGCACTTTTTCTTTAATAAAAATTTACCTTCTTTTCTAGTAATGATCAACCAAGTAGATTAGAAGAAGAGAGCAATGTTGATAAGAAAAACAAGTATAGATAAGCAATGAGAATTTTATTAAACAAAAAGAATAAGATAGAATATCAAACCGATTGTCTACCAAGCTTTCCTCAAATTTGAAAACCAATCACTAGGTTGAGCAACTTCTCTTTGATGAAAGATGATCAACTAGATGTACAATGGAGGGAGCACTTCCTCCTTGCCCTAAGCCTCACTTAGTCAATCTAAGAAGTTTTACAATCACTCAGATAACCCTCAACAAAGCTACACTAATGAAACTTTCAACCACAAGAGAAATGCTCACAAGAAATTCACACCACTTGGAGAACAAATCTAGCTTTGGAGACTATTTTCTAGCTAAAATATCTCTTGAGATCTTGTAAACAAAGTGTACAAAAGTCTCTTCTTGGTTCAGAACAGTTTGTATTTAAAGGGGACCAAAAATGGGCTTCATTAATGCTTCAAACGGATAGAAGGTAGATAAAGAGTCAGCTAGCCGTTGGGGCTGTCGGACGTCCGACTACCAAATCATCGTCCGAACCTATCGTCCGAAAACAGCCAAGTTGTAGTTCGGACGTCCGATGCGTTTTTTATCGTCCGACAGCATTAGCGTCCGATCGTCGTCAGAGAGTTGGGAAGTCTTCTTGGAATTTTTCGGACGTCCGATGCGGTTGATGTGAGTCCGAGGCGTGCATCCTATCCTTCCGGACGTCCGACGATTCCTTATGAGCATCCGACAGAGCTTCCTTCTTGATGTTCTTTATCCTTTCGACATGAGTGTCCTGTTTTTGCTTCTTCTTTTGGTTGATTTTCATTTCTTGACATATTCGTACCTGATTCTTTGATAGGCAAAAAATACTTATATTTGAAGAGAGTTAGATAAACATTTCTAAGTACTTTGTAATCATCAAAACCAAGAATAACATTCTCCCCCTTTTTGATGATGACAAAATAATGATTTGAAATGAGATTTGATGATTGCAATATAAACTCCCCCTTTCTCAATTGGCTCCCCCTTTCTCAATAGACAAAAACTCCCCCTTACTTAGTGGATCATAGAGCAAAAATTTGAAAAACTCCCCCTCACTTGGCTACCCTACCGAATTAATCAATTATCCAAAAACATATCAATTAAGCAGCCAACATCCAACATTTTACCAATTCAATCCATCAAGCCAATTCAATTTCAATTAAATCATCAATCAATCCAATCCAGTCCTCTCCTCCTTTTTGTCATCACAAAAGGCCAATCAATCACATATATCACGGAGAACTAATAACAAAAATATTCATCACATCCACACATTCATCATTCAAAATACTTAAACATCCATCCACATATCCATAACCATTGTAGCCATAATCATCCATCAAAAAGTACTAAACGAACACAACATAAACATAAGCATTACATCTACATATCCATTGTTGAACACCACAAACACTAGAAACACATGAAATAGTTAAACAAAATGCAAATGACCCTATGTGATCCTAAATGGTGAACTAGGTGGATCCAGGTGTCCTTCGAGAAAGCTGATATTGGGAGAGGTCCTCCTCTTCAGTTTCTTCATCATCTTCAGTAGCTTCTTCAACTTGTGCCTTGCCTTTATCTGATGTGGAAGGGCCATGAGGAGTCACGGGAGTTGATGAGCTCGGGTCTGGAATTGATGAACTTGGATCAGTGGAGCGTGGCTCTTTGCCATGGGAAACTTCCTCAACCACAGGTGGGGAAAAAAGAAGGTTCTTTTTGTCTAGGTAGGCTGTTTGTTGCTCAGAGGACATGGTGAGCATTAGACCATGTTCCAGAAGAAGAACATGCTGTTTGAGTTCACGAAGGAGCTCAATCACTTCATCATTGGAGGAGGAAGATGCCTTAGTGGCAGACTTCCTGGGATGAATGGGAGTGAGTGCAACAGATGAAGGAGTGTGTAGTGGATCATGTGCAGCCTTAGACCTAGGTTCACTAGATGATGCCCCCTTATAAGCCCATAGATTATCCTTAAAGACAAGATTTTTCCTTTCAAAATATCCTTTGGTAAAGGCATAAGAAGATGCTTCCTTGGGACAAACACCTAGAATTGGTACTTTGTAAAACTCAAAAATCTTTTGAAGAAATTTTCCATAAGATAATTTTCTGCGAGAATCAGGGGCATAGCGAAATAAAAATTTGCACATGACAAAATCAAAATCAATACGAATCTTTTCTCGAAAACAGTAAAAGAGATACAACTCCATTTTGTTTGTATCTGTTCTATGGCCATCAGTAGGCACAAGCAGGTTTGAAATGATTGAAAAGGCAATTAGATTCACAGGGGCAAGATCATTCAGTTTAGCATCAGCAGGGGCAGAAAAACTTCTTTTAAAATAAGTCAACATTTTAGCCCCATCAAAATGATTATCAGCAGTAGGATGCTCTTCATAGGAAAAGAAATTTACAATTTTACTCTTACATCCAGGTTCAATAGTAGTTTTTAAAATATCATTCACAATTTCAGAATCAAAGACTAAGTCTACCCCATTAACCCTGGACATAATCTCAGTTTGGTCAGTGCCTTTCCTAAGATTGGCAAAGAATTGAAATAGCATTTCAGGATAATAGACATTAGGCATAGAAATGAGATGCGACCATTTCTGGAAAGCAAACAGACTCAGAATGGATTCTAAACCTATTTGGCGAAATTCAGAAGAATTTACGGTGCTTTGAGGAATGACTTCTGGGATATCCAGGAGTGTTTGTCTTTTGCAGCATCATCAAAGAATGTAGGGACTGTGGTTGATTTTGGAGGCGGTTGAGATGAGGTTCCCTGTCCAGATTCAGGCCGAGGGGTGGGTTGTGGTGTAGGCTGTGACATTTGACCCTTTACAGCTCCCCTCTTGACGCGTTTGGATGATCGTTTGACCGTAGGAACATCATCATCCTCATCCCTGAGTGGATGCTTGCGTCCGGCAGTGACCTTCCCTCCTCTTAGATTCACCATTGTGCGAAATGTGTGGATTGAAGGATGCAAATGATGCACACAGTAGTATGGAAGTGAATCACACAGAAATTTTGGGACAAAAAGGCCTTGAAGAAGATTGGACAGAGCGGTTATAAGAAAATAGGGTTTTGAGTGAAATTTGGGAATTTGTGAAATGTTATGCGATTCGGTGAAATGATCAGGAGAAACGAATCGCAATCGATCAGGAAAAGTTTTGGTTGAGTCAATTTGGGAATGAGAGCTTCAGAATGGTACGAATTTGAGAGTGAGAAACGAGAGAGTTTTCGTCCGAGAGGAAATAGAAGAAGAAGAGTTTGAAGCAAATGAGGAAGAAAGTTACTTTAAAAGGTGAACCGTTGCACTGTCGGAAGGCCGAACGAAGTCGTGCGTCCAACAGTTTCATCCGAACAGGTGCATTCTGGAAAAAATAGCTGAAGAACATTATCGGACGTCCGTTCATCTTCTTTCGGACGTCCGAAGGCTTTGAAAAAATTTTAAGATGATTTTTCGATTATCCCTAATTTTGATCTTAGATGAATGAACTGATCTAATGGCAAAACTTTTGTAAAAATATCAGCAAATTGATCTTTAGAACAAACATAATTTACACATACTTCACCTTTTTGAACGAGATCGCGAATAAAGTGGTGCTTTATATCTATATGCTTTGTCCTAGAATGTTGAATTGGATTTTTGGTCAAATTGATAGCACTAGTATTATCACAGAATATAGGCATGCAGTCATATGACAATCCAAAATCATTCAAGGTATGCTTCATCCATAAAAGTTGAGCACAACATGCACTAGCGGCAATATATTCCGCTTCGATTGTAGACAAAGAGATTGCATTTTATTTCTTGCTAAACTAAGAGACTAAGCAATTACCAAGAAAGTGACAAGTTCCACTAGTACTCTTTCTATCCACACGACAACCTCCAAAATCAGCATCTGAATATCCATATAGTGCAAACTCACTAGATCTAGCATACCAAAGATCATAGTCTAATGTACCTTTCAAATACCTAAAAATTCTTTTAACAGCATTCAAATGTGATTCTTTTGGACAAGATTGAAATCTAGCACACAAGCAAACAGCAAACATAATATCGGGTCTACTTGCGGTTAAATAAAGTAAGCTTCCAATCATACCTCTATAGTGCTTTTCATCCACATGTTTACCTTCTTCATCTTTGTCAAGTTTTGTTGAAGTGCACATTGGAGTTCCAACTTGCTTTGAGTCCTCCATGCCAAATCTTTTCAGCAATTCCTTAGTGTATTTTGCTTGATTTATGAAAATACCCTCTATGGCTTGATGTATTTGAAGTCCAAGGAAGAAATTTAATTCTCCCATCATACTCATTTCAAATTCACTTTGCATAATGGTGGAAAAATCCTTGCATAGATACTCATTAGTAGCACCAAAAATAATATCATCTACATATATTTGCACAATAAGGAGTTCATTTAGCACTTGCTTAGTAAACAGTGTGGTGTCCACAACTCCTCTTTTGAAATTATTTTCAATCAAGAAACCACTCAATCTTTCATACCAAGCTCTTGGAGCTTGTTTTAGCCCATACAATGCTTTTGAGAGTTTAAACACATGATTTGGAAATTTTGAATTTTCAAAACCGGGGGGTTGATCCACATATACTTCTTGATCAATAAAACCGTTTAAGAAGGCACTTTTAACATCCATTTGAAACAGTTTAAAACCTTTGAAGCAAGCAAAAGCAAGAAGCATTCTAATTAATTCTAATCTAGTTATGGGAGCAAATGTTTCATCAAAATCAATTCCTTCTTCTTGAGCATACCCTTTTGCAACTAATCTAGCTTTATTTCTTACAACTACACCTTTATCATCCAGTTTATTTCTAAATACCCACTTAGTGCCAATGATAGGGTGATTTTGAGGTCTATCAACTAGTGTCCAAACCTCATTTCTTTCAAATTGATTGAGTTCCTCTTGCATTGCCAAAATCCAGTTTTCATCCTTTAAGGCATCATTGATATTTTTAGGTTCAAAAAGAGAAACTAAAGCAAAATTGTCTATCAATTTCTTAGATGAGGAACGAGTGTTTACCTTCTCGGATGGATCATCAATTATAAGTTCTTTTGGATGATTTTGGCTAGATTTCCAAGCCTTGGGAAGATCTTTGAATGAATCATCATTTTTGTCCTCATCTTCTCTTTCTTGATCTTCATGAGCTTCATTCTCCATTTCCTTTGCTTCCGGTTTAGAGTTTCCTCCATCTCCAATTTTTAGCTTTTCCATTCCTTCACGAACACCTACATCATCATCCTCACACGAACTTTTGGAATTATCATCATTAGTTTCATCAAATGTTATGTGTATGGCTTCTTCTATCACAAGAGTCCTTCTATTAAAGACTCTATATCCTCTTTTGTTCTCACAATATCCCAAAAATATTCCTTCATCAGATTTTTTTTCAAACTTACCAAGATGTTCCTTTAAATTTAAAATATAACATTTACAACTAAAGATTTTGAAATATCCAACCGTAGGTTTCTTATCAAAAATCAGTTCATAAGATGTTTTATTCAAAATGGGTTTCAAAAGGATTCTATTCATCACATAACATGCAGTGTTTACCGCTTCAGCCCAAAGGTATTTTGACAAACTACATTCACTTAACATAGTTCTAGCAGCCTCTTGTAGTGTCCTATTTTTCCTTTCTACAACACCATTTTGTTGTGGAGTTCTTGCAATTGAAAACTCATGTGTTATGCCATTATGATCACAAAATTTTGGAAAACCACAATACTTGAATTCCGTTCCATTATCACTTCTAATCCTAACAATTTTTAAACCGTGCAGATTTTGCACTTTAGCAAACAATGAAGTGAAATTCTTGAAGGCATCATCCTTATGAGCAAGAAATATCACCCAAGTATATCTAGAATAATCATCCACAATCACAAAGCAGTATTTCTTACCTCCCAAACTAGTGATTTGAGTAGGACCAAATAAGCCAAGATGCAAGAGTTCTAAAGGTTTAGAAGTTGATACACACTTCTTTGGTTTAAAAGAAACTTTTGTTTGCTTTCCAAATTGACATGCATCACAAATTTTATCCTTTTCAAAACTGATTTTTGGCAAGCCTCTAACCAACTCCTTTTTCGAAATTTCCTTTAGTAAATCCATGTTAAAATGACAAAGTCTCCTATGCCACAACCAAGGATCTTTATTTGAACCTTTAAGACATTTGAAGCTAGATGAATCAATTTTATCAAGAAACACAATATATATGTCGTTAAACCTCTTACCTTTGAACACAATATTATATTTGGAATCAAGCACAATGCATTCATGCTTTTTAAACAACACATTCAAGTCTTTATCACACAATTGACTAACACTAAGCAAGTTATAACCTAAGTTATCAACTAAGAGCACATTATGAACAAAAGTTTCACCATCCTTACCAACATCACCTATTCCAATTGTCTTAGCTTTCACATCATCACCAAATGCCACATTTCCACTTGATTTTGATTTTAGCTTTATGAACAAAGAGGGATCACCGGTCATATGCCTTGAGCAGCCACTATCAATAAACCATTTGGACTTGTTTGAGCCTTTTTCCTGAAAAGAGAAAGTGTTTGGTACCCTTTTTAATTTTTGGGTCCACAATAGTTATCATTGTGTCTAACTAACCACATGCATTTCCCTCCTTTGTTCAGATTTCTTTTAACATAACAATCTCCTTTCAAATGCCCTCTTTGACAACAAAAATTACACATAATGGAAGAGTCCTTAACATGTAATGGTTTGACATATCTCAATCCACTTCTTCTATATGTTGTGAAACCATGTGCATTTTTGTTGTGTGCTAATGTTCTTTGATGAGCAGTAAGAAAGGTAGATGACATGTTCTTTTTGAGATAATCTTGCTTTCTAACTCTTAAGATCTCATCCAAATTGTCCATCCTTTTATTCAAATCACCATGTCTTTCTTTAGCATTTCACAAACATTTGTCTTTCTATCAAGTTCATTTTGAACATCACATCCGGCTCTTACAAGACATTCATTGTCAGTCTTTAGTTGTTTATTTTGTTGAAGAAGACTTGCATTTTCATGAATGAGAAAAGCAATTTTCTGTTTTAGCTGCTTGTTTTTATCATAAGATTCCTTCAAGACATTATGCAGTTTTTCAACAAAGATTCAAGATCATCATCTTTTTCATCATCACTTTCAGATTGAGAGTGTATGAAGTTATTTCATTATCTCCAATAGCCATGAAGGCCATTTGAGCTGATTCTTCCCCTTCTTCAACTTTCCCTTCGGAGTTGCATTCATTCCAAGTAATCTGGAAGTTGTTGAATCTTGGCTTTCGATCAGCTTTCCCATCTTTCATTTTCTTCATGGGGCATTCGTTTGCATAGTGTCTAGGCTGTCCACATTCATAGCATTTGTCCACTTGCTTCTTGTTGAATTCTTGTTTTCCTTTGTTCCTTGCATTTGATGAATAATTTTGAAATTGATTGCTAGGTCCTCCCCTTCTAAACTTCCTTTTATTCAAGATTCTCTTGAAGCCTCTTGTGATGAGAGCAAGATCATTATCATCACCATCCGAGTCTTCATCATCCAAGTGAGCTGGATCATCTTCACCTTGAGTAGTCTTTAGAGCAATGTTTCTCTTTGCTCTAGTATCCTTTTCCTCATGCACTTTAGATTTCAACTTCAACTCATAAGAGATCAGTGAGTTAATGAGAGATTCAATAGGCACAGAATTTAAATCCTTAGCCTCCTCTATTGCAGTCACTTTATTTTCCCATTCTTTGCCCAATGCATTGAGAATTTTTCTGTTCTTCTCTCCCAAGGTGTACTCTTTGCCCAACACCTCGAAATTTTTGATCAAGTCATTGAACCTGCAATACATTTTGTCAATATCCTCAAAAGGTTCAATTTTAAATGATTCATACTTTGTGACCAAGATATCTTTTTTTTGTTCTCTCACGTTGTCACCACCCTCATGGATTTCTCTTAACTTATCCCACATTTCTTTGGCCGATTTACAGCCTTTTACTCTAATTGATTCATTTGAATCTAAGGCACTATAAAGAACATTCATAACTTTGGCATTCAATGTGAGATTAGTCATATCTTGAGCATTCATTTCAGCTCTCATTTTTGGCCGATGCAAACCTGTATCTGCATCAAGAAAGTTAGCTTCATGCGGTCCTTCACTCACAATAAACCATAGCTCAATATCAATAGATTGCAAAAAGATAATCATCCTTTCTTTCCAACTAACATAATTGGAGCCACTAAACATGGGAGGCCTAGTAACATATTGCCCCTTCACAAACATAGCATGACTGGTTGTCATCTTTACTCCAAGGCGCTTGAGCTTAATCTCTAGGAGACCAAACTCTGATACCAATTGTAAGGCCCAAAGACAACCTAAGAGGGGGGTGAATTAGGTTGATTAAAATCTTAATCAAATTTATGCACTTTTTCTTTAATAAAAATTTACCTTCTTTTCTAGTAATGATCAACCAAGTATATTAGAAGAAGAGAGCAATGTTGATAAGAAAAATAAATATAGATAAGCAATGAGAATTTTATTAAACAAAAAGAATAAGATAGAATATCTAACCGATTGTCTACCAAGCTTTCCTCAAACTTGAAGACCAATCACTAGGTTGAGCAACTTCTCTTTGATGAAAGATGATCAACTAGATGTACAATGGAGGGAGCACTTTCTCCTTGCCCTAAGCCTCACTTAGTCAAGTTAAGAAGTTTTACAATCACTCGGATAACCCTCAACAAAGCTATACTAATGAAACTTTCAACCACAAGAGAAATACTCACAAGAAATTCACACCAATTGGAGAACAAATCTAGATTTGGAGACTATTTTCTAGCTAAAATATCTCTTGAGATCTTGTAAACAAAGTGTGCAAAAGTCTCTTCTTGGTTCAGAACAGTTTGTATTTAAAGGGGACCAAAAATGGGATTCATTAATGCTTCAAACGGATAGAAGGCAGATGAAGAGTCAGCTAGCCGTTGGGGCTGTCGGACGTCCGACGACCAAATCATCGTCCGAACCTATCGTCCGAAAATAGCCAAGTTGTAGTTCGGACGTCCGATGCATTTTTTATCGTCCGACAGCATCAGCGTCCGATCGTCGTCAGAGAGTTGGCAAGTCTTCTTGGAATTTTTCGGACGTCCGACGCGGTTGATGTGCGTCCGAGGCGTGCGTCCGATCCTTCCGGACGTCCGACGATTCCTTATGAGCTTCCGACAGAGCTTCCTTCTTGATGTTCTTTATCCTTTCGACATGTGTTTTTGCTTCTTCTTTTGGTTGATTTTCATTTCTTGACATATTCGTACCTGATTCTTTGATAGGCAAAAAACACTTATATTTGAAGAGAGTTAGATAAACATTTCAAAGTACTTTGTGATCATCAAAACCAAGAATAACAAAAACAGACAGACGCGGCAAGTTGCGGGGTTTTCACCTTGAAGTTTGCGCAATGTTGGGCAAAGGGGTGTCGGCCACAATTTGTAAGTGCACAAATGGACAACCCCTTGTGGCAAGCTCACTTTATTGCGTCTGACATTGTTTCTGAATGTATGTACAGCTTGATGTTGTCATTGCTAGAAAATTTATTGCCTAGGAGATCGCTTTGGGGAAACTTGCGGACCCGTTCGCTTATGCTGCTTTCCTGATAGAAAATAAACAGGTACATGAGACTGTAACCAGAGGAGATTTGCAAGATGATGGTACCAAGGATGTGGGGCATCAGGAAACAAGGAACGGTACATTATGTCTCGCCTTTACTGTAATTGGTTCGTTGCATATGAAGGCAATATTAAATTTTAAATTCTTTAGGGCTGTAGCAAATTATTGGTACGAAATTAATTATTGTATAAAGGAAACCATAAAAAGTGTATGTACCTCTGTTCCGATGCATCTCCTCGTGACCATCGCATTCACAAATTACTTTTTTACTCCCGCTATTCCATTATTGCAGGGCTGCTGCTCACGACATTGTAATAAATTCTCGACCCCAGAACTTTGCTTTACACTTTCCAATTTCTCTTGTTTGATTTCACATTATGACATTCAAATTGGATCTCACATGCAAAATCCAAGTGCTGAAATGTTGTATGCCTTCAATTTTTCCCCAGTCGAAGGTACAAGGGTAACAAAAAGCCCGCCAGAACTTGCGTCCGCCAATGATTCAAAGAAGAAGTTTTTTATTCTTGATTTGAATGGAGTGTTTCTGGGCAGTGCATTTACAAGGATGACCAGAAATTGGGACTTTAATTTCAGACCACATTGCTTTGAATTTTTGAAGGTCTGTCCGTCATATTTTGAGGTGGCTGTTTGATCATCAAAGTTAAGGTATCCGCTAACCTATATTGAATTACTTCATTAACTAGAACTTCAATACAAGTTTTTCTGTTATCATTGGAATTCAAGACATTTGTGTTTTCTGCAGCCATAATATTCAACCAGTGTTGGACAGTCTATCCAAAAAAATGAATGAACGTTTGGAGCAGAGACTGTTATTTGTTTAGGTGAGATGTCATTCACAAATTACTTCGATTGTGTGTAGTCAGTCCGTGTGTAAGATTTCTGATAAATGAAAGTCGGGAACAATCAATATTGTGCAGGATCAGTCGTGGTGCACTATGACACAACCAGCCTTAGGGAAAATCCAGACAAAACGGTGATGTTTAAGGACTTGAAACATGTGTGGGGAGAATATAAGTCGTACAACAGCTCTAACACGATATTAGTCGATGATTCTCCGTGTAAATCATTCCTTAATTCTGTAAGTGCACCATACCCACTGATCGTTATGTATATGTTCCGGTATGCACAAATAACATGATCAGGGCTAACTGTTTCCATATTACTCATTCTTCAGCCGTACAATGCCATCTTTCCCACCTCTTATACATGTTACACTGTACAATACAATTATTTGGATAAGACGCGGTTCGCGATGCTTTGAAATGTGGCTTTTGCTACGGCAAGCACAGGGTATTCAGCTAGCCTGACACAAAACTTATTTGCAGATCCTGAAAGAGATTTTTTACGACACCTGAAGAAATTGGCCAGTGCTGATAATGTACAAGATTTCATTAAGCGAAACCATTTTGGACAATCACCCGTAACAAAAGGCAGTGTGGATTGGAACTTTTATGTTAGTGTTGACAGCAAGTTTGGACTGCAGAACACAGCAAAACAAGTGACGGGCAAACAAGAAGCCCCAAACAGATATTTTCTGGAGGTATCCAGTGCATTCATGTTCAGGAATATGTTCACAATAGTTCAACACCTCGTTATGATAGCTAAAATTGTGTCTGATCATATGCACAAAGCAAGAAAAAAAGGAAAGTTTGAAAGCACGATGAAGATCAGTTTATGGACCGTTCACTGTACGGAAGCTTCTCCAAACCATTGGAAGGAGAGAACCTCTCTTCTGATGGGACACACAAGCAAAACTGTTGTGCTTTAGTGAGACACTGGGCCTGTCTAATTCATATATGTTGGTACTACTTTCTTCCCCTACTTCTGTTTTTGTTTGCAAAGGGCTGTCGCTGAGTTTTTTTTATGCAAATTCTAAAAATGTCGAAGTTGGGAATGACGTATGTTGTCTGTAGGATCCCGAATGCACATGAGGAAAAATTATCAGATAATGGCTGTAATTGCTGTCAAATGCAGGATGCGTCAGCCATATACTCCTGCTACAAACGTTGGCATGTAGTAAGTTTAGCCTATTTTCATTATAATTGTTTGTTGGCAACTTCTCGTCTAAACATTAAGGATCTAAATGTCACTCACTAAATCTGTCCGTCTGGTTAACCTCTCGGATACGTGCAATACTAACAGTTGGTCAGGGAGCAATGGTTGACATTAATTGAGCTAGGCTCCTTGCTTTGCGTCTGTACCAAATAAAGTCCAGCAATGGAATCTGTTAACCAACACGAAGTCTGTATGAGTAATGTATTCCTTTAGCTAACCCTTGGTTGAATATGTCATTGGATAGTGAAAATTAGTTGCTGGACTAGGAGTTTAAGATTGCCTCACTTTTGAATGGGGATGTCTAAGCTGCTGACAGGCTTGGAGAACTTACAATACTTTTGTGAGCCTGTATTGATGCATTCATTGGACAAAATGGAATACGTTGTTGAAGGGATGCACATGACGCAGGCATAGATGTTTCCCATCATGCAAATGGTTTGACGGAATAGGTAACATACCCAGCAGCTTGGACATACCCCTTGTTGGGGATGTGACTTCAGGCTGGAAGGTTGTCTTGCATGAAGAAAATGGTTTAGTGTATTATTGGAATATTGAAACAGGAGAAACTTCATGGGAAGTTCGTGGTTTGCCCAGAGTCGTGTTTGTGTAGACAGTGCAAGCGATGCGTTTATTGTTGAACGGTTTCATGCAGAAAATATAATTGGCTGGATTCTATGATTCTGCAGCAAATACTGCTATTATATTCTTGTAAATATGCCATGGGTATAGAGACACATGCAGGGTATGGAAGCAAATTGTAGCAGAGCAAGACTGCTGTGGTGGTGTTCTTGGTTTGGTGTTCAATTGATTGTTAACATGAAATTATTGTTCATTACACCCACTTCCATAGCTTTTCACTGTCTGGTTTGCGTAGAACAGCAGAATTTTGTTAAATTCACATGAATGCAATATTGATAGCTTCGTCACGACCACTAGTATCTACAGTCAACAGGGTTCTTAACATGTTTTGCCCCGTCACGCGCGAGCACTAGGTTTCTGAATGTACGGTTAAATACCCCTTTCTCTTAAACAAAAATTTAGATATCGGCTTTAGGATTACTTTGGGAGTTTACGAAGGAAGAGAAGACAAAAGAAGAGATAACTTAGAAAAGAAAGGAAAAGATGCATATTTCGTTTGGGAGTTCAACGAAAGAAAAGAAAACAAACATCTTTCCCTTATTTGAGAGTTGGAGAGATGTGGAAAAAAAGAATTTTATGAGAATGCAACTTTACATATTTACCCTTTCAATTTTTAAATCAAAGTCCAAACATTAGTTTTCTTGTTCCAATAAATAGAATATTTGAGCAAGACAAATTTCTAAAACAATTGCATATGCATTCCTACAAGGTGAATAATAATAAGTTGAATTTCCAAATAATAAGTTGCTATTTTTTTCTTGCATCTTGAGCTATTTGCCCAATTTTACTCAAATGTTAACCTTCAGCTCATTGAGATTCCACATATATATTTATAAATGTATATTATATGTGCATATATTTATAATATATATGTGTATATGGTAATAATATATTATATAATTATACTTATATTTGTTATTATAAATATACTAATATATACGAAAAATTATACTAATTAATATATAATATTCTCTATAATTATAAAAAATATTAGTACAATTATATAATGTATTATATAAATATATATTATAATTATTTAAATAAATAAATAAACTAATTCTAAATTTTTTGGAATAATTTCATAAACCAAATCGCGGTCACTTCCATAATGTATCACTTTCCCATAAAAGATCAGCTCTTTATGACATTCCTCCATTATAAGAACAAAGAACCCATTTTTCCATTAATAGATTTATTTATCGCATAAAATATATAAAAACTCGTTTTCCAATAAAACCCCAGCTGTTTATGGCTTTTCTCCATTATAAGAACAGAGTACCCTTTTCCATAAAAAAATTTATTTATCGAATAAAATAAAAATAAAATCAGTTCTCTAATAAAACACCAGCTCTTTATGGCTTTCCTTCATAAATTATCCAGTTTCCCATTTCTCCATACGCTAATTCAGGGGAGATTTGTGAAATTATCCCGTATAATATATATGTGTATATAATGTTAATAGATTATATAATTATAATTATATAAAATATTAGTTATGGGTGAAGAACGGAACAAGAGAATTACGGGTGAATTATAGGTGAAGAACGGAAAAATATTAGTTATTGGTGAATTATGGGTGAAGAACGGAAGAAAGCCCAGTTTTCTGATTTCTCAACTTGCTGGAAGTTGAGAAAGTACATGACACAGGGCCACCGAGAAAGCTTTGCAGTGCATTTAGAAATTTATTTTAGGATATAGTGGGAATGATGAATTTTTGTATCAGACAAAATATAGTTAAAGGCGTTGTGTTATAAAAGTCAACCTCTTTATGCCTTTCTTCTTTCATACAGTCACCAGTATCCAAGTTCCTCAAATACAAATTCATTTATCAAAAAGCAAAAAAATAGACCCGTTGTTCATAAAAGAGTAGCTCTTTAAGGCTTTCTTCCGTTAAACTGACACAGTCCCCAACGTGCATCAAATACAAATGTATTTATCGGATGAAATATAGTTAAAGCCGTTGTTGAATAAATATCAGCTCTTTATGGCTTGCGACCGTGTTACACTGACAAAGTATCCAGGTGTCTTAAAAATAAATGTATTTACTGGATGAAATGTACTTAAACCCGTTGTCGAATAAAAGAGCAGCTCTTTATGGCTTTCTCCGTTATAAGTACAAGGTAACTCTTTTCCGTTAAAAAAATATTCATTTATCAGCTAAATGTAAATTAAACCCCTTTTCCAATAAAACACCGGTTCTTTATGGATTTCCTCCACTATGACAACAGAGTACCAATATCCCATACTTACAAATTCACTTATCGGATAAAATTTAATTCAACACGGTTTGCAATAAAACACCAGCTATGTATGGCTAATTTATTTGTTCGATAAAATCGGATCGATATTATACTTGAGTGCCATTTACCCGTTAGCATAGAATGCAAAGCAAGAAACTAACCTATTGCAGGTTTAAACTCCGTTTTAAGACAAATTGTTTTGGATACGTCAACACACCTAATTCATAAACTCTCGCGAAACATAAATTTAAATGCGTTAATTATTAATTACCACAAATCAAATATTTCAATCTTTTTTTATTTATTTTTAATGAGTGCATACCCTGGATCACTGTACGCTAGTCATAACCAACCACAAATCTTCTCTTAACACTCGACCACATGAAGATTGTGGTACTCGTTATCCCCATGGCAAGGTCTCCCCACACCACCGCTGGCGAGTTTGCTCGGTTGAACTTTGCTTTCCCTTCCTCTAATGAAACTCATAGATACACACCAACCGCTTGCCTTACTATAGCAGCTTTTGGACTCTCTGTCTTCGTCTTCTACATTTTGGGCTACGACGACGTGCATCTGAGTATGATAGCCCCTATTACATGCCCCTTTCCACAAAATGCCGCTACTTTGTCTCTCTATCTTGCCACCTTCATCCAACCTCAACTTTATTCATCTCCAACCTCCTGCGCATGTTCGCTTTCCTCATAATTTGATGACGGACAACGTTGGCATCATCCAGAACCAAAGACAGTGCTACTTTGCGCCGCTCCTACTCCGAATTGTACTGCACCGATAAATTTGATACTATCTCCATCGTTCGCAACCAAAGCAAGCAAACACACTTACTGTTACAGCACACGACGCCATTCCTTTTTCCTTACCTGATTCCATTTCCAGCTTCCAATTCCACTTGATAACATATCCATGTACTTTAGCATGAATAACCCACAATCCCACCTGCATTACAAACCATAACCACAAATTTAGACACAACCGTTGCTGAACAATGGAAAAAACTTCCAAACCTATGCACATGCAACTTACGCATTCCGTTGCTGTGGACATGTGGCTGCAGCTTTTATTTTGTACAGCCAAAGGCATGACGAATACTGCCCCTCCAAACCATAAGTCAGCGCTGCTTCAAACCTTTCAATCTAAGGGCTATACAAGAAAATCATATGCAATTTTAAGTTTACTGCCACCAATTGTAAATGTGATGGTCGTGTTCATGAAATGTTTGACAAACCAACTTAGTTTATCATTGTCTCCACGGAGCTGCGCCTATTCATATCCGTTTGCTTGTGTCCTCTCATTGAATCATAAATTAATACTTCTTCGCTTGCCATGTCCACCACACACATATACCAATGCTCATTGTGCCACATTGGCACGAATATCTGAAGCATAACAGCGGTTAGTTAGTCATCATCATGGGAATCTGTATCTATTCAATTATGTTACATAACAGGGCAGCTTCTCGTACCTTCTCGCACTTTTTTATATTACCTCCTACTTTACATTCCTGTAGATATGTACAGTAGAGCTCGTCTACTGATTTGTTGAACTCCAAAATCTCTTGCTACAACACGACAGTAAAATATGACATTTTAATATGAATGTACGTACATACACCCCCAACTTTGGCCGAACACTTGTACCTGAAACCAAGTTGGCATGAACCACTATCGAATTGACTGATCTACAGCACGCCTTTGCTGCCTTGCTGTTTTCATCGCACAATAGCAATTTATTATCTGCACCAAACTCAAGTCACATCACTTCGTCCTCCATGAAACAGTCCACATAACACCACCCAATTTTAATCCCTCGATTTACTCACATCACATGCCATGGGTTTTTCAGGAAGCAAGGACCCCATTGCATCCCGACTTGCTGTCTGCCCCTTAATTGACACCAGTACTTCCCTGTCATTACAACAGGGTACATTAATCTTTTCCCTATGTGTATTACGGTTTCATAATCTATAAACTTGATATCAGCTTTAGGTTCGCTCTTCCTCACTAATACAACCAGCAATCACGGTTTCAATGACTCAATCCGTCCTTAGGGTCATTGAGTTAGCCTAAGGCGGTTATGTACTCACCATAAGGGTCATTAAGTTATCATTGTAGTTCCATTCTCAAACTTCTGGAATACTTACCTTTTATTCTATATGCAAGCATGTTACCTACCCTTGCTTTTTATATAAGCAGGCATGATTGACAGCACACAAATTGTAAGTTTTATGCTCACTTGTAAATCAATTTTAACTGCTTCCAAGATTTTCGTTCCTATGCCCTCTCCCCTATAGGGATAATCATACTACATATTTAGTCAACCTTATAATTGCAAATACTTTTCTGTCCCCTTTGCCATTGCAATTTCAAATAAAGGATAAAACAAAATAGAACTGTTGATTTAACAAATCCATGATCCAGTACATACCCTTGCGACAGCTGAGTGTCAAACAAGAACTTCAGTATTTTTGCTCGTCCCTCACTCAATTTTTTGCCGATAGATGCCAGCCTCGTTTCCTGCTACCACAAAAATATGTCATCTTTCATTGTCTATATTTTCCCATACTTTAGTAATTCTGGAACGTTGGAATACTCACATTTGCCAATAAAGCAACCATCTTCGTTTGACGCTCTTTCATCCCACTGCTATCCATCTGTACATAAAACTACAATTTATACTTTACTTTTCTAATGCTACGAAATACCTTGCCACAAACCGATGCATACCTTTATTCTTTTACCTTGCCTTCTGTTTTGTTTGTCTTCCCACACAGGCTTCTCCGTATTGTCCATCCTTAGTCTCTTTCTACTCCTCCACTTTGTAATTTTCGATGCACTCTTTTCACCCATTACAGTACTATTCGTAGTTACTGTATCATTTTCACTCCTGCTTTTGGACCTAACATCTGGCATTGTAGGACTAATTTTTTGTAACTCACTCCCTCTTTTAACATTACCACGCCAATCGTCCTTCTGCCCACCCTCCACACCAAGTGCCCGGTTTGTTTTGCACACCCTTCCACTTTCATACATGCTCCTCAGCCTTTCAAAACGACATTCAATCATTACTTCCATTCTACCAATACTATCATTCACATCTTTATTACCACATTCAATTTCAATCAGTCTTCTATCAATGTCTTCTCTACAGCTTATGTTATTGTAAAACTGCACATTGCCCTGTCACTACAAGCCTTCAGTTTTGTACTACTAGTAACGTCACAAAATGCAGATTGCAATTTTAACAACAATTCACACGAAAGGATTTTACATTACCTGTTCCCCCTCAAATATGTGATTCCTCCTTAATATTCGCACGCTTTCATTAATCTCGTACCTTCCCCAAAATCTTAGCCTCGACCCTCTCGGCTGGAACTTGCGAAACTCGTCCTCACCCTCGATATAGAATCGTTCCAGATAGTAAATCTGCACGGACAAACACGCCTACCATCATTTACAGGTCATTTATATCAAAGTTTAATTTCATTATTCCAGCAATTCCTATCTCTAATACAAAATGGTGCGTCTTTCTTATACCATCAAGAAAAGTGCACATCCCGCTATTCGTTGCCGTCTCTATCACGAATGCTCTTCACCAAATTGTCTAGTATGAATTTCGACCAGTTCAAATTTTCCATATTCTCCTCTGTAGCCACTACAGCCATCAGATCCCGGCTCACTGTGTCATCCAAACTTGGTGCTAACAACCTACCAACAATAAACAGTACGAACTTTACTTTCAATTCTAAGCCTTCGTTATGCAAACTACATATACTGTGCCTCAATTCCTCCACTACAATTTCACCGCTATTTATTCTGATATTCAATTCTCTTTCCAACTCTGTATCCATCTCTTGCCTTTGCTTTTCGCTTTCAATATCTTTCCCACGGCTGCTCAAGCCAAGTACACATTCCACATCCTCGGCTGTCACCTGTAGACAGTACCCATGAACGTTCAGTGTCCTCCGATCTACATCAAAGTTATCCACCAGCTAGTTCAACATCTCTTCATCAACCTCTACTCCCTTCACATTCAAAATTGACCCGAATCCAAACTCTCTGACAGCCTGCCGCTGCTCATCCGAGAGCCAATCCACCATATTCTTCACGGAATGAGTTGAGTGGCTTACCATTGTTTCCGCCGTCCGACGAATGGCCTTCCTTTCACTGCTGCAACTTTTATAATTCGAAGGTGTTCCACTCTCATGCATCAGCGATACTACATTTTCACTTTCTCTTTCACTATCCCACTACATATCCGAAGCATCTATTTCGGCCGCCAGCTCCATAACAAATCCCTATCTTCTGCTATTCCTCCTGCTCCAGTTTTGGCGCTTCTTCCTTTCTAATACACCTACACTGTTTAGCTTATCCAGTAAGCTTCGTGCCTTTTTTCCCTGCCGTACTTTCACGTACAAACCCTCACTTTGCTAGTTGCTTAATTTCGTCCCCTCCACATTTCACATGCTCGGTTGGAGTCCCCTTCAACGCCCAATAGCTCTTCCGGTTGCACGTCACGAAAGCCCTTTCCACGTGCCCAGCCAACACACTTCCCTTACCGTTTGTGGCCACAAATGCTTGAATGTATTTTCCCTTAACTTTCCACACATCTGTTTTGATATCTAAACATACCGCAACAACATCCTAATTTGAAATCTGAAAACATAACCAATTTATCATTGAAAAGGGCGCCTAATTGAAACGAGTGCCAAATACTAGGCACCCTTTTTTTTAATTGATATGCTTGACAAATAATAGAAGTAAGACATGAGAAGCTTGCTTGGACAGAGATACTGGTCAAAAAGTCAAAACTAGGGGTTTGAGAGGCTTGAAGACGGGCTCTAATTCCTCTCAAAATTGTGGTAATAACTAGGGACGCATTTAAGGTGGGGGCATTGGAGGCACGGGACGTCGGGCCCCCACTGCCTCCCTTAAATTCTTATAATATTTATACAATTTTAACGTAATTTTGAGTGTGCCCCCACTCCCCAAATTCCCTTTCCTCCTCTGTCCCCAATTTTCCCCCCACAATCGACGGTCTCTCTTTTTTAATCCATCATTTACTTCCTTTGTCCCACTTCCCAATTTCCCTTTTCTCCATCATTTATTACTCCTCTGATTTCCCATTTTCCCCCCAATAGAGCCACAAATCTATCCACACCGAACTTTGCTCATAAGCACATCCCATCTGCCATCCCACACTGAATTGGATATTCTAAGTTGGATATTTTTGCACTTGACACTGATATTCTTGCACTTGACACTGAATTGGATACTTAAATTAATGACTTGAAATCGGCTAAGGAATTTCTCGATTTAAGAAAAATCTCTGATCTAGCTCAAAGGTTGGTGGAGACTAAGAGAGATATTGTGTATCCATTGGTTTATATGCTCTTAAAGTTGGTTTTGATTGTGTCTGTTGCTACAGTTACAGTAGAAAGGGCTTTTTCACCTATGAATATAGTGAAGTATCGGTTATGAAATAAAATGGGAGACACTTGGATGAATAATTGTTTAGTTACTTATATTGAGAAAAATATACTTCGTGAAGTTCAAAATGAGAAAGTCGTAAACCGTTATCAAAATATGAAAACTCGTCGTGAACAATTGTAAATAGTTTAGTTTGTTTTTGAAATAAAATTATTATTACATTAATAATTTTGAGTTTGTCTTTTTATGTTTTTCATGGAATATATGTATCATTTGTACTTGTTGGTGAATTTTTTTTTTTTTTTTGCTTAAAAAACTAGAAAAAGAGTAGATAAAAAATTTTAGTGTTATTTTGCTCCCATTAAGATTTTTTTTTGGCTCCGCCACTGGTAATAACAACATCTTAAGATAAGAGAAAAGAGTTTTCTTTTGTTAAACTTCGAAAGCTATTATTTTTTAGTAGCGGATGATGAAAATTTCTTGTTGATTATAGCTAATAATAGACTAGAAAGTGAAAAGAATGAGTTGGATCATGCATACAGTAAAAAAAAAAGTAATTTGGCTTATTTTATCTTGTTTTTGGTGAGAAATAGTTAAGGGGCATGTTAAATTACAAAATCTTCTCTCTTCTGAAATCAGTTTTTATTGTGTCTCTTTCTAAATTGAGTTGAATGGTTACAAGAAAATTAGAGTTTCAAGGAGGTTAATAATATTTTCAAAACTTTAGGGAGGACAATAAAATATATTAAAAACCTCAAGCGAGGAGTCTGAAATTAATAGTCCAAAATCTTGGATCCCCGCATTTTGAAGTGGGTTTTCTCTGGATATGTTGCAAACTTTGAGTGGTTGAATTTTCCCCAAGTTCACAATTTCAATAGCTAGAAAGTGGAAACAACTCATTGCGGTGATTTTACTGTTTTAAAAGTGAAAAAATCACAATAAAATTTTTGCAATGCTTTTAAGAACGGACATTTTTGTGAACACTATAGCAGATGTTGTTCTAACGATTAGATTCATAATTTTTTTTTTATAAAACAATTCAAATTTCATTAAATATTAAAATCTACACTAGTAACAGAAATCATGTCTAACGACAAACATATGCATGTAAAACAAATATGAATAATAATAGATACTCCAAATCTAAAAATTTAATAAAGATTTTCACTGTAAAGTTCCAAATATATTTAAACATCAAAGAGAAAACTATAGTACCAAGAACATCTACGAATGTTTCCTACTATCAAATCTGCTAGTTAACTACTTCAACCTCAGAAGTAATGAAGAGAATAATTACATTATCCCCCTTTAACCTATAACTAGTCTCCAATAATTAATAGAGATAATTTCAGATACCTCCCCGAGGTTTCTGACAATTTCATTGAGCTCCCCTGAGTTTTGAAAAATTACACCTACTTCCCTTGATTTGATAGTGTTAGTAACAAAACCTTAAAATAATATTTACTTGATCAAATTTTTAAATGAATACCCAAATATGCACTTGTGTAATGAGTTTTAATTTATTTTTGTATACAATTATAAGATTATCTAATATAATTATAAGGAAAAGGTACCAAATTTTTCATGTCCATACCTACTATTTGATAAATAACTATAATAATAATTTTATCACTATGATAGGATACTTTTGATGGTATTCTATTATGGATTTAGATTTATAAGATAGAAAAGAAAATGTTGTTATAATTCATTTAGAGTTTATGAATTTTTTGAGTAATGGGATAATCATAATTTTGTAGTAGTTTTGGGCCATTTCTTTTTGATTTATTGTTCATTTTAATACCAAAAAATTAGAAAAAAATATCAGTAAAAACATTGGATTATTGTGATTTTATCACCAGAGGCTCTCAGCAATTGTTAATTGTGATTTTATCAATTTAAAAATAGGATTCAATATGACAATAGGGCGGATATCCATGACCAATAAGGTCGGGAGTAGGGCTGCAAACGAATCGAGCTGCTCGCGAGTGGCTCGAGTTGAAATCGAGCTCGAACTCGAGTTCAAAATATTAAGTTCGCGCGTGTTCGAGTATATATATAATATTTTTTATTTTTTTTATTTTAAGTATATATATATTTTTATTTTTAAGTATATATATATATATATTATTATTTTATTATTTTAATAGTAAAATTACATATATATCCTTAATATTTTTTTAATTTTTTTCGAGCTCGAGCTCGAGCTCGAACTTGGTAAAATTTAGTCGAGGCTCGGCTCGATTAGCCCAAAGGTCGACTCGACTCGGCTCGTTTGCAGCCCTAGTCGGGGGAGACCTTTCTCCTACTGCTTTAAATGGGTTGGGAGGACGGGAAAAATACCCCTATCCCGCTCCCTGCTAGTAATTTAATATTATATATTTAGATATGTAGAACGTAAAAATATACAATACAATAAAACTATATGTATGTAATATTAAAATCAATAATATGATTTTTCTTGTAATAAATTAATGCAATATTTCTAGTTAATTTATTGTCATTAACCAATAATTTTGTTACGTTAGTTTATTTTTTCTATTTTGATGTTGTTTATAGATATATAAAAAAAGTACGATAATTGATTGATTTTATATAAAATCAGATATAGAGAAATAAATTCAAAAGATCAAAATAATCTTTAAACTTTATTAGCAAGTTTAAAGATGTAGATAATTTTACATTTTTTGGAGGAAAAAATGTAGAACAATTATTAGCAAGTTCATTATTAGTAGGGTGCGAGATAGGGACACCCTAGAGCTAGTAGGGTGCAAGGGGGAGAGATAGTGGGCATGGGGAGGGGGCTAGGGAGTTTTTTGGAGAATGGATCAGTTAAGGGTACTCCTCCCATTTCAAATTTGCTCCGCTGCCATCTTTAAATAGGAATGTAATAAGAAATGTAATAACACGAAGGACACTGTAACTTTGGAAAGTTATAAATAGCTATAAAACTCTCACAATGTTACTTTGCATCGTACTTTATCCCCTGAACTCATAATATGGTTAGAGTACTTTTGTTCTAAAACATCAAGTAAGGGGACAAAATGCCTATTTAATGAGTTCAAATGCATAAAGTGCAACTGCAGATAAAATTGAGGAGAGTTAAGTGCATTTAACCCTAAATAAATATAATTAAATATAAAAACGAGAAAGAAACTACTTTATATTGACTTTAATGATTAGCTTGATTACTGATAATAAAATTTCACAATTCAACACTGCTAAGCAATTTATTGATAGTAAATTTAAATTTATCAAGTAAAAATCCTGGAAACATGGTAGTTTTGATTTTTGTTCGATTCACTAGTGAAAGGCATCACATCTGCTTTTCATGTAAACAGATAAGATACACGTGGCATGCGCAAGCAAACTATTTAGAAAATAGAAAGACGAAGGTTGGATTTCAATCTTCAATCAACTGGCTAGAGTTAGCAGAGAAAACGAAAGAAATGAAAACAGCACAGCTGGTTTTCGTTCCTATTCCAGGGATTGGCCACTTAGTATCATGTGTTGAACTAGCAAAGCTTCTTATTGAATGCGATGAACGATTATCGATCACCGTCCTGATTATGAAGCTGCCCTTTGATCCAAAAGTCAGTAGCTACACAAATTCGTTGGTAGAAACTCCGAATTTGCACATAAGGTACCTTGAGCTCATGAAAGAAGAGCCTTCTTCTCAATTGTCATCTTTTCTTTCGATTCTGTTTCGATTTATCGACAACCATAAAAATTGTGTGAGGGAGGTTCTTGCTGAAATATCCAATTCTGTTTCGTCGCATCTTGGTGGGATCGTCATAGACATGTTTTGCACCTCTTTGATTGATGTAGCCAATGAATTTGGGGTTCCTTCCTATATATTTTGCCCAGGCGGCGCTGCAACGCTTGGCGTTTTATTCCAGTTGGAAAGTCTGAGAGATGATCTCAATGAAGATGTGAGCCATTACGAGAATTCAGACGATGAATTAGCTTTGCCTACTTGCATCAATCCTGTTCCAGCTAAACTTTTGTCACCTGCATTTTTTGACAAGGATGGAGGTGGCGACATGCTCCTGGATCAGGTCAGAAGATTCAAGGAGACCAAGGGAATCATAGTTAACACTTTCCTTGAGCTAGAATCCCATTCGATTCAGGCCTTGAGCAATGATAAAACCATCCCACCAGTATATGCAGTAGGGCCTGTATTGAATCTGAAGGGAAGCAATAGTCAAAATCAAGAAACTGAGATGATTATGAAATGGCTAGATCTTCAGCCAGAATGTTCTGTTGTGTTCCTTTGCTTTGGTAGTGGAGGTAGTTTTGATGGTGACCAAGTGAAGGAAATTGCCTATGCACTCGAGCGCAGTGGATATCGATTCCTCTGGTCATTGAGAAGGCCTTCACCTAAAGAAAAATTTGAGTTTCCAAGTGAGTATGAGAACCTGGATGAAGTCATGCCAGAAGGGTTCTTGCAGCGAACTGCAGCTGTTGGAAAAGTTATTGGATGGGCACCACAGGCGGCAGTTCTATCCCATCCTGCTGTGGGGGGCTTTGTTTCTCACTGTGGTTGGAACTCAATATTGGAAAGCGTTTGGTGCGGTGTGCCAGTGGCAACTTGGCCGCTTTATGCAGAGCAGCAGGAGAATGCATTCCTAATGGTGAAAGACTTGGCAATGGCAGTGGAGATCAAAATAGATTTCAAAAGGGATTTCGTACTGGGTGTGAGTAGTGAGATTTTGAGTGCAGATGTGATTGAAAGAGGGATTAAACATCTCATGGATCCTGAGAATGAAATCAGAGAGAAGGTGAAGGAAATGAAAGAGAAGAGCAGGTTGGCTCCTAATGAAGGAGGATCATCCTTTTCTTCCTTGAAGTGCTTTCTTGAAGATGTAATAGATAGTATTCCATAATTGTTTGTCAGATCTGAATTGTTATAATGTATTGCATTATTGCTTCTTTTTCTTAAATACACAGCTGAAGATCAACCATTACTATATCCATTATCTCTGCTATAACTAATTTTACTTTGAAAGTCGATGCTTTTTTCTGTTTTTGCTTGTTAGGCTTTCTGCTGTTTTCCCTTTCGCACTCTGATTTGCTATTCTAATCTTCTCCATGGTACTTTGTAGGTCAAATACAATCCGTGACTGTGAAATGGACTTACAATGTAGACTTACAATTCAGTTAATAGTAACAGTGAATAGCTAAACTTATTAATTAAACTTCGGAGTAGGTAAAAGTTTAGGGAGTATTATAGTGCTAAACCAAAAATGACAACTTTATTGCGGCATTGAGAGCAGAGTATGTCTTTCACAGCATTTAGTCACACGTAGTTGTGGTGCGTGCCGTTCTAGTTGCAATAATTGGTGCATTCAATTAAAGCATAGTTTACTCTTATAATGCTTGAGAAGGTGGCACGGTTTTTCTTCGAGTGTACTGTATCATTGCAGGCTCTTACCTGATTTTTTTTTTTCCGCAACGATAGATGTTGTATAATCTACTCTAGCCTAATCTAGGGGAAGGGGCAAGGGGATGGTCAACTAAGACCAGCCACATATTGTGACCAAATTGTGAGAGGCAGGGGTTGATCCCCTGACCTTTAGCATCACCATTATGGTGATGACCACTGGACCAAATGGCCAGTGCAGGCTCTTACCTGATTAGTTTTCTTTTTCCTTGCGTCTTTTTTTTTTTTTTTTGCATTTTGTGAATTTTGAACTCAATGAACACGGAAAGTCCTCAAAATTGACTAAAATAAGGCAAATTCTCATATGCAACTTTGTAGGCAACAGGTTCAAAACTTCATTGGAATTAAATTGATTTACGACCATATAATAGGGAAGAAGTGTGATCCAAATTAGGAAAATATAGATGAAGAAAACAAAGTAGTTAGAAATGAAGTGACAGGCATTAGAGAAGCGACAATTAACTTATTTGATTTTTTTTTATTGCCAAATTCCATACACAGGGGAGCGATGCCAACCTTTAATTTTTATTAATCATAAAATAAAAATATAAAGTGTTTAAGAAGGGCCTGAAAAGACCTAAGAACATTTATGAAAACAAAAATTAGGAGTATTCCTCCCTTACAAGTTACAATTTATTTCTGCACATGCAAAAATTCCCTACCATCTAAACTCAAGCGAGCCTTAACCACTGAAGGAAGTTGTTGAATGGAAGTAAAAAGCGAATCAGAATGAAGATGAAGCGTGGCAAGCCTAGCCGCCATGGAATTTAACATGACTAACTGACGCAGAAAGTGACTGCCAAAGCTCTCTAATTTGACGAAGAAAATTGCACAATGGCCATTTAGACACTGCCCCGAAACAATCGAACAAACAACAAAGAAGAATCAACCTTAACTTGTAAATTCTGGACATTTCTTTCACCACACAATTGAAGACCAAATAATAATGCATGAATCTCTGCCTCCAACACCTCAGCTTCCCCCAACTCTTTATAGAAAGCAAAAACCAAGTTACCTCTGTGATCACACACCAAACCACCACCTGACACCCTACCATTTACTACACTCGCATCTATATTTAATTTGCAAAAATTCACCGGGGGTCTCTTCCAGCAAACCGAAATTAATCTAACAATTGTAGAAGAATGAAAAATAAATTGAGCAAAGGAAAAGTCCATGTCCCCACGGGTTGAAATTTCCAATTTTGTGATGAATTTTAAAAAAAATCTACAAAAGGGGTGATTTTGGTGGGATATTCCGTAAGGGGGTCTTCGCATTCCGCGAATGCGAGCTTAGTAGAGCTCACATTAGCGGAATGCGAGCTCAGCTCTATTGAGCTCGCATTCGCGGAATGCGAGCTTAAGTATAATTTAAATTTTTTTGCTTTTTTTTTTGGGAGCTAGAGAATTTTTTCCAGAAAATAGTAAGAGCTAAATGCAAGCTCCTAAATGTTTTTTTTTTTTTAATTCTTCAAATAGCTCGCATTTGATAAATTTGACCTCCAAAAATGGTATTTAATTTTTTTTGTTAGATTTCGCATTTATAAGTATGACTTTCAGAAAATTAAATTCAAATTTGCTAGAAAAAAAAATTAAAATGAAATTTACGAGCTCCCAAAAAAATGTAAAATTAACTGTAAATGTTGCTTGTTTTGTAGAATTTGCCTTTACTAAAATGCTATCGGTAGTAAAATCTTATTTTAAAAGCTCTACTAAAATCTTATATTTCGGAGAAATGTTAGAGAAATGTTATTTAAAAATCTGTAATTAGCAGAGGAATAATTTTTTTTTATTTTAAAACTTGCACGTGCCTAAAGTCATCAAATATGTGCTCTAAAAAAAATCATATTTCTTTTATATTAAAAAAAATTGGTAATTGTACGGTTATTATAATACATTTAAATGGTGGAAAAAGTACACATGCATAGTTCTTTCTATCTATTTCATATATCAATGTAAAAATAGAATGAAATTGTTAACATGTAAGGTGTTGACTATATTTTATGAAAAAATACTAACTTTTTTTCCTTTTTTATGAAATAAATTTTTTTTATCAAATTCTAATTTTCCTTTGTTATTAATGAATCGTATTTATTTGTTGACACCGATGAATATTAGTTATAAGAATGTAATAGTTAATAGTCATTAATATCTGTTACAATTTCAACTGTAATTTTAGAAATTTCATAACGCAATGTTATTTTAAAAAATTATATAAGTTATTTTTATGAAGTGCATGTTATTTGTTTGGTAGTTGAAAAGGAAAAGAAAAAGAAATTTCACGGAATGCGAGCTCACTACAGTGACCTCGCATTCCTGTAATGCGAACACCCCATTTGTAGAAAAACCTGCAAAAACCGCCCCAATTGTAAAATGACTTTTTTTTTTCATCATAAACTAAGAATTCACCCCAAGGAAAACACAAAAAGTTTGGAATGAAGTGGCTTGCATCAGAGAAGTAACAATTGACTTATTTGATAACAAGTACGTTTGGCACAATTGTAATTAGATTGGGTAAATGATCCAACTACTCTTGTTCTAAAACATCAAGCAGGGGACAAAATGCCTATTTAATGAGTTGAAATGCATAAAGTTGATAAAATTGAGGAGAATTAAGTGCATTTAACTTTAAATAAAGATAATTAAATGTCAAAACGAGAAAGAAACTACTTTATATTGAGTTTAATGATTAGCTTGATTAATGATAATAAAATTTCACAATTCAACAGTAAAAAGCAATTTATTGATAGTACATTTACATTTATCAAGTAAAAATCCTGGAAACATGGTAGTTTTGATTTCTACTCGATTCACTAGTGTGAAAGGCACATCTGCTTTTAATGTAAACAGATAAGATACACGTGGCGTGCGCTGCAAGCTAGGTAGAAACCAGAGAGATAAAGGTTGGATTTCCATCTTCAATCAACTGGCTAAAGTTAGCAGAGAAAACGACAGAAATGAAAAAAGCAGAGCTGGTTTTCGTTACTGTACCAGGGATTGGCCACTTAGTATCATGTGTTGAACTAGCAAAGCTTCTCGTTGAATGTGATGAACGATTATCGATCACCGTCCTGATTATGAAGCTGCCCTTTGATCCAAAAGTCAGTAGCTACACAAATTCGTTGGTAGAAACTCCGAATTTGCACATAAGGTACCTTGAGCTCATGAAAGAAGAGCCTTCTTCTCAATTGTCATCTTTTCTTTCGATTCTGTTTCGATTTATCGACAACCATAAAAGTTGTGTGAGGGAGGTTCTTGCTGAAATATCCAATTGTGTTTCGTCGCATCTTGGTGGGATCGTCATAGACATGTTTTGCACCTCTTTGATTGATGTAGCCAATGAATTTGGAGTTCCTTCCTATATATTTTGCCCAGGCGGTGCTGCAACGCTTGGCGTTTTATTCCAGTTGCAAAGTCTGAGAGATGATCTCAATGAAGATGTGAGCCATTACGAGAATTCAGACGTTGAATTAGCTTTGCCTACTTACATCAATCCTGTTCCAGCTAAACTTTTGTCATCTGCATTGTTTGAGAAGGATGGAAGTGTCGACATGTTCCTCGATCAGGCAAAGAGATACAGGAAGACCAAGGGAATCATAATTAACACTTTCCTTGAGTTTGAATCCCATGCGATTCACGCTTTGAGCAATGATAAAACCATCCCACCAGTATATGCAGTAGGGCCTGTATTGAATCTGAAGGGAAGCAATAGTCAAAATCAAGAAACTGAGATGATTATGAAATGGCTAGATCTTCAGCCAGAATGTTCTGTTGTGTTCCTTTGCTTTGGTAGTGCAGGTAGTTTTGATGGTGACCAAGTGAAGGAAATTGCCTATGCACTCGAGCGCAGTGGATATCGATTCCTCTGGTCATTGAGAAGGCCTTCACCTAAAGAAAAATTTGAGTTTCCAAGTGAGTATGAGAACCTGGATGAAGTCATGCCAGAAGGGTTCTTGCAGCGAACTGCAGCTGTTGGAAAAGTTATTGGATGGGCACCACAGGCGGCAGTTCTATCCCATCCTGCTGTGGGGGGCTTTGTTTCTCACTGTGGTTGGAACTCAATATTGGAAAGCATTTGGTGCGGTGTGCCAGTGGCAACTTGGCCGCTTTATTCAGAGCAGCAGCAGAATGCATTCCTAATGGTGAAAGACTTGGCAATGGCAGTGGAGATCAAAATAGATTTCAAAAGGGATTTCGTACTGGGTGTGAGCAGTGAGATTTTGAGTGCAGATGTGATTGAAAGAGGGATTAAACATCTGATGGATCCTGAGAAGGAAATCAAAGAGAAGGTGAAGGAAATGAAGGAGAAGAGCAGGTTGGCTCCTAATGAAGGAGGATCATCCTATGCTTCCTTGAAGTGCTTTCTTGAAGATGTGTTAGATAACATTCCATGATTGAATAGTATGTCAGAATTGAATAGTGATAATGAATTACATGATCCCTTGTTTTTCATAAATTCAATAGCTGGATATCAACTACTACTACATTCATGAAATCTGCTATTATCAATTCTGTTTTGAGAGTCAGTGAGAATTAATCAATTAATGGAGTCTCGTTCCTTTATCCATCTGTTTTTCCTTTTGTACTTGCTTTTTGGCTATTCTGATCATCTATAATTGCATATGGTTCTTTGTTTCTTGTAATGTGCTCTGTATTCCTTGCTGGCTCTTACCTGATACGATTTCCCTTTTCCTTGTACCCTTTTATTCCCCTTTTTCCTAAAATTTTAGGGTTAATTACATTTACTTCCTCTATGGTTTGATCAAATAACAAACCAGCCCCTCATTTTTAACAAAACTATGAAAAGGTCCCTCAAACTCAAAGCTCCATAACAAAAACATCCCTGTGTGGCTGTGTCAGTCAACTAACGTTGATTTACAAACTGGCTGTAATGTCACGGCAAATATATGACAAAACTCCGAGAATGCCCATCAAAAATCTGTTACCAGTTATCTTTCTTCTTCCTTCCCCTTATGCAATCAAATAGTACTAAAACCATAATTTGTACGTTACTACTTATCTTTCTTCATCCTTCCCCGTATACAGTATACAGTAAGACACTAAAACCGTGACTTGTCCCAACAAGACGCCAGAGTTGAAGCATCCCGCTCCAATTGCCAATGTCAGTTTTAAAGTTTTTTTTTTTTCAAGGTTTGAGCCTTAACGTTTCAATATTTCAATAAACTTGATATAAAAAAAAAACACAAAATGTGGGTAAAAACGTGCTTAAATCGAAACTGAATTCTTCCAAAGTCTTCGGACAACTCCTTGAAATATTAGAAACACACACTGATGCAATAGCTCATATTCAATCATAAATGGACTCAACGAAAATCACCCATTGACAAATATGGGTAGATCAGATTATGGATAGAAAATCATATTCCAATTCATAGAAGGGTAATTTCCCAATTTCATGGGCTATTAAATCCCAAAAACAAATTGTTACAAGGCCTGTTCATCATTGTCGGTGTGTGTTTGAAACAGAGAAAAAGGGATAGCGAGGAAATATGAAAAAAGCAATGGAGGCAGTGGCGATTGACAACAGAGTTGGCGGCGGCAATGGTATGGAGACATAACTTGTTCTTTGATAATTACTAGATTGATTCATATATGAGCTTGTTCTCCAAATTTGTGTGGTTGTTTAAATAAATTTTTGTTGAATGTTTGGTTTTGACTTGTTGGGGGGAGGGGGAGGGAAATAAGGAGCTAGAGGCCCAATCTATGGTTTTGATCGCTAGTATTCTTTTTTTTGGGGCACATGATAGATTTTATTCTATATTTGCTTTTACTCTATGTTAGGGGAAGGGAATCCAAAGAAATCAAAGGGAGGGGGGTGGAAGAGGGGAGGAGACTGCTAGGGAGAGGAGAAAGGGGATCCAAAGAGGTTATAGGGAGAATTCGGGGGAAATTGAACCACAATCTAACTGGTGAAATTTTTTGGAGAGGGGGAGTGGGGGATCCAAGGGGTCAAAAGAAGGGGGAGGGGGAAGTGGGGACCCAAAGGGGGAATTTTATCCTACACCCAAGAAGAGTTTTAAAACTCTCCTGCTGACCAACTACTCTAAGAGTAGTTGTTTGACCACTACTACTTAGTTTCTTTATTTTTATTTTTCTTTTATTTTTCTCAATCTTTCCTTCTCTAATTTTTTTAATCTTTGTTTTATCTTGTACTATTGTCACAGCTTCACTTGCTTTTTCTATTTTTGGTAAAATAAATCTTTTTTATGGATTTAGAATTTTATTTTTGAAATCTTTTGAACAAAGACTATTTTTTATTTCATGACATCCATTAACGGAGTTAAGGAACTGTTACTAATGGGGGATAATCATTATTTCTCAAATTACAAGGTTTGTTTCATAATATGAACAAATCTCATGGGAGGTACACCTAATTAACCCAATACTTTTTCTCAATGAACATTAAAAAGTCCTCAAAATTGACTAAAATAAGGCAAATTCTGATATGCGGCTTTAAACTTTGTAGGCATCATGTTCAAAACATCATTGGAATGAAATTGATTTACAACCATACAATAGCCAAGAAGCATGATCCAAATTAGGAAAATATAGATAAAGAAGATACAAAAAGTTTAAAATGAACTGGCTTGCATTAGAGAAGCAACAGTGAACTTATTTGATATTGCTTATATGTCACACAATTGTAACTTGTTTGGGTAAATTATCCAACTGTTGCTCAACTTTTGCCAATGATCATATTTATCCAAACCATTAAAGTGGGGAAAGTAGACTACTTTATAAAACTTAGAATGGCTAAACTATTTGGAAAAAAAAAATTAAAAATCATCTTTATGAATTTTTATTATGAATTATGCAATTAATTACTGAAAACAATCAAGATCAAAAGAATATGAAATATCAACTCTTGCACAAATTGATGTAAAACTAATTCCATGCTACATTTGTACTTATAATTAGATAATATAGTTTCAATATAACACATCTAGACATTCAAAAAATTAATTTCTTTTGTTATGCTTTGCAAATATAATTTTTGTAGTGCGAAAGATAAAAGACTAATTTACTTTAGTAATACAAAAAACAAGGAAGCAACATCGATTCTGCTTATACATTTAGAAATTCATTAAATATATTGAATACATTGAAAGGATTAATATTAAAACAAGTTCAAATGTGGTGTAGTGATTAAACATCTCATGCATGTTGCTAGAGAGGTCCAGGCTCTAACGTTGGGATATGGTTTTTGAGTACAAAACAAAAATCTCACCATGTTTCATCAAACCCGATCGGTTTCTGGTTCAGCCAGTCTACCCGGTGAGTCAAATGAGTCCTTTTGAGTTTGTTTCCAATCCAATTCATTAAGCAGTTGAATCATTAGGCTAATTCGGATCGAGTTTAACAACTATAATCTGTGGGTAACCCTAGCTATACGTGTGTCATTGTAGTAGGTGTGTATGTATTATGAACCTTATATCAATCACATATATCTGACTTTTAATCTTTCTTTCATATACAAAATAAGTCATTGGAATCTTTACGATTAAAATATTTTAATAATTATTTTTGTCGATTTGGAAAGGCACACATTTTGTTTGTCAGTATGTGAGTTCATATGAATTAATCATCTGTATGATGTACAAGGGTAGCACACATGAAAGTTTAGACAATTCTCTTATCAGTTAAGTATAGGTGGATGTATTGTAAATGCGAGCTTAGACCATTTCCTTGAATTGAATAGTGTGGGACAATTTTTGTACATGCTTAACTGAATTTTGTCTCTAAATTATACTTTCATTTTACTGGAACTTTTTTCTAGGAAATTATCCAATTGGAAAGTACTCAGAGAAAAAGATAATGTGGAAACTTTTAGAAGTCCAGTCATTTTGTGAGCTCTAAGATAATCTCCAAAAATCTGGCAAATTGGCTCAACAGAATCCTTCCAAACATAATTTCTCCCTTTCAATCAGGATTTGTTCCGCGGAGACACATGAGGATAATATTTTGTTGGCTCAGGAAATATTGGGGGATATTAATTGGAAAGGCAAAGAGCCGAATCTAGTCCTAAAACTTGACATAGAAAAGGCCTATGACAAGTCAGACTGGTCCTTTCTAATGTCAATGTTAAGGGCTTTTGGATGTGGTAGATGGTTTATAGACTTGGTGTATCGAACATTGTCTAATAATTGGTTCTCAATTTTGATAAAGGGGGAGCGAGTAGGATTCTTCAAGTCATTCCGGGGGGTGCAGCAATGTTATTCTCTATCCCCTGCTTTATTTATTGTAGCTGTGGAGCTCCTGACACGGGATATTCACCACTTGTTTACTACGGGGAAACAAATGTTTTATCAAGCCTCTGGAGGGCAGGTCTGAATACTGTCTTTTGCTGATGATACAATGATTTTCACAAGTTTTCTCGGCATTGCTTGGAAAAGTTGAAAGGGTTTCTGGATTTGTATCAGCAAGTGTCGAGGCAATGAATAAATAGTCTAAAGAGTGCCTTCTTTTGGTCTCATTCCATGCCGCAGTCGAAGATGCATCTTGTTCAGTCAATGCTAGGTTTTGGTAAGAAGCAGCTTCCTATTAGTTATTTGGGGGTCCCTCTATTTGCGGGGCATTTGAGAAGGAGATTATTTGAAGGAATTTTCGATAAAATAAGAGCCAGGATACAAGGTTGGACCTGCAAGATTTTATCACATGGAGGGAGAATTATTCTGCTATGCCATGTTTTAACCTAAATGCCGATATATCTTCTACAGGTCCTGGCACCTCCAAAGACGTTCTTGCTTTTGGTTGAGCATTTATTAAACGGGTTTCTGTGGGATAAAAAAGCGGGTGATAAAAGAATTCATTGGAAGGCATGGCAAGGACTTTGTTTCCCGGTAGAGGAGGCTGGTTTGGGCTTTAGGGATTTTGCAACAATGATTGAGGCATTTGGTAGTAAATTATGGATTTGTTTGCATTCTGGAGGTTCGCTATGGGCTGATTTCATGCACCAAAAATACTTTCCCCTTGTTCACCTAATTTTGGCAGATGGGTCTAAGGGTTCTAGCACTTGGCGAAGGATTTGTAGGGCATGGGAGAACGCTGAATGACATATTTTTTGGAAGCTTGGAGAGGGTAGAGTAGAGTAGACTTCTGGAGGAACAAGTGGGTTTCTTGGGAGCCTTTAGGGGATATTTGCAAGTTGGGGTTTTATCCTCAATTTGTTGTGGCTGATTTCTTCCAAGACTCTACATGGAATGTTGATATGCTAAAGGAATGGTTGCCATCACAGGTGGTGGAGGCGGTTTTGGAGGTGATACCTTAACGGGAAAGTAAAGACCTCTTAACATGGAATGCTTCTCCTTCTGAAGAATTTTCTTCAAAAACTGCTTATGAATTGGTCCGTAAGAAGAAGAACTCTTCTCTAGTGTTGAGATCGGTTTGTAATCCTATGATGCCGTTGAAGTTTTCCTTCTTAGCTTGGAGAATTTTGAACGAATTTCTTCCACTGGATGTTCAGTTACAACAGAGAGGGATCACTTTAACATCAAAATGTCACTGTTGTGCATCCAGGGAGACGCTGCTACATGTTTTCTGTGATAGTAAGATGGCACAAGATGTATGGGCGTATTCTATGTAGTATTTGGAATTGTGAACATGAGACACTCCTATTTCCATGCAACTTTAATGCACTAGGTTCTATCATCTCCAAAAGGTCACCCACAACATGTTAGAGGTATAGTCCCATCGCTGATTACTTGGAGTATTTGGTGTAGTCAAAATTCAGCAAGATTTGAGGGTGGTGTAATAGATTCCGTGGACATCATCAGGGAGGTGCAGTTGTTAGGAAATTGGCTTAATTTCTTTTAGTCAAGATTCCTATTTGGTGTGGGAAGTAATTAGTTTTCTAATTGGATTAGTTACTTGAAGTAGTAGTCAAGTAAAACCCTATTTAGCTAGAATTAGATGCTATTTTCTACTCTATATGAGTTTAGGAAATAGTATTGGTTTCCAATTGTTACTTGATTTTTTGGCAGTAATGTTCTCTATAAATAGGTAGATTTGCATACTACAAAGACACATAAGAAAGAAGTGAGAGAGTTCTTAGTGGGTGAGAGGGTTATACAAGAGTTGGGGTTTGGGAATTAAGTTGTAATCTTGTGGTATTTTTCCTCTCATAGTAAGAACAAGTTTTTCTCTCCGTGGACGTAGGCTTGGTGATTAAGCCGAATCATGTTAATTCTTGTGCGTTGCTCATCGTTCGTGCTAGATATAGTTTTCTATTAAATTGTTGGTCTTTTCTTTTTCAAATAATTGGCCTAATACCCTAACAAGTGGTATCAGAGCTCCGTTGGGGTTTTGGTTAATTATTTGAAATTGAGTGGGTGGTTGTATACCATGGGGTTTGGAACTATACAGTTTCCAATTCAACTGTTTAATGGAACTACAAGTTTCACTCTTTGGCAAAGAAGAGTGAAGGATGTTCTAGTTCAACAAGGCTTGGCAAAAGGATTGAATGGAAAGAACAAGAAGCCAGAGAGCATGAAAGATGATGAGTTTGAGGAGTTGGACGCAAGGTGTGCGAGCACGATTCGGCTCTATGTGGCGGACAACATCATAAATAATGTGATAGATGAGGAAGATTCTGCAGCAGACCTCTGGAAAAAATTGGAAAAGCTTTATCTGGTTAAAAGCTTATCCAATAAGTTGCATCTAAAGCGGCAACTTTATGCACCAAAGATGGAGGAGGGTGGCAGTCTCATGGATCACATGAATACGTTCAACGGAATTTTGGATCAACTCCAAAAGGTTGGCGTAGATATTGAGGAAGAAGATAAGGCCCTTTTACTTCGTACCTCAGTCTCTGATTCTTACAAAAGTGTCGTGACAATCCTGTTGTATGGGAAGGACACTTTAGAGTTCGAGAATCTGCAGTCTTCTTTGTTGGATCATGAAAAACAAAGGAAGGCAAACCAGGATGTGACACAAGAAGCTGCATTAATTGCTCGAGATGAGCGTAAAAGAGGAAAACAATTTGGCGGTGAATCTAAGGCAGGTGGTTCAAAGGCCAAGAGAAAGGGTGGAATCCAGTGCTTTGGTTGTCATGAGTTTGGCCATATCAAAAGATATTACCCTCATCAAAAGAAAAATGATGAGAATGACTATGATGGTGTTGCTGGATATGCATCGGGTGGAGATATTCTCACAATCTCTAAAGGTAATAATACTTCTTCTCGTGATGGTTGGATTTTAGATTCTGAATGTGTTTCACATATTAGCTCTAGGTTAGACTATTTTGATACTCTTCAAAGAAAGAAGATAGGTTTTATATCCTTGGATGATGGATCTATTTGTCAAGTCAAAGGTGTTGGAGTGGTGAAAATCAAAATGTTGAATGGAGAGGTTCGTTCTTTGGGTGGTGTGGCTTATGTTCCAAAGTTACGAAGGAATCTAATTTCTTTGAACCAGTTAGACTCCGAGGGTTACCATTTTTCCGTTGCAGGTGAAGTCTTGAAAATCACACATGTCGAGACGGTCTTGTTGATGGGGAAGAAATATGGTAATTTGTACCATTTGAATACCTCAATGGATTGGGAACGGAAGGGGATCCAGGAATGCTCTCAAATTACAAATAGTGGTGAGAGGAAAAGTCCTGCTATGGGAGAGGATGAATTGAGGCCCCTCTCACGAGTCAACTAGATGTTGGACTCGGTTAGCTACACACGTTCATTTGCCGATTGAATCAGTTGAAAATAAGACCGTCTTGATTTGGGTATGTAGCTAGGCACCAAGGTATTTGGGGGGAAAAGGCAAATAGAGTTTTTGGGATGGTTTGCTGTGTTTGCTAAAAGAAATATTCGCCAAGATGGAGATTTGTTAGGAAATTGGCTTAATTTCTTTTAGTCAAGATTGCTATTTGGTGTGGGAAGTAACTAGTTTCCTAATTAGATTTAGTTACTTGAAGTAGTAGTCAAGTAAAGCCCTATTTAGCTAGAATTAGATGCTATTTTCTACTCTATATGAGTTTAGGAAATAGTATTGGCTTCCAATTGTTATTTGGTTTTTTGGCAGTAATATTCTCTATAAATAGGTAGATTGGCATACTACAAAGACACACAAGAAAGGAGTGAGAGAGTTCTTAGTGGGTGAGAGGGTTATACAAAAGTTGGGGTTTGGGAATCAAGTTGTAATCTTGTGGTGTTTTTTCTCTCATAGTAAGAACAAGTTTTTCTCTCCATGAACGTAGGCTTGGTGATTAAGCCGAACCACGTTAATTCTTGTGTGTTGCTCATCGTTCGTGCTAGATATAGTTTTCTATTAAATTATTGGTCTTTTCTTTTTCAAATAATTGGCCTGATACCCTAACAGCAGTGGTATCTTAAACTCATGGGCTCAGCTAATACCATTGAAAAGGAACTATTGGAGGTGGATTTGGACTCGGTTGTTGCGCCATTTTTTAAATTTCACATCCCTAAAAAGCTACAATGTATTATGGTGAGATGGATGCTGCTTGTGGTGGGATTCTCAAATTAAACACAGACGCTTGTGTAACTAGCTAGAAGGCAACAGGAGGAGTTGTTTGGGATCGTCATCGTAAGGTAATTGTTTGAGATCATCAAGTGGAGTCGTGGGCTTTTGCTTCATGGATTAGAGATATGTCTACAGAATGGGTTATCTAAGATTCAGGTAGAGGTTGATTATAAGGTATTATCTCTTTTGGTTAAGACAAGCTGCTCATCTACGTGGCCTCTATGCAACATCATTCATAGCATTAAGTCTCTTCTTCAACGTCTCAACATATTGTTATAACACATTTATAGGGAAGCAAATGTGGTAGCAGATTCTTTGGCTGGATTGCGGATCGGTAGGCATTATTTGTTTGATTCCATGTCTCAATTGCCGAGGGCTACTCAAACTTTGATAGAACTTGATGCCTCTATCTGTGCGGGAGTGAGATTTATACATATAAGGGAGTAGTGCTCCTTATTTATAGCTTTCTGATGTAACAAACTCTGTATCTATGTTTTTTGACCAATAAAACCTAGGCTGGCTCCCTTCCCCCATGTATGGGGTTTTGCCCAAAAAAAAAAAATTCTAGTTATCCCAATGTGACAAAAGCAAACACCAAAGATAAGCAACTTTTATTGTTTTAACTTTGGAAGAGTTAAATAAAGTAAGATATAATCTAATCTTGACCTGGGGGAAGGTTAGGTTGAGTAGTAAGGAGACAAGGATTGTAAGCCTTTGGTCCAAGACCTCCTACTTACAATAAATAAATAAATAAATCTCGACCTTCGCCACAACATCAATTTGCAAGAAAGACTGCTGGAATGATAACATTTAAAATCATATTAAAACACATGCAAAATGAGATCTCTGTAATGAATGAAACGATTTATTAGAGGAAAGGCTCATTAATAGAGTTTTATGAAGCTTATTAGAAAAACATATTTTACATAATATGCAAAACACACACACATACACTTATATTTCTTGTTCCATGTTGTTCTATTTGTTACTCTTCATTTTCTTGAAAAGCTTAAAATGTCTTCATGGTTTTGTAGTGTTTTTCCAATGTATCAGAACTATAAAGTAAAAGACAGGGTGGAAACTCTAACGACCTACCTTCCTCCTAAGACGAATCAAAAGGTTTGGCAGACTGTCTGCCCAACTCTCGCCGTGACTCACTCACGAATCTCAGAAAACAATAACAATTCCCAAACTCCAATAGTATTAACCCCAAAGTAAGCATCAAAACTCCATGGTTATATATTACACACCATCCAGAATTTCAAATCATCCAGACATATATAAACAACCAAACGGATAACCATCTAAGTCGTTTAATCAAATCACTAGGTATAACTAAGATGGTAAGTTACTTAAAGTAAGACGTCAGCTCTCAAACTGTTTATTTCCCTGCTTCTATGTTGCCAATGCCTACTAAGGAAAACAAACTAAAGGGGTGAGCTATTGCCTAGTGAGGTTTCAGGAGACATGCAAACAAAGTAGCAAATCTCAAAACAAATAAAATAACGGTAACCAGGGAAATTATTAACAAAACAAGCAAAGATCAAAAACACTTTCAAGTAGAAGGATACAGTTTTCCTCGCATTGACCCCTTGTCTCGAAACTGTTGACACTCCGTCAACCTTGGAGTACAATAACAAAATCCAATAGATCACCACTTCACTCTCCAGTCTCCGTCCACCGATCATCCTCCTTTACCGAGCTTGCATGCCAAACAAGTAACAAGTAGGGTAATACTCAAGTATACCAGAGCCAATAACAAGATATGGGACCCACGGTTCGTCGGTCGGTTCGACCAAGCCCTTGCTGGCTTGATTTGACCAACTAGCTAATGGGGTTTGGGATCCCAGGCACGTCATATAGTCAGTGGGATAACATATCCAACTGATGTTCAAGTCAAGCACATGTATATCATTTCACTTGTAAATAGTATCAAGTTAGAGCAAGTGTAATAAAGTATACACTCACCCCGCCAATAACAATTCAAGAGAGCTAACATTCCACTCAATCAATAATCTCATCAAAACAGCATTCAAATCAAGTATAGGTCAGACCATGCCATTGAAACACCCACCAAATCAAGTTGACAGTCACGTCTCGACTTCGGGGTTTCCTTCTAACTCATCACCGACTCCTGAAACATGCCCAAGTTACAATTACACTTATCACCTTGATTAAAACAAGTGAAAGACATATAAAACTCTAGTTTTAAAACTTATCAAACATGCAGGTTAAAAAGGTATAGAGTCTTGCAACCAAATGCATGAAAATAAGGTTGGAAACCTTGACCTTACTCTCGACTTCTTTCATACAATTGTCTCACCATGATTACTTCATGTTTCTCCAAAACCAGTGAATTGACTCATGCATTCCATGTTTAAAGTATTAACAATTTAATGGCCAAAAGGTACGAGTTCGTAGCCAACATCTTAGAGTTAAAGTTGGATTTAAAGTTCAAAGAAAATGGTAGCTACATGTTCTCGATTTAAGCAGGAATTTTTCAATAAAATAGCATCCCATTTGTTGAAAGCAAGGTTGAAATGTAACCATGGGTCATGGCTGGAAGTTTTCCTCCAAAATAAGTTACTTATAAGTGGATTGCTAACCAAAAACTCAACTTTCTTTCATGGTTCAAGTATAAATCATGCAATGCCTCATAATGTGACTATAAGGCATGAATCTCTTCGAAAACTTAAACAAAAATAGAAGTTACAAGCTGGAAAACACAACTCCCTCTCTACGATTCAGGCAAGAAAAGTTTAGCAAGTCTTTCCTTCACTTTTGTCACCAAAACAGCACCCTTCATACTCACTTTCAATCATAAATCACTTAGTAATAGGCTTGTAACATGGGATGAGGTATATATCAAACATTCTAGAAACACTCAACAAGAAAATTTGTATCTAAAAGCTAGAAATTCAAACTTCCTTCATGATTCAAAGCTGGAAAAGAATCCAGCAAACATTTGGTCAAAGCAAGGGATTTTTCCAAACAAATTTCATTCTATCCATCCCAAGTCAATATGTAATCTCATAAACCACTACAAGAAATTTGGTCATCAGTGACAACATTTCTCAGTGACAACAGAAAAGTTGTCACAGAATGAGGTCCTCTACCAACAACTTTGAAAGTCGTCACAAATGCCTCATAGAACTAACTAATTAGCGACGACTTGGATTTGTCATCACAAACATATTCCGGCCAATAGGATCCAAGAGAGTGGGAGTTACTGGTGAATACCTTTAGTGATGACTTGATGAATATCATCACTATTACTATCTCTGTTTCTTTGACAACTTTACAATGTCATCACTGAAGCTTGTGCACTTTCTTTACTAGCAACTCTCTGTTGTCACTATAACAATGGATAGCTTTAGTGATAATTATATGTTGTCACTAAACTATCTTAGAATTTTTACAACTTTGGCAATATATTGATATTAATGTTAATTTGTTTGTAATGAAACCGTTTGACTATCATTCAATTTTGAGCCTCTTGATTTTCAAATAAATTGGCAATTTGACTAGTTTAGTCAATTGGTCATATTAATTTGTCCAAGAATGACTTGTTAAAGGAAAAAAAACTAAAGGCATTTTGTAGTTAATTTCCGAATACCTAAAAAATGTTAATCCGTAAGAGTTTGTAAATTAAACTAGTTATTAAAGCAAATAACTCCTAAACTCTTTAGTTAATTAATTAAATCAATTTATTATATTGCTTTAATTATGTATTTTTTATTCGAAGTTAATAAATTAAATTTGAAGTTTTATGTTTGACTAATAGTAAATAAATTATTTATGAAAAAGTATTTTTCTCATCTAATTGACCTTTTTTTAAATTTTTAATAAAAAAGAGTCAAATTTAAGAAGTACGGTACTAAAACAAAAGGTACTTTTTATAACAAGGTAATTTTTGACAAAAGTCTAATTCACCACAAAAAGTCATCTTTTATGACAAGTTTTGAGTTATCGTCATGATAAGATGGACTTTCTATAACTAAGGTGTACAAGTCGTCAATGAAAGTCATAGAATATCTAGGTAAGGTAATAACATTTTTGGCTTTTATCTTCTCGCTTGTGTATTTCAGAAAACATTCACAATAAATTTTTGCCCACACACAGAGGGGCCTCCCTTCTCTCATTTTGCGCTTCCATATTTGTAGTAGATTTGCCATTTCTCCTGATGGGTTGTCTCTCAAAACGTCTCCATTTTGCCTCCTATACCTCTGAGGTACTGTTTTTTTCGGCAAATCTCCCAACCAGCTGTTCCAACTTGTATCCCCACAAGCTGTTCCAACTTGTATTGTCGTCATCTTCAATCTATAAATCAAGCACCCATCTGTGCATAGAAGTTGCATCTCCTAGACCGGCACTATTTTTCCATTCCTATTCCAGTCAGAATTTCCATCACTCTAGCTATATCTCTTTCATGAGGTCTTCCCAAATCCCAGCCCCTTCAAGCGCTAACTTGTATCCAAATTTCCCCCTCCTAAAATATTTCAGTGGAGCTGATTTTTTGATTCCTATACTGGTGAGCTTTTAGTTCTAGCCTTAATTCAAATCCTTGTATCATTCATTCCCGTTCAATGAATTTATTCAGTGAATATTAAAGTTGTTATTTTATTTTATTTACAGCTTACTAACTTTTTTAATTAAGGAAAGAGACAAATTTTCTTCTCTATTTTTCTTCTTGGATTTGTAAAAATTGTTCATGCTTTCTTTGTTTTTTAATTTAGTGTAAAAAAGTTCTTATGGTTCAGCCACACAATGCTGGGATGTTTTGGATGAATAGTGGAAATGTTGGTGAGGAAGAATATGATTAAAAACTACCCTAGCAAAGCAACTGGGAGCAGTGTCAGTAGACCAAGTTTCGGATGCCAAAGTCTAGCAAACCCTAGCAAAGTATTTATGGTTGAAGGACAATTATGAAGTCCAGTTGCAGGTTGTTCCGCATTAGGCTTCTTGGGTAGTGCAAAGGTAAGTGAAAAAAGATAATATTTATATTTCTCAAATAATTGAAACTACAACTTGTTCTAAGTTGTATTTGTTTGGAAATCAGCGTTTTAGAGTTTCTGTTTGTTAAGTACCTTTGTGTATTTTATATGTGGAATGTTCAAGGGCCATTCTTATTAAACTACTTGTTGATTGGTTAGCAATAGCAACAGGTAATGCTAGTGCTATTGCCAAGCTTAATGCTGCGAATTCAACTAATTTTGGCACTTTTATGAGGTCAGTTGCTATTTTTGAACTTAGTGATAAGCAGGGAATAAACACGGACATCATCTCAAAAGTTTGTAATATGATCTACGAACTCTGTTTGATTTGCGGGCTTTGGTTGCATGAGTTTTAGTTACACGGGCAATGTATTCATGTGACTTTCCATATTTTATTCTTATGAAATTTCAAAGTGGTTGTCACATGGGTGAAAACAAATTTTGCATAAAAGGATACCATAAAATGACTAGTCTGTATTCTTCTAATTGGATGTCATGGCTGATTACTTGTGTAGGGGAATTGTCTATAGTTATAATATGTGGATATATTGTGGTGAAATTTTGTATTACCTTAATGGATTATGACACCGTAAGTATTCATTTGCAGCAGCATTTTTTTTATGGGTTGCAGTGCCATGGTTGATTTTGTACATTAATTTAATTTAGTTGTATGGTTTGACAGCTTTAATTTCATAAGAATGATAAAATTCTTACTTTTGTTTTACTCAAGTGTTTTAGCATGGTGTGCTGAATATGTTTTTCCATCAAAGCTAAATTAGAGAGAGCAGTTGATTATCATGCTCTTTTCATTTCTATGTGCATTTATTTCTGAGTTTTAAAATATTATGATCCTAAAAAAAAAAAGCTACTGGCATGAGATATTTGCTATTAGAACTTTTGAAATTGAAAGTAGGCTGGTTATAGAATGTACTGGTTAGCATAATAGTTAGAAGCTCCGATTTATAGTAAAGCATATTTCTATTTTATACACAGTTTCACTAAAATATTAGATGCGTCAAATTTTTTATTATCAAAATCATTAAAATATTACCAATGGGCACAAAGAGTCCCTATATATGTTGAATTTTAGTTGTCATCAAAACTTGGTCTTGTGATAAATAATAGGCATTCTCGATACCTGAAAAACTAAAGTTGCTATTCATGATCTATTTGAATGAACCATACAAATGGGGCCAACGAAGCCATAGAAGGATCACTGTTTGGTTCTTAATATAGTAGCATAAGCATATTAATTGTTTCCTGAGTTTTTAATATCGTAGTCAAAATAAAAGAAGTGTTTCTTGAATTCTAAAGTTCAAAGTGCTTTATCTCTTACTTTGCTCTTGTTTAGTCATTGTCTAGATGATACTTAAAAGAAATGATTTAGCTTATTTTCTTGCAAATTCTTAAGTTCTGTTTCTTGTCTCAACTTTTTCTTATCACCTACTAATAATTGAAGTACTTCACTGCAGATATGTTGCTCATTTTAGATTTTTGGAAGATCAGCAGCAAGAGTTGCTAATTGACTCAAGAACTATAGAGAAAATCTTATACTCAAGAAATGTTTCAACTGCTATGGTTTTCATTCATAAGTGATAAATAAAAAAAAGTAATTTTATTAAAAAAAAAAAGAAATGTTTCGACAACACATTTTTTTGGGGACTTGTATTTGTTTTGTAAAACTGTCTTAACTTGTATGTGAAATTTAGGCCAAGTACCACTTAGCAAAGTATTTGTAGGGTGTTGTTGAACTTGATTATGATATTCGAATGCTTCAAATGATATTTTGGCATTTCGTAATGTAATGGATGCCTTCATTATGTAGGGTGTTGTTTTTTTTTTCATTTTTTAGATATAATTGTAGCAAGAAAATCTTCAAATTTCATGGTGGTCAAGTGTTGTCACTGAATCAGATTTCTCTATTGACAACCATCTATTGTTATAGAATTCAAAAGTGTTTAGTGACAACAAAAGTTGTCAATAATTAGTTTACTCCACTGTCAACTATGGATTAGTTTTAGTGACAATATTGCTTTGTACATCATTGACAAGATACTATGTCATCACTAAAATTACAAAAATTACCGACGACACCAGTTGTCACAAAAGAGTACTATTCACTGACGACTTTTAAGGTCATCACTATATACTTTTACCGACGGGCCTTCAGTGACGACTCTGTGACGACTAAAAAGTTGTCAATAAAACTTATCAGTGACGACTTTTTATTTTTTTTGTGACGAAAATGACTTGTCAATGAAAACCAATGTTCTTGTAGTGAACATTGGAATGAGGACATGAAATTTCGAGATCCAACAAAACTTTTCAAGAAATTTTAGTTTTAAAACAAGAATTTCAACTAGACATCCATCGAACAAGCCAACAATTGTCTCATAGCCATGTAGTTCTTGTATGGCTGTTTCAGTCCCACTAATCCAGTTTTCACTAGGAAAAACTAGTATGTAACACTAGATAAAGGTTATACTTAGTATATAACATGATTTTCTAGCCACATTCACCAAAATACCCACTCAAAATCAAAAGATTCACTATTGGCTCCCAAACATCAACATAAATAGAAATTTCAACAAGGTTCCTTCAAAACCAACACTTATCTCACTTACATTCAAGCAAAACACTACATTTATGTCAAGATGAAAGAAATAAGAGATGTGTAAAGTGCTTTTAGACAGAATTAATCAAAATTTCTGAAAAACAAGAACTGAAAATTGCAGCTTTTCCTCTTGATTGCTGTCAAGAAATTCCAGCTTTGAAAATGCTTTAAAAGTCAATCTTTTCTTGGTTTTAACTCCTCAAATATCACATACATGACTAGATTTAGGTGTTAGAAGGTATATGGAGCCAAGATGTGTCAATTTACAGCCAAAGTTTTAGGGATAACGTTGGAAAAATCTCAGCTTCTCTCCCATGAGGTCCAACAGAAAATTCCAGCAAGTTTCTTCAAATTTTCATCCAAAGTCACCAATTTTCCACTAGATTCAAAGGTAAAACATCCTATATATCATATAAAGAAAGAGACAAAACATATATCATGAACTCCTAGTAAAATTCCTCCAAAATTTCGAATGAAAAGCTATGAAACTAAGCTCTCTTTTCCCCCCGGCCAAAGCTCGAAATTTCCAGCAAGAAATCAGTCTTCAAGTAAGGTTTTCTCAAGCAAAACTCTTATTTTCTTCACTCAAATTCAATATACAACAAGTACGTAGGTATATTGAGAGAAGGGAACATGTGGTTAGCAAATTTTACCTCTTTTCCCCTGCAAATAAAATCTGGAAATGAAGAATTAGCTTTACCCCTTTCCCTCTCGATTTTTTAGTAGCAAGTTGTCCAGAAATTTCCAGCTTTTGGATGAACTTTTTTCCAACTAATTCTCTCTTTTCTTGGTTCTAATTCATTCTAAGACACTATTAACCAAAGGTAGAAGGAAAATAAAGAACTTAGCAATTTACCTCTTGTTCCTCATGGTTTTGGGTTGGAAATTTTCTGCCTTCTCTATCTTAGTTTTCTTAGCTAAAAGAGTTGAAATTTTTCCTTGTTTCTTGGCTGATGTTCACGATTGAAAAATGAAGAAAGTCCCTAGTTTACTCTTGTGGCTTTCTCTTAATTTTTAGCAAGCAAAGGAGGAGAAAGTATTGGTTTCTTCCTAACTCTCTCTCTCAGCTATTTGGAGGGGAAGAAAAATGAAGCTGGTTTTCTAAATTCTCTCTCTCTCTCTCTCTCTCTCACATGAATGGAAATGGTCAAGACAAGAAAGTGTTGGTTTGAAAACTTTTGTCTTGGTCAAATTTGTCATTCCATTTTGGATAAGTATCATGCCATTTGGGAAAGCTTTTGTCTTGGTCAAATTTTCATGCCATTTGGAGAGGACAAATGTTAATGTGTGTGACAAGTGTTGTCTTGTATGCACAAGGCAATGTTTTATTATGTATATGGGCCATATATTTTTACACTATTGCACGAATACCCCACTAGTTTCTTGTCTAATTTGTACTATATTCCATGAATGTGAATCATGCATGCATTTAAAATATTATAATACACTTAAGTATAAGGCAATCAATTAAACACTTCAATTAATCAATAAAAAAAAAAAAGCAAAGTAGCACGTCCAAACTTTCTAGTAATAGTGTTTGCAAATAAATATAATTTTTTTGGGGCTCTCACAAAAACAAGAGGTTAAAAGAGCAAGTTCAATCTGTATTATTTTTTTTTGAGTTGAGTTACAAGTTAAAATGCCCTAAGAAAAGGCACTTTTTTTCCATCTGGAGAGCTCTGTTCTTTACCTACTCAATGCATCAATTTAAGGAATTACTATACTTGGCATCTGCACATAAATCAATGCCTCTAATACATTTTCTCAATTTCTCCCCTTTTCCACCCATCTATTACTTTTTTCCCAAGGAAGATTCCTATCTATTCTTATCTTATTCCTAAAGATGCCTCCTCATGCAAGTACTAGAATACTAAACTTATTCTCCCACAAACTATTAAAGTATCTTAATGGCCGAATCGACTAAGATCAAGGAACATCAAAGTGGTGAGTAACATCAAAACTGACTATGGACTACTTAGTGGTCACAACAACAAAAGACCTCAAAAGGTTGATCATATTGAACATCTTCTCTACTCCATTTGAAGGGAGATTGATTGCGAATGGCGACAATACATTTGAGTTTGCTGCCTCCCAAGGATTCAATTCCATTCAGAGAGAAGCTAGCAAACATGACATTTACAAACCTTCATATCTCAATGGTTTGAGTTTTCATGTTTCATTTTTATATTAGTTTTTGGTATTCATCTATATCTTCTCCAATTCTTATTGTATTCTATCTTTCCCAGTTCCTATATTTTAGATTGGTTAGTGGGTAGCATTTTATAGTATTCTTTTATCTTGTTCGAATAAAGGACTATGTTGTCTAAACACAAATCACTATTAATTGTTATCTTCCCCAATTCCTATTATTATCTTCCTATGTTCCTATATTTCAAAAAAAAAAAGGTTACAGGTTGAAATAAAAATAGATAATTAGCTAAAGTATGCAGCTTGAATACCTCAATAGTTGTTTAGAATCTTTGCCTCTTCTTGTTGGACAAATGATACCATCATGTTTTGGACATGCAATACACGTGCAATGTAAATACAACTTATTCCATAGGGTTAATAGAAAAATTGGATGGAATGGCCACTTGTATACCAATGTTGTGACTTTAATAGTCATTTTGAAACATACAAAGTTATGCCCATCAATTCAAAATTGCACTCTAACATAAGAGATTTGCAATTTCTCACATATATGTTAACTACAATGTGACGACCCCACCTCTTCCTAGGGCGTACCCTAGGGTTTAGTAAGTTGCATGCCCAACTCTCGCCAGGACTCACTCACGCTTAACTCGAGAAAAGAACTTACAACCATAAAAAAGAAATAAAACATCAATTCCGAGCTTAACATATACATTGATGCTCAAATCCAGCTAAAAGGCTTATACACGCCCAAATATATCAAAGTATTTACAATCCAAGTACAATCAACCCTAGTCGAGCGCTAACGCGAGTACAATTGTAAAATCCAAAAACTAGACTACGCTAGTCTGTACAAGTCTCACGCCTCGCTCGTACCCCCTGTAAGGAAAACAAAACTAATAGAGTGAGTTAAAGTTCAGTGAGGTTCCAAATAGCAAGTTGACCATTAATTAAAAGTGAAAACATCAGAATAGTAAAGTAGCGAGCATAACAAGTCAAGAAAATAAGCAATAACACTTTGTATGGCCAAACATTAAATTTTCAACATTTCAAGTAAAAGGATACGATTGCTTTTGTAAACTAGCTCCACCATAGCTTGATCAAGTAGTAGTTGACACTCCATCAACTTTCAAGTAAGGTAACTAGTCTAGTAGTACACCACTTAACTCCAATCTCCGTTTACCAACCAAACCCCTTACCGGGTCCGAACTCCAAGATAAACACTAGTGGTAATACTCGAGTATACCGATTAGTCGAGGAAATAACACTCCACTCGACAAACTAGAGACCCAAGGTTAGTTATCTAATCGACCAGACCCTTTGCCGACTCGACTCGATTAACTAGCCTCAGGGTTTCTAGAATTCCAGACAAGATGTGAATCACATACATGTATATCAAGTCAATTGCAACCAATGAACAAGAATATATCACATTAGAGCAAGTGCGATAAAGTACACCCTTGCCCAACCAAATGAATCAAATATCATTCGATCATATTGGTCAAGTATTGAAAATAAGTGTTAAGCTCAAGCACTCACCAAAACTTAGTGCTTCTTAAGTCATATTCAGGTACAACTCCTTGTTTGGAGTCCAAATCTGCTATAAAACATCATTCAAGAGTTTGAAATCAACTAAGGTTCGAAACTTAAGAGTTTCACTTAAAAAAATCAAGTAAATGAAATGCATTTAGGTAGTATTCATTTTGCTTATTATACCCTAGAAAACTCATGCTTGCTCTTTTAGTTTTGGTAGGAAGCGGTTAAAACGTTTAAGTTCGTAATGTGGGCTAAAAGATGAGGAAAACATACTCCGAGTGATCGCTACTTTCACTTTTTCAAGGGTACGAGTTTTGGCAAAATTTTAGCTTATATATCTCTACGAAAGAAAACTCGAATGCCATAGACAATCAAATTCAATTTGACCTCAAATCTTCGCTCAAGTCTCGAGTAGTGAACATTTGGGCAGCACGTCCTTTGTATTTAGCTATTTTCCAGCCACATATGGCTTCATTTTTTTCCCTCAACTCAGCCCAAATTCAACACATAAGTAAGCTTAACACAATAGCTCTTCAACTAGGCTCAATATCATCCAATTACAAGTCAATTCTAATAATGAAACCACCAAGACCAAAGCTGGAAACTAGTTTTAAGACAAATAGCTAAGTAACAGGTTTGACATCTTCTGGCGTTTTGGTCACAACTGAAGCTATGCTTATCGAATTGGAGTAAATTTTATGGAGTTTCGAAACTGAGACAAATATCTACATTTCCTATGAAGACATCGACACCCAGTTCTTGCCTTTTCAAGGTCAAAAAGTGAAATCTCAGAGAAAACAGAAAACTGTCGGTTAACCTAGGCATTTGGGCAGTCTGGGGTATTTTACTCATTTCAAAAGCTACAGTGCTCATATTGAACTAAAACTTTACAGGTAGATAGTTAACTCAATTCCCTATAACTTTCCTGTTTTGAGCAAGAACTGATTTGGCTTTTATCATGGACAAACTTGCAGTGTAAAAACAGGGCAGATTCACTATCACTGCTGGAAATTCACTTCTACTCTAAAAATTCATATCCTAGCTCAATACTATCAAGTACTATATCATCAAAATCATCAATTACTAGCTCAATTACTAGGTAAACAACCATAATCAAGGCTGAAAATGTAAACTCTAGCTAAACATTCCACTATATCATCCAAAACTACATAATTAACCCTAGTAAACCAAGAACATAAGCTTCTACCCCAATTTTAACAAGATTAAGTAAGAGAAAAGGAAAGGCAATCATTATACCCTCCAAAAGCTGCTTGTAAGTGAAAACCAAACCCCTTTCTTCCAAAAATTTTACCACACAAAGCTTTCCAAACACCAAAAGAGAAGTTTAATCAGTTTAGTTTGGTTGATTTCACTCAAACAAGGATGGATTCAAGGTGGAAGTTGAAATTTTCTCTCTTGTTTTTTCTCTCCTCAAGCTCGGCCAACCAAGAAGAAAATGAAGAAGAAATGAAGCCAAGAGAAAGATAAGAAGATAGGAAATTGGTTTGGTCAAAGTTCGTTGGATTGCTGCCAAGTGTCGCCGCAAGATTAAGTCTCAAGGATGGATTCAAGGTGGAAGTTGAAATTTTCTCTCTTGTTTTTTATTTCCTCAAGTTCGGCCAACCAAGAATAAAATGAAGAAGAAATGAAGCCAAGAGAAAGATAAGAAGATAGGAAATTGGTTTGGTCAAAGTTGGTTGGATTGCCACCAAGTGTCGCCGCAAGATTAAGTCTCAAGGATGGATTCAAGGTAGAAGTTGAAATTTTCTTTCTTGTTTTTCTCTCCTCAAGCTCGGCCAACCAAGAAGAAAATGAAGAAGAAATGAAGCCAAGATAAAGATAAGAAGATAGGGAATTGGTTTGGTCAAAGTTGGTTGGATTGCCGCCAAGTGTCGCCGCAAGATTAATCTCAAATTTTTTTCTTCTTTTCTTGGTCAAAATTTTCGGCCACTTTAAGGGTTAATAAGGGTTGATATTTCTGAAATAATGGCAAGGAGATTAAGGTAATAAAGTAGTGTCCAAGTGGTGTATTCAATCGGTAGCAAACGGTACACGTCGGTTCAAACCGATTTTTCTTAACTCGCCCGTACTAGTGTTTTAACTTATGATTCACTAACTTATTATTATCACTTCTAATCACACACTTTCTCTTATCTAAAACTCACTCTTAACCATCAAATTTAATACACACACCTCATCAACTAATCACACAATCGAAATACGCAAAAACCCTAAGTTACGCTAACTATAAAACCAAAGATGAAACTCTTGATTCTATGACTTATAGCAACTATGGAGGAAGTAAATGAGTAGTGAAGCTATTATAAAGTAATTTATTCAAAATAAAAGAGAATTTTAAGAAAATAAGAAGAATTTTGCGAGTCCTCACATACAACTACTCTATCAAATTTTTTTTGTGCAACTTCAAATCGAGTCAACCTCCTGCACTATCATATATTTTCTCAATCTCAATGCTTTACCTAAACACATCTTACCACACATTATTCCAAAACTGTGGTGGTACAACCTTCTTAGGGCATGAAGAAAAGATAAAGCATACATTAACAAATGCCACTATGCCATAATAAATAAATCCGAGGCTTAAACGCACACAAAAAATTATTAGAAGTCACATTCACGATGACCTTAGGTTGGCCAACTTTACAGCTCCTAATGTACTGCCAACTCCTATCATTGTGATAGAAAAGTTGAAAATTGGACTAGATTTTGTCCCTTTTCTTTCCCTAAGCCTCTGTAGTTATATAAAATTACCATTTCTTATTTTGTTTTGCAAATTGGTTGATAGTAATGGAAACATTTGGATCACGATGCCTTCTTAAGACATCTTTAACTCTTATTTTGTCTTTTTGAATTAAAAATTTAAGGGTCTTATCAACAAATAAAGAGATCACAAGTAAGAAAAATGAGAGATGGCCAAGAACTCCAATAGAAGTCTCCATCCCCATCGAGAGAAATACAAGGCAATGAGGTTAATAATGAATACTAGTAGACCCCCCAAAAAGTGCTAGTCCAATATAATCCACAACTTATGTTGTGCTTAATCTAGGGTTAATTCTAATAATATGGTGAAAACTTTCTATGATAATAAAATTTTACAAGTTATGTTGAGGAAATTCAACATCTATACAAAATAAAGCAAAACAAACAGGTTAAATTCTAATAACCTTCAAAAAAACCAAGACCAAATCCTACCAAAATAAATCCTACTATTAGTATAAAATCAAATGAGAATGTGCGACTAGAACATCCAAAAAGCATAAGAATAAGTTCCACAATGAGCACTATTTTTCGGCCCCATATATTACTCAACTTTTAAGGCATCTATGTAGATATAGAAGCATAGAGTGGGGTGAGGGAGGGAACCTGTATGAATCCAAAATCTAAGATTGTATCAGAAATCGTACTTCAACCTCTCTTCTTTTACGTAATAATGAAAAAATTTAGCTAATAATTTGGAAATGTAAAAGATACCTCTTGAAAAAAATACCATCTATATAAGTTAGAATTTAACAAATTTAAACAAAAAAATGATCATAAATTAGCAGCCAAAAGTACAGCATTTTTATACTTCAATAGTTGTCTAGAATCTTTGTTTTCTCTTGGTTGACAATTGTTGTTCATGAGTTTTCAAACATGTAATGCATGTGCAACTTATTCCATAGGGTAAATAGTGAATTTGGATGAAATGGCTACTAGTAAACTGATGTTGTTAGTTCAATAGTCATTTTAAAATGTACAAAGCTGTGCAAATAAATTCAAAATTACATTCCAATATAAAATATTTGCAACTTTGGACATATATATTCACTATCACTATATTAGAATTTCAGTGTCTAACTTCAAATCGAGTCCACCCTTATATTTCTTGTGATGCCAGTATTCTATCTAAACATGTCCTACCATTCTATGTTCTAAAACTATTGTGGTTCTTTAGACGTCGATTTTTTGTCATTTTAATTTATTTAAAAAAAGATGGAGGATAAATTAGCATTTTTAGATAAAAGATTTGAATTTTTACTTTATTTCCAAAGTCTTGGCCACTAACTTTTTTTAATGTAAACCTTTAGGAAGTTTCCTTGCACTTATCCCCTGTCACCTAACAGACACTAGGATGCATTCGCATGCTCATCATGTTTACACACTTGCACACTCATGCTCAGCACTATGCCGACCCCACTTCCTCCTAGGACGTACCTCGGAGCTTAGCGGACCACCTGCCCAAGTCTTGCCAGGACTCACTCACTCACTCCAAATAAAACAGTTCACAACCTCAAGCGTAAATGGAATAACAGTTCCCAAGTTTGGAACGTACATGTACATTCATTTCTATCTTAAACATTCAGACAATCCCAAATATAACAAAAGATTTGAGCTCCAGATACATTCAACCCTAATCGAGCACTAGCGCGAGTACAATCGCAAAAATTCAAAACTAGACTATGCTAGCCTGTTCCATTCTCACGGCCTAACTCGTTCCCCCTGTAAGGAAAAATAAATTTAACGGAATAGGGTAAGCTAAAGCTCAGTGAGATTCCCAAATAGCAAGTTGACTATTATTTAAAAGTACAAGTATCAAAGTAGCAAAGTACGAGTATAACAAGTTCATAAAAGTGAGCAATAACACTTCAAGTAGCAAATATCAAAATGAGCGAGTGTAAAGTTTTTAAAAATAAACAATAACCCGATAAGTAATAATCATTTCAAAGTATAAGGATACGGATGGCTCTCAGGAGCCAAGTTCCGTTGCTTCAGCAGAGTTTGATCAAGTAGTAGTTGACACTCCGTCAACTTTCAAGTAAAGCCACTAGTCCAGTAGAGCACCACTTAGCTACAATCTCCGTCAACCATCCAAACCCCCTATCGGGCACAAAATTCTCAATAAACACGGGTGGTAATACTCGAGTATACCGATCAGTCGAGGAGGTATCACTCAACTCGACAAAATAAGAGACCCAGGGTTCGTTACCCAATCGACCAAGCCATTGCTGGCTCGACTCGAGTAACTAGCCACAAGCTTTCTAGAATTCCAAAGAGTGCGCACATCATACACAAGTATATCAGGTCACTTGCAACAATAAACAAGTATATATCACATTAGGGCAAGTGCGATAAAGTACACTCTTGTCCGACCAAACTAATCAAATATCAAGTATTTAAATCAAGTATCATGTTCAATCTTGTACTTGGAAGCACTCACCAAAGATTTAGTGCTTGTCAAACTCACGTTCAGGTACAACTCTATGATTGGAGTCCAAATCTGCGATAAAACATCATTTAAGAGTTTGAAATCAACTAGGGTTCGAAACTTAATAGTTTCGCGTAAAGAAAATCAAGTAACTAAAACTCATTTAGGGAACATGCATATGAAAATAATATATTCTAAGGGTTATTGAATAACAACCTAAATGATACGACGTAAACCGAAGGGTTTTTTTCTCTCTCGACTAAATAAGGTAAGCTAGGGTTTCTAGGGGTTCCGTCATTAGCCATAGCGGCACTCCAGCCGTCGGAGGGGACGGTAGGTTCCGCTCTTGACGAAGAGCTTTGCAGTGGCGCTTACAGCCAGCAGTAGCGCTGAAGCTTTTGACCCAGGGACAATATCCATGTATAGAGGGGAACCAGCTTTCAGAATTGCGAAGAAGGATGTACTGCAATCGGCCATTTCAACAAGCTTTGGTGGGCAGATTCTCGTACAGTCGACATCCTATGGAGGCTGTAAGGAGGTTTTTTCTATCGCTAGGGCTAAAGAGGGACTGTGCGGTGGCCTTGCTGGATGCAAATCATGTGCTCATCCGGCCAACAGTGGAAGAAGATTACACTAGGTTATTCGTTCGCCGCACATGGTATATAAGGAGCTCGCCCATGACAATCTCCAAATGGTCTTTGGATTTCAAAGCTAACAAGAAGGTCTCGATTGCTCCTGTCTAGGTAAGTTTTCCAAGACTGCCGTTCCCAGTTTTTGGGAGGAACCCTCTTAATAAGTTGGCCTCTATCCTGGGAAGACCACTGAAGATCGACGGCGCAATGGGAGATTTGAGGAGAGAAATTTCTAATTTTGTGATGAATTTTAAAAAAATTCTACAAAAGGGGTGATTTTGGTAATGAATTCCGTCCGGAGGGTCTTCGCATTCGTGAAATGCGAGCTCAGTAGAGCTCGCATTTCACGAATGCGAGGTTAGAATAGAGCTCGCATTCCGCAAATGCGAGCTCTAATTGAATGTTTAACTCCTAGTTTGCTGGTTCAGACTTGCGGCTTTGAAACTTTATCTACTTCAGTTGCTGTTTGGTTGTCTTTGTTTGGCCGCAAGTTCTGATCTGCTGAGATTTGTGTTTATAATCAATAACCCTGGTTTCATTTGAAGTGTTCAGTGTTAAGGGGTATTTGGGGTGATAGGTTCACTAGTTTTGTTTGAAGCTTTGCATGATTTTTCTGCATCGAAATTTGCAGAAGCATTGTTGTTGAAGAAAAACTGTTCTTTGATGCTCGCATGATCCTTTCATCTAATTTGTTTTGTGCTTAAACATAAGGATTTTTGCGGCTAAAAGATGGAAAATGTTTAGAATTTTTATTACTATAGTCTAAGTGTTAGACTGTTCAAGTCATTAGTTGCAGTCGGATGAAAGGAAACTACATCAGACACCATAAAGGCTGTGCCGCGAGCCTGCTGCCGAACCATCTTGCATGAAGTATTTTCAATATTTGCATGATTTCCTCCTTGTCTTGGCTCTCAGTGAGCTCGCATTCCGGGAATGCGAGCTCCAATTCGAGCTCGCATTCGAGGAATGCGAGCTCAGTGAGCTCGCATTTCCCAATGCGAAGACCCCTATTTGCAGAATACACTCCAAGAATCGCCCTTGTTGTAGAATTCTTTTTTTTTTCCATCATAAACTAAGAATTCACCCGAAGTTGCAAGGGTTTTGGTGGAGGTTGATGTAGCCCGAGCACCAGCGAAGAGGGTCTAGATAGGCGATGAGGAGTTTGGGTTCTGGCAGAGCGTAGAGTATGAAAATTGGCCAGCGTTCTGCTCCTTCTATGAGAGATTTGGCCATGGCCTCCAGGAGTGCTATAGGAAAAATCCGTCTCTCAGGCCTGGGAAGAAGCCACAGGCATGGCTGACGCAGCCTTCGGACCCTCCTCCTAAGGGAGATAAGGGTATGACCTTGGAAGGGGAGGAGGGCGCTGGAGCACAGGCTCAGAGAGATGCGACTGCGGTGGCGGTTGGAAGGGGAACGAAGTCTGAGGCTCTTGACCACGATCTTCTAGAGGAGTTGGAAGTGGTGCCGTAAAAGCTCCCGGCCTGGACCGAGGGGCTGGCGAACACTAGGGATGAGGTAGAAGACACGACTGCGGGTGGAGAAAGCGCAGGTGGGCAGGAGTTTGCTGGGATAGTTGTGGCAACAATGGCTGCGAATGAGGGCAAGGGGAACGTAGCTGGGCAGTCGCGGGAGGAGTGGGCTATGGCAAATAGGGCGGTAGGAGGAGGCCAAGCAGGTGGGCAAGCGCTTGAGGGGCTTAGTGCGGCATCATTATCCATGTCTGGAGGGGGGAGGCTGACGCAAGTGGTGTGGATGCATTGCTGTTTGCGAAGGATAGGGGTAAGGGGGATGGGCAGGAGTCGCGATTGCACCTCAGCAATTCCTTTGGGGTTCTTGAGGGGATGGGAGAGGAGGTGGGGAAGGGGAGAGCCAGACACCTGAGGGGCGCTGCGTCTCTGAGCCCAGTGCGGGGAGAGGCATCCAGGGGGTTGCGGTGTCAGGAGCTTCGAGCCATGCAAGTGCAATTGACACGTAGGTTGGAGCGGGCTGGCTGCTTGGTGCACAATGGGCGGAATTCTACTGCAAGTGAGCCGACGGCGGAGCACCTTCTGTGCCGTTTGGACCACAACACACAGATGGAAAGAACGGAAAGGGCCCCAGAGTTAAGCGTGCTGGGTGGGGAAACACATAAGAGGTATGCACTGCGTTCCAATGTTAGGTCCAATTAATTTTTTGCTATGGAATATTCGAGGTGCGTAAAAAATGGATTCGCTCCGATATTTAAAAAAGATAATGCTTGATTTTAATGCAAAAATTCTGGTTCTATTGGAACCTATGGCTGAGGAAGGGCGGCTAGATTTTGTGAAACGTTTTGTCAGTTGTTTGTCGGCAGCCTCTTTTATGGATGGTAATGTGACGCCCCGAAAGGATGAGTGTGAGAACCCGAAAATTTTTATATATTTTCTAGACATTATTTTGTTTCCTTGTCTATAATTTTGTACCTTTCTTCAGTATATTAATTTCCTATACATTTTTATAAGAGAATATAGTTTTCAAATCATTTCCTTGATGCAAGTTAGTCTACGTTAAGTTTGAAGTGTATTATGGACGTGGGACCCGCTAGTACGGTAAATGCAATATATTTTTGACAACTTGTTGGAGTTTTGTATTAAGTGATATTATTTTACAAGGTGCTAAGAGATAATTAGAAGTTACCTATATGGATTAGTATTAGAGAGACAAAGAGATAAGCTTTAAGCTAAAAGGTGACAAGTGTCACCATTCAATTCATCCTTGGACTTTTGACCAAGATATTTTTACCTTCTTAAAGCTAATTTTGGCCAATTTATTTCTTCATTTTTAGCTCCTTTGGCCGGCCCTCTCAACAAGAAAAGAAAAGAAAGCTCTCAACTTCTTTCTTCCATTTCTTGCCTTGATCTCACAAACCAACCGTTAAAACTTTGATTTGCTCCATAAAAACCTTTCTCTTTGTAGGATTAAGGTGAGTGGTGAAGTGGTTTGAGAAGCAAATGTGCTAAGTTGCTTGTTGTCTTGAGGTTACAAGGTGAGTTGTTAAGAATCTTTCCCTTTAGCTTTGATAATGTTCAATTGGTGGTTTTAGTGGTTTAATATGATGACATATGGTGTGATTATGGTTTGTTTATGGTTGGAAGTGAAGGTTTTATGGATTTTGATTTATTATTGTTATTTTTCTATTTTGTATGATGATCATGGTTTAATCATGGTATGATGGCTGGTAATGGCGTAAAATGAAGCTTGTATATGTTAGTTGAAGTTGTTTGCGGAAAATTTCAGTTTTGTGCGGAAATTCTAGATTTAGGGTTTACATTTGCCCTGTTCTGACCGGATTTATTCGAGCATGTTAGAGGCCGAATCAGGCTTAGGTTAAAACATGAAAGTTGTAAAAAATAGTGTTAACAAGCTACCTGAAAAATTTTAACTCGATCCGAGCACTGTAGTATGTGAAATGACCGAAATACCCTTGACTGTCCATGAACCCTGTTTCGCGCCCAGATTTCTGTTTTCATGGAGTTTTCCATTTTTGACCATGAAAATGCATGATTTGGCTTTTGAGACCTTCATAAGAAATGTAGGTATATGTCTTGGCTTCGAAACGCCATAAGATTCGTTTCAATCCGATAAGGGTAGCTTCAGTTATGGATATTGTGCCGAAAGGTGTATTTGATAGTTTATGATGTGCATGTGGTTAATTTGAGATGAATTGGTGTTGCTTGTAGGTTGGAAATGAAGCATTTATGGGGAAATGCTGTCCAAACTTATAGAGTGTATGATTGCTTTGAGTTTGTGATTTAGTGCTTGGATTCGGACAAGGTAATGATATAGGATGGATGGTTCCTGAGCCGTGGAGGTGAGTGACCCTAAACTATTTCCAAAGTTACTTTTGAACCGTTTCTTGCATTATTTACTCGTTTGCATATCATGTGTGCCGGCATGTGAGTTCATGACATGATTTGGCTTAAATGAGTTCTTGGGGAGTCTTGTGCTGAACGCCAACGTCTCCACTCCTGTTTATTGTTCATGACATGATCTGGAGCACCAACGTTGCTTCCCCTTATTGTTTAACATTTAATGATCTATTTGAGCGTTGGGTGTTTAAGTACAATGATTTCACTGGCTCACGAGAGCAATAAACGTACATTTGATTACCGATTCATGACATCATTGAAATTAACGATTGTGAAATATATTTGATTACTGATTTTACTGGTTACTCACTGAGCTCCTAGCTCACCCCAAAAATATTTTATTCCCCTCCACAGGGCTCGTGGCGAAGGAAGGCTTGTAGTACTTATTCCTGTGATCGGATGGATTATCTCTTGTGTACTTTGAATTTTGGAAATTTCTCCTGTATAATAGTTGGTAGCAAGGATCGCTTGAATGTTGGGAATTGAATCAGATGAATGTATGAAGCGGAAACTAATTCTAAGCGTGGACGCTTCGCTTATGATATGTAATTCTTGGAGAATTTGAAGTATATTTGAGATTTATCTTGTAATTTAACTGAGAACTATAGTGAACGACTGAGTCCCGGCGAGAGCTGGGCAGGCGCCCTGCCGAACCCTCTGGTTCGCCTTAGGGGGAGGTGGGGGCGTCACAGGTAAGATCTGGGTCTTATGGGATCTGGCTCTCACTATCTCTTTTTCCATGTTTGCGGATCAGTTGGTGGACATGGAGTTTAGCTCCCCTGTGGGGGGACTCTCTATTTTGGTAGTCTATGCGAGGTGCACGGGGTTAGCTAGACGAACACTCTGGAGTGCCATGGAGGGCCTGGCGAGTTCGTGTCATGGTCCCTGGATGGTGGCTGGGGATTTTAACATTATCTCGGAGGCCTCCGAACGATTGGGAGGGTCACCTCCGAATGCTCGTAACATGGAAGAGTTCAATCACGCGACGTTCAATTGTGGTCTGGGCCAGGTTGATTTTAAAGGAGCGCCATTTACCTGGACGAATGGATCTATGTGGCAGAGACTGGATCGGCTGCTGGCTAATTGTGAATGGGCTGAGTTGTATATATCAAGGGTGTTGCACCTGGCACGGGAGCGGTCTACCATTTTAAGGTTCCCCCGACAGTTCTTTCCTCTAGTCTATCTGGAGGTACGTCTCTCCCGGGACCGGTGCTCTTCAATCGCTTTTGATGGGATTCTGGCAAAGGTAAGGGCACGAATCTGCCACTGGAGTACAAAGTTGCTGTCCACAGAAGGGAAATTAATTCTCGTCAAACACGTCTTGAATTCGATGCCGCTATATCTACTACAGGTATTAAAACCCCCTAAGGCGGTCTTAATTTCGTTGGGGAGAATTTTCAATGCGTTCTTTTGGGATAAAAATCATGACTCCAAACGGATTCATTGGGCGGCGTGGGAGAAGCTATGCTTCCCCACTGAGGAAGGTAGACTGGGGGTTAAGTCACTGGATGACATGGTTAAAGCCTTCTCCTATAAGTTATGGTGGCGACTCCACCAACAGGGATCCATATGGTCGGACTTTATGTTCTCTAAATATATCGGGGACCAACACCCGGCTTAGGTAGAGGTGGCAAGGCTGACGGGCACATGGAAGCGGCTTCTTGGGATGCGGAACTTGGCAGAAGCTCATATCACATGGAGCATAGGTCCAGGTATAGTTGATTTCTGGTTAGACACCTGGTGTGAGTTGGGGCCCTTGAGTTTGTTGGTACCGCCAAGCCAGAACAAACTTCATTTTTTGGTGGCAGAGTTTTTGGGACGAGAAGGGTGGAATATGGAAAGGCTCATGAGATGGCTTCCGAGGCACCTCGTGGATTTGGTGGTGGACACCCCTTTTGACCTGGATGGGCAGGATCAGATCCTGTGGGCAGGGTCGGAGAGGGGAGGCTTTTCGCTATCTTCAGCATGGGCCCTGTGTCGCCAACATCGAAGCACATTCTCGATGCATGGTTTGGTTTGGAATAAGGGAGTACCACTGAAAATGTCAATATTTGCCTGGAGGCTGCTGAACAGGATTGTCCCTTTGGACTCGGTTCTCCGTCGCAGGGGGCTGCCCTTGGTGTCAAGGTGCCACTGCTGTCTCACGGCAGAGGAATCAAGGTCTCACCTATTTGTTAGCGGCCCGGTGGCCAGGGAGGTGTGGGGGCATTTTGGGCATATGTTTGGCATACCTCGCCTACCCCTTGCTGATCTACAGCAAATATGGGCCCAGTGGGCCACATCACGGCTGCGACTCTCGGTCTATCATATCAGATGCTTCATCCAAATAATGGTGATTTGGTTCATTTAGCAGGGATGCAATAAGGCGAGATTTGAAGGACAGGATTTTGTCGCCACAAGGGTCATTCGGGAGGTGGTTCATATCATATGGGACATGGGACGGGCTAAGAAACTGGAGAAGGCTCAGTTCTCTGGCGACCTCGATATTGTGTGGGCAAGCTTGGCAATTTCGGGGAACCGTAAGCGTCACGTCGAGGTGGTTACACGGTCGAAGTCTCCGTCCCCCCGATACAAATTGAACACGGATGCTAGTGTGGCCAACGGGAGGGCTAGTGGAAGTGGGATACTGCGTGATTCTGATGGTAGACTTGTTTTCGCATTTTACAAGGACTTTGGGGAGAAGGAGGTCCTGCAAGCAGAGGCACTAGCAGTGTTAGAAGGGTTGCAAATGTGTGCGGCAAAGGGGATACAGGATGTTTTGGTAGAGGTGGACTCGGCGGTTCTGGCGACGCTAGTCAAATCATCGGCTATTGGGGGTTGGTCGTATTGCAATTTGCTGAGAAAGATTCGTCGGCTGCTGGATCAGGTGTCTGCCTCTTTCAAACATGTCTTCCGTGAAGCAAATATGGTCGCGGATAGACTAGCTGCCTTGCAGGGGTACTCTAGTGTGGTTTTCTATACTCCTCATCAGCTCCCTCGGGAGATTCATGGCTGCCTGGCCTTGGATGCTAGGGAATTTTCGAGCCTTAGACTAGTGCCAGGATAGATGGTCGGCCTCCTTTTTGTCTTTATCTCTTGTAAGTTTTTCGTTTTCATTTGGCATAAATAAATAAAAGGTCTATTTAAAAAAAAACTGAAACTCATTTAGGTAGTATTCATGCTTGCTCTTTTGATGTTGCTAAAGAAATGAATAAAACTTTGGAATTCTCATTTGAGTCTAAAAGACAGGGGAAACATATTTCGAGTGGTCGCTACTTTCACTTTTTCAAAGGTACGAGTTTCGGCAAAGTATTTAGCTTATGTACCTCTTACTAGAGAAAGCTCGAACACCATAAACAATCCAAGTCCAATTCGACCTCAAATCGTCACTCAAATCACGAGTACATACGCCTAACCCTCGAGTGAAAATTTGGACAGCACGCCCTTTGTATTTAGTTATTTTTCAGCCATTTATGTTTTCATTATTTTCCTTAACTCAGCCCAAATTCAACACATAAGCAATCTTAACACAATATCTCTTCATTTTGACTCAATATCATCCAAATACAAGTCAATTCTAGCAATGAAACCACCAAGACCAAAACTGGAAACTAGTATTAAAGAAGAATGTCTAAGTGGTAGATTTGTCATCTTTCGGCATTTTGGTTACAACTGAAGCTACACTTATCAGATTAGGGCAAATTTTATGGTATTTCGAAGCTAAGATACAGACCTACATTTCCTATGAAGACATCAACACCCATTTCCTGCATTTCCAGGGTCAAAAGTTGAAATCTCAGAGAAAATAGAAAGTTGCCTGTGAAACAAGGCATTTGGACAATCAAGGGTATTTTATTCATTTCATAAGATACAATACTCTGATTGAGCTGAAGTTTTGCAGGTAGATAGCTAACTCAATTCCCTACAACTTTCATAGTTTGAGAAAGAACTGATTTGGCATTTATCATGGACGAATATGCAGGTCAGATTGGTTCCAAAAACAGGGTAGAATCTCTACCAAATGCTGGAATTCAACTTTTACTCTAACAAAGTTACACTCAAACCCAAAATCACTTCACAAGTTCCATTTCCAACCTCAATAACATCATTTACTAGTTAAACAACACTAATCAAAACTAAAAAGATGCATACCCTAGCTAGACATGCCACTACTCCATCAAAACTAAACAAGTAACCATAGCAAACCAAGAATATAAGCTCCTATCCCAAATTTCACAAGATTAAGCAAGAGAAAAGGAAAGTCAAGCCTTATACCTTTCAAAAGCTATTTGCAAGTGAAAACCAAACCACTCTCTTCCAAAAATTTCACCACCCCAGGCTTTCCAAACACCAAAAGGTAAGTTTAACCGGTTTAGTTTTTGAGATTTCAACTCAACAAGGAAGAATCAAGGTTGGAGTTAAAGTTGTTTTCTCTCTTTTTCCATCTCTTAGTTTCGGCCAACATGAAGCAAAAATGAAGGAAATTGAGCCAAAAACAAAGATAAGAAGGTAGGAAATTTGTTTAGTCAAAGTTTACTAAATTTCCAACAAGTGTCACTTTGATTTGAGGTCAAATTTTTTCTTTTCTTTCTTGTTTCAAAGAAAGACACCACAAAGAAATTCAACTCTTAAGTTAGTCCAAATTGAGTCATAAGCCACTACAACATTCCTATGTTTACTTGTGCATGGCAGAATTTTCAGTCAACTTTGCCAACTTTGTGGAATTTATAGAGATTGAATCAAACTCTGAATTTTTTGCTGTAGGAAGCCCTATGAGTCTAGTTTCAAACGCAACAAACAGAACTCAATTCTGACTTTTCTCCTGTGAAAATTTCTAGATTTTCTAGCAACTTGAGATTATGAAACTTTTCTTAACAAAATTCATTCCCTTGACTCAAATTCAACCATTAAAACAACCAAGAATCTAAGGCAAGTAAGTTCAAATAAGAGCTATAAAGACAAGTAAAATTTCGGGGTCTCACACTCTCTACCCTTTAAAAGAATTTCGTTCTCAAAATTCTAACCTTAGTCACACAAAACTTGATGTTACAGGATTTTTCTCCAATTTTCAAGTGGCTATTTCTCACTTATAGCGCTACCACAAACTTACCTAGAGGAAAAATCTCGCCGACGGAATGGCTAAGTTGATATGCTAAGGAAGTTCAATGAAGGTGTCAGATTGTGCAAAGTGATAGAGATTTAGGAACTTGATGAAAAGGAAAATTCGTAACTATGAAACTTGGTTACTACTATTGCTAAATTATGAAATAAAATACTATGCATTGGCAAATAATCTCCAAAGTACATCTTCTCTTATGATTACAATTAAATCTCTAGACACGTACTACCCTCTCTAATCACCCTTCCTTTAATAAATACAACTTACTACGTAAGACGTTTACCGCTTATCTTCCCACGGATACAACGATTTCAAGTAATATTACTAATTATTGATATATCCATTTTTTTTCTTTTCTTCTTCCCCATATCCTTCATAATAAGTTCCTCTTTTCTCCAAAACTTCCATACTTAATCCAAAACTCTCAACCTCAGAGGGATAGGAATCAAGCAGATAAGCAAGGGTAGTCAATCTAGGTCCAAACCTATCACAAGACAAATACACAGGCAATTGTATTTAGACTACATCAAAATAAACACAAGACAAGGCCACACATTCAATGGAGCAATTAAACTGGTTTGTAGTGCTAACACCTTAGACATTTACGACAATCATCAGGTTTCAAATCTAGCTTCCATCTATAGAAATCCTAACCGTACAATTACGAGACTAGTCCATGATGACACTCATTGATCCGTTCTCCTTGATCATCTCAATTTCAAGTCCAATACTAGAATCTTTCACGCCTTGATATTTACCATCCAAATTTATCTCAAGTTCAATCGAGATATAGATGCTTATTCTAGTGCTCTCCACTTTTGGTACTCGGGTACAAGAATCCGAAACTAGGAGAATTCACATCTCAGGCCGTACGCTCCCAAGTGCAAATCATCTAAGTTAAAATTCTTACCTGACATACATATCTAGATTTCTCAAGTATCATGATAAAAGTTTTACGCCTATAACTTTCATGATTCACAACTCACGCTCATGAAGAGCACTAAGTCCTTTATACCTATTCATATAATTGGGACCATATCACCACTTGGCCCAAGCTCACCCCATGCAGAGACCAAGCAAAACAGCTCTGATACCATCTGTGACGACCCCACCTCCCCCTAGGGCATACCCCGGGGTTTAGCGGATCGCCTGTCCAACTTTCGTCAGGACTTACTCACTCATTCCAAATAAAACAGTTCACAACCTCAAGCGTAAATGGAATAACAGTTTCCAAGTTTGAAACGTACATGTACATTCATTTCTATCTCAAACATTCAGACAATCCCAAATATAACAAAAGATTTGAGTTCCAGATACATTCAACCCTAATCGAGCACTAGCGCGAGTACAATCACAAAAGTTTAAAAACTAGACTATGCTAGCCTGTATCATTCTCACGCCCTAGCTCGTTCACCCAGTAAGGAAAACAAATTTAACGGAATAGGGTGAGCTCAAATTCAGTGAGGTTCCCAAATAGCAAGTTGACCATTATTTAAAAGTACAAGTATCAAAGTACCAAAGTAGCGAGCATAACAAGTTCATAAAAGTGAACAATAACACCAAGTATCAAATCTCAAAATGGGCGAGTGTAAAGTTTTTAAAAATAAACAATAACCCGATAAGTAATAATCATTTCAAAGTATAAGGATACGGATGGCTCTCAGGAGCCAAGTTCCCGTTGCTTCACCAGAGCTTGATCAAGTAGTAGTTGACACTCCGTCAATTTTAAAGTAAAGCCACTAGTCCAGTAGAGCACCACTTAGCTACAATCTACGTCCACCATCTAAACTCTCTACCGGGCCCAAAATCCTCAATAAACACGGGTGGTAATATTCGAGTATACCGATTAGTCGAGAAGATATCACTCCACTCGACAAAACAAGATATCCAGGGTTCGTTACCCAATCGACCAAACCCATGCCGGCTCCACTCGAGTAACTAGCCATAAGTTTTCGGGAATTCCAGAGAATGCGCACATCATGCACAAGTATATCAGGTCCCTTGCAACAATAAACAAGTATATATCATATTAGGGCAAGTGCAATAAAGTACACCCTTGCCCGACCAAACCAATCAAATATCAAGTATTTAAATCAAGTATCATGTTCAATCATATACTTGGAAGCACTCACCAAAGATTTAGTGCTTGTCAAACTCACGTTCAGGTGCAACTCCATGATTGGAGTCCAAATCTGTGGTAAAACATTATTTAAAAGTTTGAAATCTACTAGGCTTCGAAACTTAACAGTTTCACTTAAAGAAAATCAAGTAACTGAAACTCATTTAGATAGTATTCATGCTCGCTCTTTTGGTGTTGCTAAAGAAATGAATGAAACTTTGGAATTTGCGTTTGAGTCTAAAAGACGAGGAAAACATATTTCGAGTGCTTGCTAATTTCAATTTTTCAAGGGTACGAGTTTCGGCAAAATGTTTAGCTTATGTACCTCTTACTAAAGAAAACTCGAATACCATAAACAATACAAGTCCAATTCGACCTCAAATCATCGCTCAAGTCACGAGTACTCATGCCTAACTCTCGAGTGAAAATTTAGGCAGCACGCCCTTTGTATTTAGCTATTTTTCAGCCATTTATGGCTTCATTATTTTCCTCAATTCAGCCCAAATTCAACACATAATCAATCTTAACACAATATCTATTCAATATGGCTCAATATCATCCAAATATAAGTCAATTCTAGCAATGAAACCACCAAGACCAAAACTGGAAACTAGTATTAAAGAAGAATGTCTAAGTGGCAGATTTGTCATCTTTCGGCATTTTTGTTACAACTGAAACTACACTTATCAGATTGAGGCAAATTTTATGGTATTTCGAAGCTAAGACATAGACCTACATTTCCTATGAAGACATCAACACTAATTTCTTCCATTTCCAGGGTCAAATTTTGAAATTTCAGAGAAAACAGAAAGCTGCCTATGAAACAGGGCATTTGGGCTGTCAGGGGTATTTTAGTCATTTCAAAAGTTACAGTGCTCTGATTGAGCTGAAATTTAGCAAGTCGATAATTAAATCAATTCCCTACAATTTTCATGTTTTGAGAAAGAATTGATTTGGCCTTTATCATGGACGAATATGCAGGTCAGATTGGTTCCAAAAATAGGGCTGAATTTCTACCAAATGCTGGAATTCAACTTTTACTCTAACAAAGTTACACTCAAGCCCAAAATCACTTCACAAGTTCCATTTCCAACCTCAATAACATCATTTACTAGTTAAACAACACTAATCAAAACTGAAAAGATGAAAACCCTAGCTAAACATGCCACTACTCCATCAAAACAAACAAGTAACCATAGCAAACCAAGAATATAAGCTTCTATCCCAAATTTAACAAGATTAAGCAAGAGAAAAGGAAAGTCAAGCCTTATACCTTCGAAAAGCTGCGTGCAAGTAAAAACCAAACCACTCTCTTCCAAAAATTTCACCACACCAAGCTTTCCAAACACCAAAAAGTAAGTTTAATCAGTTTAGTTTTTGACATTTCAACTCAACAAGGAAGAATCAAGGTTGTAGTTAAAGTTGTTTTTCTCTCTTTTTCCCTCTCTTAGTTTAGGCCAACATGAAGTAAAAATGAAGGAAATTGAGCCAAAAAGAAAGATAAGAAGGTAGGAAATTTGTTTAGTCAAAATTTACTAAATTTCCAACAAGTGTAACACTTTGATTTGAGGTCAATTTTTTTTCTATCTTGATTTTTAGTCCCAAATTTCGGCTGGTATAAGGAGATATTTAGGGCTGATTTTGCTCAATTAATAACAAGGAGATTAAGGTAATAAAGTAGTGTTCAAGTGGTGCACTCAATCGGTAGCAAACGGTGCATGTCGATACAAGTAAGGAGATATTTAGGGCTGATTTTGCTCAATTAATAATAAGGAGATTAAGGTAATATGGTAGTGTTCAAGTGGTGCACTCAATCGGTAGCAAACGTTGCACGTTAATTCAAACCTATTTTCCTTAACTCGCGCGTACTAGTGTTTTTACTTGTGATTCACTAACTTATTATTAGCACTTCTAATCACACACTTTCTCTTATCTAAAACTCACTCTTAACCACCAAATTTGGTACACACACCTCACCAAGTGATCACACTATCAAAATGCACAAAAAACATACCAAACACCCTAGTATGCACAAAAAAATCGTAACTTATGCTATTCCTTTAGCAAAATCATAACTTGAGTTATAAATGTCAAACATTCATACAACTTGGCCTGTTAAAAACTAGATTTAAAATACTAATAATCTTTAGAATACACCTTAAAGAAATTCAGCTCATAAGTTAGTCCAAATTGAGCCATAAGCTACTACAACATTCCTATGTTTACTTGTGCAGGGTAGAATTTTCAGTCAACTTTGTCAATTTTCTGGAATTTATAGAAATTGAATCAAACTCTGAATTTTTTGCTGTAGGAAGTCCTATGAGTCTAGTTTCAAACGCTATAAACAGAACTCAATTCCGACTTTTCTATACGAAATTATAGCCAATTTCCCAAAGCTGCGCGGAGCCTCCTGCTAAAATTTCTAGATTTTCTAACAACTTGAGATTATGAAACTTTTCTTAACAAAATTCACTCCCTTGACTCAAATTCAACCATTAAAACAGCCAAGAATCTAAGGCAAGTAAGTTCAAATAAGAGTTGTAAAGACAATTAAAATTTCGGGGTCGCACACTCTCTCCCCCTTAAAAAAATTTCGTTCTCGAAATTCTAACCTTTAGTCACACAAAACTTGATGCTACAGGATTTTTCTCCAATTTCAAAGCGGCTTTTTCTCACTTATAGCGCTACCACAAACTTACCTAGAGGAAAAATCTCGCCAACGGAATGGCTAAGTTGATATGCTAAGGAAGTTCAATGAAGGCGTCAGATTGTGCAAAGTGATAGAAATTTAGGAATTTGATGAAAAGGAAAATTCGTAACTATGAAACTTGGTTACTACTCTTGCTAAATCGTGAAATAAAACACTATGCATTGGCAAATAGTCTCCAAAGTACATGTTCTCTCATGACTACAATAAAATAGCTAGACACGTACTACCATCTCTGATCACCCTTCCTTTAGTAAATACAACTTACTGCGTAAGATGTTCACCGCTTATCTTCCTACGGATACAACGATTTCAAGTAACATTACTAATTCTTGATATATCCATTTTTTTTCTTTTCTTCTTTCCTCTATCCTTCATAATAAGTTCCTCTTTTCTCCGAACTTCCATACCTAATCCAAAACTCTCAACCTCAGAGGGATAGGAATCAAGCAGATAAGCAAGGGTAGTCAATCTAGGTCCAAACCAATCACAAGACAAATACATAGGCAATTGTAATTAAACTACATCAAAATAAACACAAGACAAGGCCACACATTCATTGGAGCAATTAAATAGGTCTGTAGTGCTAACACCTTAGACATTTACGACAATCATCAGGTTTCAAATCTAGCTTCCATCTATAGAAATCCTAACGGGACAGTTACGAGGCTAGTCCATGACAACACTCATTGATCCGTTCTCCTTGATCATCTCAATCTCAAGTCCAATACTAGAATCTTTCACGCCTTGACATTTACCATCCAAATTTATCTCAAGTTCAATCGAGATATAGACGCTTATTCTAGTGCTCTCCACTTTTGGTACTCGGGTACAAGAATCCGAAATTAGGAGAATTCTCAAATAGGGTGAGCTCAAACTCAGTGAGATTCTCAAATAGCAAGTTGACCATTATTTAAAAGTACAAGTATCAAAGTAGCAAAGTAGTGAGCATAACAAGTTCATAAAAGTGAGCAATAGCACTTCAAGTAGCAAATCTCAAAATGACCGAGTGTAAAGTTTTTAAAAATAAACAATAACCCGATAAGTAATAATCATTTCAAAGTATAAGCATACGGATGGCTCTCAGGAGCCAAGTTCCCGTTGCTTCACCAGAGCTTGATCAAGTAGTAGTTGACACTCCGTCAACTTTAAAGTAAAGCCACTAGTCCAGTAGAGCACCACTTAGCTACAATCTACGTCCACCATCTAAACTCTCTACCGGGCCCAAAATCCTCAATAAACACGGGTGGTAATATTCGAGTATACCGATTAGTCGAGAAGATATCACTCCACTCGACAAAACAAGATATCCAGGGTTCGTTACCCAATCGACCAAACCCATGCCGGCTCCACTCGAGTAACTAGCCATAAGTTTTCGGGAATTCCAGAGAATGCGCACATCATGCACAAGTATATCAGGTCCCTTGCAACAATAAACAAGTATATATCATATTAGGGCAAGTGCAATAAAGTACACCCTTGCCCGACCAAACCAATCAAATATCAAGTATTTAAATCAAGTATCATGTTCAATCATATACTTGGAAGCACTCACCAAAGATTTAGTGCTTGTCAAACTCACGTTCAGGTGCAACTCCATGATTGGAGTCCAAATCTGTGGTAAAACATTATTTAAAAGTTTGAAATCTACTAGGCTTCGAAACTTAACAGTTTCACTTAAAGAAAATCAAGTAACTGAAACTCATTTAGATAGTATTCATGCTCGCTCTTTTGGTGTTGCTAAAGAAATGAATGAAACTTTGGAATTTGCGTTTGAGTCTAAAAGACGAGGAAAACATATTTCGAGTGCTTGCTAATTTCAATTTTTCAAGGGTACGAGTTTCGGCAAAATGTTTAGCTTATGTACCTCTTACTAAAGAAAACTCGAATACCATAAACAATACAAGTCCAATTCGACCTCAAATCATCGCTCAAGTCACGAGTACTCATGCCTAACTCTCGAGTGAAAATTTAGGCAGCACGCCCTTTGTATTTAGCTATTTTTCAGCCATTTATGGCTTCATTATTTTCCTCAATTCAGCCCAAATTCAACACATAATCAATCTTAACACAATATCTATTCAATATGGCTCAATATCATCCAAATATAAGTCAATTCTAGCAATGAAACCACCAAGACCAAAACTGGAAACTAGTATTAAAGAAGAATGTCTAAGTGGCAGATTTGTCATCTTTCGGCATTTTTGTTACAACTGAAACTACACTTATCAGATTGAGGCAAATTTTATGGTATTTCGAAGCTAAGACATAGACCTACATTTCCTATGAAGACATCAACACTAATTTCTTCCATTTCCAGGGTCAAAATTTGAAATTTCAGAGAAAACAGAAAGCTGCCTATGAAGCAGGGCATTTGGGCTGTCAGGGGTATTTTAGTCATTTCAAAAGTTACAGTGCTCTGATTGAGCTGAAATTTAGCAAGTCGATAATTAAATCAATTCCCTACAATTTTCATGTTTTGAGAAAGAACTGATTTGGCCTTTATCATGGACGAATATGCAGGTCAGATTGGTTCCAAAAATAGGGCTGAATTTCTACCAAATGCTGGAATTCAACTTTTACTCTAACAAAGTTACACTCAAGCCCAAAATCACTTCACAAGTTCCATTTCCAACCTCAATAACATCATTTACTAGTTAAACAACACTAATCAAAACTGAAAAGATGAAAACCCTAGCTAAACATGCCACTACTCCATCAAAACAAACAAGTAACCATAGCAAACCAAGAATATAAGCTTCTATCCCAAATTTAACAAGATTAAGCAAGAGAAAAGGAAAGTCAAGCCTTATACCTTCGAAAAGCTGCGTGCAAGTAAAAACCAAACCACTCTCTTCCAAAAATTTCACCACACCAAGCTTTCCAAACACCAAAAAGTAAGTTTAATCAGTTTAGTTTTTGACATTTCAACTCAACAAGGAAGAATCAAGGTTGTAGTTAAAGTTGTTTTTCTCTCTTTTTCCCTCTCTTAGTTTAGGCCAACATGAAGTAAAAATGAAGGAAATTGAGCCAAAAAGAAAGATAAGAAGGTAGGAAATTTGTTTAGTCAAAATTTACTAAATTTCCAACAAGTGTAACACTTTGATTTGAGGTCAATTTTTTTTCTATCTTGATTTTTAGTCCCAAATTTCGGCTGGTATAAGGAGATATTTAGGGCTGATTTTGCTCAATTAATAACAAGGAGATTAAGGTAATAAAGTAGTGTTCAAGTGGTGCACTCAATCGGTAGCAAACGGTGCATGTCGATACAAGTAAGGAGATATTTAGGGCTGATTTTGCTCAATTAATAATAAGGAGATTAAGGTAATATGGTAGTGTTCAAGTGGTGCACTCAATCGGTAGCAAACGTTGCACGTTAATTCAAACCTATTTTCCTTAACTCGCGCGTACTAGTGTTTTTACTTGTGATTCACTAACTTATTATTAGCACTTCTAATCACACACTTTCTCTTATCTAAAACTCACTCTTAACCACCAAATTTGGTACACACACCTCACCAAGTGATCACACTATCAAAATGCACAAAAAACATACCAAACACCCTAGTATGCACAAAAAAATCGTAACTTATGCTATTCCTTTAGCAAAATCATAACTTGAGTTATAAATGTCAAACATTCATACAACTTGGCCTGTTAAAAACTAGATTTAAAATACTAATAATCTTTAGAATACACCTTAAAGAAATTCAGCTCATAAGTTAGTCCAAATTGAGCCATAAGCTACTACAACATTCCTATGTTTACTTGTGCAGGGTAGAATTTTCAGTCAACTTTGTCAATTTTCTGGAATTTATAGAAATTGAATCAAACTCTGAATTTTTTGCTGTAGGAAGTCCTATGAGTCTAGTTTCAAACGCTATAAACAGAACTCAATTCCGACTTTTCTATACGAAATTATAGCCAATTTCCCAAAGCTGCGCGGAGCCTCCTGCTAAAATTTCTAGATTTTCTAACAACTTGAGATTATGAAACTTTTCTTAACAAAATTCACTCCCTTGACTCAAATTCAACCATTAAAACAGCCAAGAATCTAAGGCAAGTAAGTTCAAATAAGAGTTGTAAAGACAATTAAAATTTCGGGGTCGCACACTCTCTCCCCCTTAAAAAAATTTCGTTCTCGAAATTCTAACCTTTAGTCACACAAAACTTGATGCTACAGGATTTTTCTCCAATTTCAAAGCGGCTTTTTCTCACTTATAGCGCTACCACAAACTTACCTAGAGGAAAAATCTCGCCAACGGAATGGCTAAGTTGATATGCTAAGGAAGTTCAATGAAGGCGTCAGATTGTGCAAAGTGATAGAAATTTAGGAATTTGATGAAAAGGAAAATTCGTAACTATGAAACTTGGTTACTACTCTTGCTAAATCGTGAAATAAAACACTATGCATTGGCAAATAGTCTCCAAAGTACATGTTCTCTCATGACTACAATAAAATAGCTAGACACGTACTACCATCTCTGATCACCCTTCCTTTAGTAAATACAACTTACTGCGTAAGATGTTCACCGCTTATCTTCCTACGGATACAACGATTTCAAGTAACATTACTAATTCTTGATATATCCATTTTTTTTCTTTTCTTCTTTCCTCTATCCTTCATAATAAGTTCCTCTTTTCTCCGAACTTCCATACCTAATCCAAAACTCTCAACCTCAGAGGGATAGGAATCAAGCAGATAAGCAAGGGTAGTCAATCTAGGTCCAAACCAATCACAAGACAAATACATAGGCAATTGTAATTAAACTACATCAAAATAAACACAAGACAAGGCCACACATTCATTGGAGCAATTAAATAGGTCTGTAGTGCTAACACCTTAGACATTTACGACAATCATCAGGTTTCAAATCTAGCTTCCATCTATAGAAATCCTAACGGGACAGTTACGAGGCTAGTCCATGACAACACTCATTGATCCGTTCTCCTTGATCATCTCAATCTCAAGTCCAATACTAGAATCTTTCACGCCTTGACATTTACCATCCAAATTTATCTCAAGTTCAATCGAGATATAGACGCTTATTCTAGTGCTCTCCACTTTTGGTACTCGGGTACAAGAATCCGAAATTAGGAGAATTCTCAAATAGGGTGAGCTCAAACTCAGTGAGATTCTCAAATAGCAAGTTGACCATTATTTAAAAGTACAAGTATCAAAGTAGCAAAGTAGTGAGCATAACAAGTTCATAAAAGTGAGCAATAGCACTTCAAGTAGCAAATCTCAAAATGACCGAGTGTAAAGTTTTTAAAAATAAACAATAACCCGATAAGTAATAATCATTTCAAAGTATAAGCATACGGATGGCTCTCAGGAGCCAAGTTCCCGTTGCTTCACCAGAGCTTGATCAAGTAGTAGTTGACACTCCGTCAACTTTAAAGTAAAGCCACTAGTCCAGTAGAGCACCACTTAGCTACAATCTACGTCCACCATCTAAACTCTCTACCGGGCCCAAAATCCTCAATAAACACGGGTGGTAATATTCGAGTATACCGATTAGTCGAGAAGATATCACTCCACTCGACAAAACAAGATATCCAGGGTTCGTTACCCAATCGACCAAACCCATGCCGGCTCCACTCGAGTAACTAGCCATAAGTTTTCGGGAATTCCAGAGAATGCGCACATCATGCACAAGTATATCAGGTCCCTTGCAACAATAAACAAGTATATATCATATTAGGGCAAGTGCAATAAAGTACACCCTTGCCCGACCAAACCAATCAAATATCAAGTATTTAAATCAAGTATCATGTTCAATCATATACTTGGAAGCACTCACCAAAGATTTAGTGCTTGTCAAACTCACGTTCAGGTGCAACTCCATGATTGGAGTCCAAATCTGTGGTAAAACATTATTTAAAAGTTTGAAATCTACTAGGCTTCGAAACTTAACAGTTTCACTTAAAGAAAATCAAGTAACTGAAACTCATTTAGATAGTATTCATGCTCGCTCTTTTGGTGTTGCTAAAGAAATGAATGAAACTTTGGAATTTGCGTTTGAGTCTAAAAGACGAGGAAAACATATTTCGAGTGCTTGCTAATTTCAATTTTTCAAGGGTACGAGTTTCGGCAAAATGTTTAGCTTATGTACCTCTTACTAAAGAAAACTCGAATACCATAAACAATACAAGTCCAATTCGACCTCAAATCATCGCTCAAGTCACGAGTACTCATGCCTAACTCTCGAGTGAAAATTTAGGCAGCACGCCCTTTGTATTTAGCTATTTTTCAGCCATTTATGGCTTCATTATTTTCCTCAATTCAGCCCAAATTCAACACATAATCAATCTTAACACAATATCTATTCAATATGGCTCAATATCATCCAAATATAAGTCAATTCTAGCAATGAAACCACCAAGACCAAAACTGGAAACTAGTATTAAAGAAGAATGTCTAAGTGGCAGATTTGTCATCTTTCGGCATTTTTGTTACAACTGAAACTACACTTATCAGATTGAGGCAAATTTTATGGTATTTCGAAGCTAAGACATAGACCTACATTTCCTATGAAGACATCAACACTAATTTCTTCCATTTCCAGGGTCAAAATTTGAAATTTCAGAGAAAACAGAAAGCTGCCTATGAAGCAGGGCATTTGGGCTGTCAGGGGTATTTTAGTCATTTCAAAAGTTACAGTGCTCTGATTGAGCTGAAATTTAGCAAGTCGATAATTAAATCAATTCCCTACAATTTTCATGTTTTGAGAAAGAACTGATTTGGCCTTTATCATGGACGAATATGCAGGTCAGATTGGTTCCAAAAATAGGGCTGAATTTCTACCAAATGCTGGAATTCAACTTTTACTCTAACAAAGTTACACTCAAGCCCAAAATCACTTCACAAGTTCCATTTCCAACCTCAATAACATCATTTACTAGTTAAACAACACTAATCAAAACTGAAAAGATGAAAACCCTAGCTAAACATGCCACTACTCCATCAAAACAAACAAGTAACCATAGCAAACCAAGAATATAAGCTTCTATCCCAAATTTAACAAGATTAAGCAAGAGAAAAGGAAAGTCAAGCCTTATACCTTCGAAAAGCTGCGTGCAAGTAAAAACCAAACCACTCTCTTCCAAAAATTTCACCACACCAAGCTTTCCAAACACCAAAAAGTAAGTTTAATCAGTTTAGTTTTTGACATTTCAACTCAACAAGGAAGAATCAAGGTTGTAGTTAAAGTTGTTTTTCTCTCTTTTTCCCTCTCTTAGTTTAGGCCAACATGAAGTAAAAATGAAGGAAATTGAGCCAAAAAGAAAGATAAGAAGGTAGGAAATTTGTTTAGTCAAAATTTACTAAATTTCCAACAAGTGTAACACTTTGATTTGAGGTCAATTTTTTTTCTATCTTGATTTTTAGTCCCAAATTTCGGCTGGTATAAGGAGATATTTAGGGCTGATTTTGCTCAATTAATAACAAGGAGATTAAGGTAATAAAGTAGTGTTCAAGTGGTGCACTCAATCGGTAGCAAACGGTGCATGTCGATACAAGTAAGGAGATATTTAGGGCTGATTTTGCTCAATTAATAATAAGGAGATTAAGGTAATATGGTAGTGTTCAAGTGGTGCACTCAATCGGTAGCAAACGTTGCACGTTAATTCAAACCTATTTTCCTTAACTCGCGCGTACTAGTGTTTTTACTTGTGATTCACTAACTTATTATTAGCACTTCTAATCACACACTTTCTCTTATCTAAAACTCACTCTTAACCACCAAATTTGGTACACACACCTCACCAAGTGATCACACTATCAAAATGCACAAAAAACATACCAAACACCCTAGTATGCACAAAAAAATCGTAACTTATGCTATTCCTTTAGCAAAATCATAACTTGAGTTATAAATGTCAAACATTCATACAACTTGGCCTGTTAAAAACTAGATTTAAAATACTAATAATCTTTAGAATACACCTTAAAGAAATTCAGCTCATAAGTTAGTCCAAATTGAGCCATAAGCTACTACAACATTCCTATGTTTACTTGTGCAGGGTAGAATTTTCAGTCAACTTTGTCAATTTTCTGGAATTTATAGAAATTGAATCAAACTCTGAATTTTTTGCTGTAGGAAGTCCTATGAGTCTAGTTTCAAACGCTATAAACAGAACTCAATTCCGACTTTTCTATACGAAATTATAGCCAATTTCCCAAAGCTGCGCGGAGCCTCCTGCTAAAATTTCTAGATTTTCTAACAACTTGAGATTATGAAACTTTTCTTAACAAAATTCACTCCCTTGACTCAAATTCAACCATTAAAACAGCCAAGAATCTAAGGCAAGTAAGTTCAAATAAGAGTTGTAAAGACAATTAAAATTTCGGGGTCGCACACTCTCTCCCCCTTAAAAAAATTTCGTTCTCGAAATTCTAACCTTTAGTCACACAAAACTTGATGCTACAGGATTTTTCTCCAATTTCAAAGCGGCTTTTTCTCACTTATAGCGCTACCACAAACTTACCTAGAGGAAAAATCTCGCCAACGGAATGGCTAAGTTGATATGCTAAGGAAGTTCAATGAAGGCGTCAGATTGTGCAAAGTGATAGAAATTTAGGAATTTGATGAAAAGGAAAATTCGTAACTATGAAACTTGGTTACTACTCTTGCTAAATCGTGAAATAAAACACTATGCATTGGCAAATAGTCTCCAAAGTACATGTTCTCTCATGACTACAATAAAATAGCTAGACACGTACTACCATCTCTGATCACCCTTCCTTTAGTAAATACAACTTACTGCGTAAGATGTTCACCGCTTATCTTCCTACGGATACAACGATTTCAAGTAACATTACTAATTCTTGATATATCCATTTTTTTTCTTTTCTTCTTTCCTCTATCCTTCATAATAAGTTCCTCTTTTCTCCGAACTTCCATACCTAATCCAAAACTCTCAACCTCAGAGGGATAGGAATCAAGCAGATAAGCAAGGGTAGTCAATCTAGGTCCAAACCAATCACAAGACAAATACATAGGCAATTGTAATTAAACTACATCAAAATAAACACAAGACAAGGCCACACATTCATTGGAGCAATTAAATAGGTCTGTAGTGCTAACACCTTAGACATTTACGACAATCATCAGGTTTCAAATCTAGCTTCCATCTATAGAAATCCTAACGGGACAGTTACGAGGCTAGTCCATGACAACACTCATTGATCCGTTCTCCTTGATCATCTCAATCTCAAGTCCAATACTAGAATCTTTCACGCCTTGACATTTACCATCCAAATTTATCTCAAGTTCAATCGAGATATAGACGCTTATTCTAGTGCTCTCCACTTTTGGTACTCGGGTACAAGAATCCGAAATTAGGAGAATTCTCAAATAGGGTGAGCTCAAACTCAGTGAGATTCTCAAATAGCAAGTTGACCATTATTTAAAAGTACAAGTATCAAAGTAGCAAAGTAGTGAGCATAACAAGTTCATAAAAGTGAGCAATAGCACTTCAAGTAGCAAATCTCAAAATGACCGAGTGTAAAGTTTTTAAAAATAAACAATAACCCGATAAGTAATAATCATTTCAAAGTATAAGCATACGGATGGCTCTCAGGAGCCAAGTTCCCGTTGCTTCACCAGAGCTTGATCAAGTAGTAGTTGACACTCCGTCAACTTTAAAGTAAAGCCACTAGTCCAGTAGAGCACCACTTAGCTACAATCTACGTCCACCATCTAAACTCTCTACCGGGCCCAAAATCCTCAATAAACACGGGTGGTAATATTCGAGTATACCGATTAGTCGAGAAGATATCACTCCACTCGACAAAACAAGATATCCAGGGTTCGTTACCCAATCGACCAAACCCATGCCGGCTCCACTCGAGTAACTAGCCATAAGTTTTCGGGAATTCCAGAGAATGCGCACATCATGCACAAGTATATCAGGTCCCTTGCAACAATAAACAAGTATATATCATATTAGGGCAAGTGCAATAAAGTACACCCTTGCCCGACCAAACCAATCAAATATCAAGTATTTAAATCAAGTATCATGTTCAATCATATACTTGGAAGCACTCACCAAAGATTTAGTGCTTGTCAAACTCACGTTCAGGTGCAACTCCATGATTGGAGTCCAAATCTGTGGTAAAACATTATTTAAAAGTTTGAAATCTACTAGGCTTCGAAACTTAACAGTTTCACTTAAAGAAAATCAAGTAACTGAAACTCATTTAGATAGTATTCATGCTCGCTCTTTTGGTGTTGCTAAAGAAATGAATGAAACTTTGGAATTTGCGTTTGAGTCTAAAAGACGAGGAAAACATATTTCGAGTGCTTGCTAATTTCAATTTTTCAAGGGTACGAGTTTCGGCAAAATGTTTAGCTTATGTACCTCTTACTAAAGAAAACTCGAATACCATAAACAATACAAGTCCAATTCGACCTCAAATCATCGCTCAAGTCACGAGTACTCATGCCTAACTCTCGAGTGAAAATTTAGGCAGCACGCCCTTTGTATTTAGCTATTTTTCAGCCATTTATGGCTTCATTATTTTCCTCAATTCAGCCCAAATTCAACACATAATCAATCTTAACACAATATCTATTCAATATGGCTCAATATCATCCAAATATAAGTCAATTCTAGCAATGAAACCACCAAGACCAAAACTGGAAACTAGTATTAAAGAAGAATGTCTAAGTGGCAGATTTGTCATCTTTCGGCATTTTTGTTACAACTGAAACTACACTTATCAGATTGAGGCAAATTTTATGGTATTTCGAAGCTAAGACATAGACCTACATTTCCTATGAAGACATCAACACTAATTTCTTCCATTTCCAGGGTCAAAATTTGAAATTTCAGAGAAAACAGAAAGCTGCCTATGAAGCAGGGCATTTGGGCTGTCAGGGGTATTTTAGTCATTTCAAAAGTTACAGTGCTCTGATTGAGCTGAAATTTAGCAAGTCGATAATTAAATCAATTCCCTACAATTTTCATGTTTTGAGAAAGAACTGATTTGGCCTTTATCATGGACGAATATGCAGGTCAGATTGGTTCCAAAAATAGGGCTGAATTTCTACCAAATGCTGGAATTCAACTTTTACTCTAACAAAGTTACACTCAAGCCCAAAATCACTTCACAAGTTCCATTTCCAACCTCAATAACATCATTTACTAGTTAAACAACACTAATCAAAACTGAAAAGATGAAAACCCTAGCTAAACATGCCACTACTCCATCAAAACAAACAAGTAACCATAGCAAACCAAGAATATAAGCTTCTATCCCAAATTTAACAAGATTAAGCAAGAGAAAAGGAAAGTCAAGCCTTATACCTTCGAAAAGCTGCGTGCAAGTAAAAACCAAACCACTCTCTTCCAAAAATTTCACCACACCAAGCTTTCCAAACACCAAAAAGTAAGTTTAATCAGTTTAGTTTTTGACATTTCAACTCAACAAGGAAGAATCAAGGTTGTAGTTAAAGTTGTTTTTCTCTCTTTTTCCCTCTCTTAGTTTAGGCCAACATGAAGTAAAAATGAAGGAAATTGAGCCAAAAAGAAAGATAAGAAGGTAGGAAATTTGTTTAGTCAAAATTTACTAAATTTCCAACAAGTGTAACACTTTGATTTGAGGTCAATTTTTTTTCTATCTTGATTTTTAGTCCCAAATTTCGGCTGGTATAAGGAGATATTTAGGGCTGATTTTGCTCAATTAATAACAAGGAGATTAAGGTAATAAAGTAGTGTTCAAGTGGTGCACTCAATCGGTAGCAAACGGTGCATGTCGATACAAGTAAGGAGATATTTAGGGCTGATTTTGCTCAATTAATAATAAGGAGATTAAGGTAATATGGTAGTGTTCAAGTGGTGCACTCAATCGGTAGCAAACGTTGCACGTTAATTCAAACCTATTTTCCTTAACTCGCGCATACTAGTGTTTTTACTTGTGATTCACTAACTTATTATTAGCACTTCTAATCACACACTTTCTCTTATCTAAAACTCACTCTTAACCACCAAATTTGGTACACACACCTCACCAAGTGATCACACTATCAAAATGCACAAAAGACATACCAAACACCCTAGTATGCACAAAAAAATCGTAACTTATGCTATTCCTTTAGCAAAATCATAACTTGAGTTATAAATGTCAAACATTCATACAACTTGGCCTGTTAAAAACTAGATTTAAAATACTAATAATCTTTAGAATACACCTTAAAGAAATTCAGCTCATAAGTTAGTCCAAATTGAGCCATAAGCTACTACAACATTCCTATGTTTACTTGTGCAGGGTAGAATTTTCAGTCAACTTTGTCAATTTTCTGGAATTTATAGAAATTGAATCAAACTCTGAATTTTTTGCTGTAGGAAGTCCTACGAGTCTAGTTTCAAACGCTATAAACAGAACTCAATTCCGACTTTTCTATACGAAATTATAGCCAATTTCCCAAAGCTGCGCGGAGCCTCCTGCTAAAATTTCTAGATTTTCTAACAACTTGAGATTATGAAACTTTTCTTAACAAAATTCACTCCCTTGACTCAAATTCAACCATTAAAACAGCCAAGAATCTAAGGCAAGTAAGTTCAAATAAGAGTTGTAAAGACAATTAAAATTTCGGGGTCGCACACTCTCTCCCCCTTAAAAAAATTTCGTTCTCGAAATTCTAACCTTTAGTCACACAAAACTTGATGCTACAGGATTTTTCTCCAATTTCAAAGCGGCTTTTTCTCACTTATAGCGCTACCACAAACTTACCTAGAGGAAAAATCTCGCCAACGGAATGGCTAAGTTGATATGCTAAGGAAGTTCAATGAAGGCGTCAGATTGTGCAAAGTGATAGAAATTTAGGAATTTGATGAAAAGGAAAATTCGTAACTATGAAACTTGGTTACTACTCTTGCTAAATCGTGAAATAAAACACTATGCATTGGCAAATAGTCTCCAAAGTACATGTTCTCTCATGACTACAATAAAATAGCTAGACACGTACTACCATCTCTGATCACCCTTCCTTTAGTAAATACAACTTACTGCGTAAGATGTTCACCGCTTATCTTCCTACGGATACAACGATTTCAAGTAACATTACTAATTCTTGATATATCCATTTTTTTTCTTTTCTTCTTTCCTCTATCCTTCATAATAAGTTCCTCTTTTCTCCGAACTTCCATACCTAATCCAAAACTCTCAACCTCAGAGGGATAGGAATCAAGCAGATAAGCAAGGGTAGTCAATCTAGGTCCAAACCAATCACAAGACAAATACATAGGCAATTGTAATTAAACTACATCAAAATAAACACAAGACAAGGCCACACATTCATTGGAGCAATTAAATAGGTCTGTAGTGCTAACACCTTAGACATTTACGACAATCATCAGGTTTCAAATCTAGCTTCCATCTATAGAAATCCTAACGGGACAGTTACGAGGCTAGTCCATGACAACACTCATTGATCCGTTCTCCTTGATCATCTCAATCTCAAGTCCAATACTAGAATCTTTCACGCCTTGACATTTACCATCCAAATTTATCTCAAGTTCAATCGAGATATAGACGCTTATTCTAGTGCTCTCCACTTTTGGTACTCGGGTACAAGAATCCGAAATTAGGAGAATTCTCAAATAGGGTGAGCTCAAACTCAGTGAGATTCTCAAATAGCAAGTTGACCATTATTTAAAAGTACAAGTATCAAAGTAGCAAAGTAGTGAGCATAACAAGTTCATAAAAGTGAGCAATAGCACTTCAAGTAGCAAATCTCAAAATGACCGAGTGTAAAGTTTTTAAAAATAAACAATAACCCGATAAGTAATAATCATTTCAAAGTATAAGCATACGGATGGCTCTCAGGAGACAAGTTCCCATTGCTTTACCAGAGCTTGATCAAGTAGTAGTTGACACTCCATCAACTTTCAAGTAAAGCCACTAGTCCAGTAGAGCACCACTTAGCTACAATCTCCGTCCACCATCCAAACCCTCTATCGGGCCCAAAATCCTCAATAAACACGGGTGATAATACTCGAGTATACCGATTAGTCTAGGAGATATCACTCTACTCAACAAAACAAGAGACCCAGGGTTCGTTACCCAATCGACCAAACCCATGCCAACTCGACTCGAGTAACTAGCCACAAGTTTTCTGGAATTGCAGAGAGTGCGAACATCATACACAAGTATGTCAGGTCACTTGCCACAATAAACAAGTATATATCACATTAGGGCAAGTGCGCTAAAGTACACCCTTGCCCGACCAAACCAATCAAATATCAAGTATTTAAATCAAGTATCATGTTCAATCATGTGTACTTGGAAACACTCACCAAAGATTTAGTGCTTGTCAAACTCACGCTCAGGTACAACTCCTCGATTGGATTCCAAATCTACGGTAAAACATCATTTAAGTGTTTGAAAAAAAAACCCAACTAGGGTTCGAAACTTAACAGTTTCACTTAAACAAAATCAAGTAACTGAAACTCATTTAGGTAGTATTCATGCTCTCTCTTTTGGTATTGCTAAAGAAACAAATAAAACTTTGGAATTCGCGTTTGAGTCTAAAAGACGAGGGAAACATATTTCGAGTGGTCGCTATTTTCACTTTTTAATGGTACGAGTTTCGGTAAAATGTTTTGCTTATGTACCTCTTACTAAGAAAACTCAAATACCATAAGCAATCCAAGTCCTATTCGTCCTCAAATCGTCGCTCAAGTCACGAGTACATACGCCTAACCCTCGAGTAAAAATTTGGGCAGCACGCCCTTTGTATTTAGCTATTTTTCATCCATTTATAACTTCACTATTTTTCTCAACTCAGCCCAAATTCAACACATAAGCAATCTTAACACAATAGCTCTTCAATTAGGCTCAATATCATCCAAATACAAGTCAATTCTAGCAATGAAACCACCAAGACCAAAACTAGAAACTAGTATTAAAGAAGAATGTCTATGTGGCAGATTTGTCATCTTTCGGCGTTTTGGTTACAACTGAAGCTACACTTGTCGGATTGGGGCAAATTTTATGGAGTTTCGAAGCTAAGACACAGACCTACATTTCCTATGAAGACATCCACACCCATTTCTCGCATTGCCAGGGTCAAAATTTGAAATCTCAGAGAAAACAGACAGCTGCCTGTGAAACAGGGCATTTGGACAGTCAGGGGTATTTTAGTCATTTCACAAGATACAGTGCTCTGATTGAATTGAAATTTTGCAGGTAGATAATCAACTCAATTCCCTACAATTTTAATGTTTTGAGAAAGAACTGATTTGGCCTTTATCATGGACGAATATGCAGGTCAGATTGGTTCCAAATACAGGGCAGAATCTCTACCAAATGCTGGAATTCAACTTTTACTCTAACAAAGTTACACTCAAGCCCAAAATCACTTCACAAGTTCCATTTTCAACCTCAATAACATCATTTACTAGTTAAACAACACTAATCAAACTGAAAAGATGCAAACCCTAGCTAAACATGCCACTACTCCATCAAAACTAAACAAGTAACCATAGCAAACCAAGAATATAAGCTTCTATCCCAAATTTAACAAAATTAAGCAAGAGAAAAGGAAAGTCAAGCTTTATACCTTCCAAAAGCTGCTTGCAAGTGAAAACCAAACCACTCTCTTCCAAAAATTTTACCACACCAAACTTTCCAAACACCAAAAGATAAGTTTAATCGGTTTAGTTTTTGAAATTTCAACTCAACAAGGAAGAATCAAGGTTGGAGTTAAAGTTGTTTTTCTCTCTTTTCCTCTCTCTTAGTTTCGGCCAACATGAAGCAAAAATGAAGGAAATTGAGCCAAAAAGAAAGATAAGAAGGTAGAAAATTTGTTTAGTCAAACTTTACTAAATTTCCAACAAGTGTCACACTTTGATTTGAGGTCAAATTTTTTCTTTTCTCTCTTGTTTCAAAGAAAGACACCTAAAAGAAATTCAGCTTATAAGTTAGTCCAAATTGAGCCATAAGCTACTACAACATTCCTATGTTTACTTGTGCAGGGCAGAATTTTCAGTCAACTTTGCCAATTTTCTGTAATTTATAGAGATTGAATCAAACTCTGAATTTTTTGCTATAGGAAGCCCTATGAGTCTAGTTTCAAACGCAACAAACAGAACTCAATTCTGACTTTCCTATACGAAATTATAGCCAATTTCCCAAAGCTGCGCGGAGCCTCCTGCGAAAATTTCTAGATTTTCTAGCAACTTGAAATTATGAAACTTTTCTTAACAAAATTCACTCCCTTGACTTATATTCAACCATTAAAACAACCAAGAATCTAAGGCAAGTAAGTTCAAATAAGAGTTATAAAGACAAGTAAAATTTCAGGGTCTCACAAGCACAAACCCACAATTCATGCATTTATCTAGCACAACTGGTATTCTATTCTTTGGCTTTCTTTGTTACAAGGAAGAGTTTACGGATTCTAGGACATAACAAACCATGAGGTAGTAACCCCCCTTACATCGGTACCCAAAATTTGCCAAATTCTGCCAAATTCTGCTAGGAGGTTCCAACAATTCACTATGGATTGCTTGCACATGTATGCTTTACTTAGCTAGCCAATTTGTTCTTTTGTTTCCTTCCCTCCAAACATGAACCAATTTGCACTCCTAATTTCTTTAGGTCATCTTGCAGATTTACTTGACTAGATTATAGTGAGGAGAATCTGTTCTAGCATCAATGATAAAGTTGAGGCTTGATTGTGAGTCCATCTCCAGTATGACCTTTCGAATTTTTTTCCCAAGCTGGCTGCAACCCAATTATAATCCCTCGCAATTCTACCACAATACCTGTTGAATTGCCCAGAAACACTGAAAAACCTATTTTCCATCATCCAAGCTCATCCCCAATTAGTCTTCCTGTTGCGCCCCACTTTTTGAGAGTGTGGAAGTAGTGTGTGGGATATGTGTGTGAAAATGAAAATAAAAGGCCGTGGGATTGTGAAATGCGACGGTTTGGCCAAACAAAGTTCAAAAAGGGTTTTTGAATGGAAAATGGAGTCACCACTTGGTATAGAGTTAGGGTGTACCAAGTCACCCAAAAATGATTTTTGGAAAGAAAAACAAGCAAACCCTTTTTAAAGAATTTTTAGGTCTACGAAACCAAAGAAAGGGATCGGGGGTCACATTTGATAAGGGAGAAGGCAAAGGCAAAGCCTAAGGCACTCCCTTACCCTAGCCAAAACTAGTTGCGTGACTTAGCCCTTCTTTACCCAATTTTTCTACCCAAAGTATGTGTTGCATGTTGGATATGACTAATGGATATGAAAAAAAAAATGCAGTCCTAAATCTAAAATGTCTCGTATGAGGTTTTTTGGTCCCAATCACATGAGTTGTAATAGCCAATAAGGAAAACTCTCATAGAAGTCACGGGTAATGCAAATGAAGACCCAAATATGAATGCAAGTGTGAAAATGTAAGAGGAATGCAAAAATAAAATACCATAAAAATACAAATGTAAGTGCAAGTGTGCAAATGAAAGAAAAGTGTATGTGTGCAAATGTAAGAAAAGTGCATGGGTGCCAATTGAGAAAATAAAGGTGTTTGTGTGCAAGTGGATGAAAATATGGTATAATGGTAGTAAATATATAAGTGCAATTGGGTGCGATTTGTGAGGTAGAAAATGAATAAGGGATAGGGAAAGAAGAGAAGTTTGTGAACATGGCATGTGGAGTGAGAAAAATATAAGTAGTGGGAAAATGTAGATAAAAAATGAAAAAAGTGATATGGTAAAATAGAGGTGCATGAACCTAGAGGAGTGCATCAAGTCGGGTACGGGAATGACTTCTAACTTCATGATTTTTAATTTTCCCTTTGATTAGAAGGAAGAACTAGCGTGCTAAGGCTATTTTGTAGCCACACTCGCTCGTTTCCCTTACCGAAAGGGGACTTTCAAGCAAATGTACCCTATAACTAGCATGAGGATGCAAAAACCTAAAATGAAGGGGAAAGGATTGGAGGAGCATGCCAGATGCTAGAAAACTAAGAAAAATGTATGAAATGTAGTGAAACATGCAAGTATGTACTAACGAGAGGGGACGGCCTATTGGGTCTAGCATTGGACTAGCCCTTTTCTAAAATTCTCTCACAAGCATTGGACTTGCGAGAGCTCGAGGGGAAAAACCATGACCAGCGTTGGACTAGCCACGATGACGTCACACATTCATTGTAAACCAAATGGATCATGTAAAGGCTAATAAAGCAAATAAACACATAAATCACATATTGCACATAACACATAAGCATGGTATCTAGATGCATGACCCTAAGAAAGCAAGTAACACGTAGCACGTAAGCATGCAAATCACACTAATGAACCTATTACATTGGCTAACTAAAACAAATTGGGGAGGGGGAAAAACGAATAAAAATGCTCTCCAAGCCCTATCTATTACAAGCCAAGAGGTGTACACATACCCCATAAAAGAATAACTTAATAAAAGCAAAAGTAAATGAAATAAATGAAAGGAATTAAGAAAAGGCAAAGAAAGCAAAGTAGACATGCAATTCTCACTTAGCACGTTAGATCACATAGAGGAAAGACAAAAAGGATAAAAGAAATTATACCTCCCCGTTTGTGATGTTAGTGAAGTGAACAAGACTTAACTTGGGCTAGAGTCACCAAAAAAAGAGATAATTTGGGCTAAAACCATCAAAGCAAGGGATTAATGCACCACTTTTAAAGATAAGTAGAATAAAAGGCAAAAAGGAAACTCAGAACACCTTAGAAACTTCAAAAGGGGTACTAACAAACCACCAAATTCTTCCCTAATTGCGACTTAAATGAAATCAAATAATGCATAATTTCCAAGAAAGGGACCCACCAAGGACCCAATTGCAAACATTAATCAAGCACTCAAACCAAATTAAAACATTTTAGAAACTTCAAGGGTCCAAGAGTAAAGAAAGGGTCAAGTAATGATTGAAATGTAAATACCCTAGGACCTAATCGCAATAAACTGGAATATAATGGGGGCTTTGTAGCGTGAGGAGACAAAATGTGAGGTTGGAACGCAATTTTTGAAAGATTTGCATGCATGCAATTGAAAGCTTTCGGCTAAAGCCGAAGCTATCTTCTACCATTTCTACTGCGCCTTGTTGCAGCCGCAATTCATATCAAGTTCACACCAAAGCATTCATAGATTCCAATCAAAACATGCAGCCTTGTGATTAACCACTTAGGCACAAGATTTAACAAAATAGATGATTAAACTCACTTAAAAGGCTGCCACGGAGAAGAAGACAGCAGATACAAAAAGATAAGCATAGCAGCTTTTATATTTTCCTACCTCAACTTAGATATGTTTACATGCCAATGCTCAACAAATTCGACTACTCTAACATTCAAACCAAAATGCCAAACTTCAAACCCATTGTGATAACATCCCCAAGCATAAACATCTAGCCCCCATAAGATCTAATCACAACAACCGGGCACAAAATGCAGCAAGAGGAGATGCATCAGGCAATGGAAATGCAAACCAGCAAAATTTTTGTATGGATTCTGAACATGACCCATATTTATTGAACGAGCACCAACTTTCCAGCCATTTCATTATGCCAACGAATTCACCAAAGATCAAGAATTAACTATCAATCATAAACTAAAACACAAGATTTTGTTGCAGAATTCAAACCAAGAATTCAACCCTCGTAATACAAAAATCAGCAATGCAAGAATTCAAGCCAAGAAACATCACTCAATGCAAAAATCATCTTCATGGCATCTCAATGAATCAGCAAACAACAACAAAAACATCAAACAGTCCACAAACCTCCGTAATACATAGAAAACACAAAGGGGTCTACCCGTATGGTGGCAACAAAACTGAGATTTTGAAACTTTTTGTAGCAGACCCTAAATCTAACTCTTAAGGGTCCTAACGGCCATAACAAAGGATAAACAAACCATTGTCGATTAAAACAAGGGAGAAACATGAAGGATGCACAGGGAAAAGCAGTTGGTTTCTATTTCTGATGAAATCTATGGTGATATCATACGAAACCAACTGAAAGCTTACAGTTTCATCATCACACATCCAAGGCGACAGCCATGACACGGATCCATCATCTCTCCAAGATACACAAAGAGTAATAAAAACATGAAGGAAGAAAGCTCACGGCAAATTTGCAACAAATCTTTTAACATCCAGATGAAGGTCTGAGGATTTGTGACCGAAAGAAAAGAGAATGAAAGGTTACCTTTGCTCCTTTGAATCGCAAAACAGCGCCTGGATGGAGGAGCAATGGATCCTTGACGCGGGCCAAGCGAAGTTGAAAAAGGTTTCACCTTTTTGCTGCGATTGCTCTCCGGATTCTCTATCACCTCCCTTCTTGTTAAGTTTCTGTTTTCTTCCTTAGCCTTCGAATGTTCTTGCTTTCCCGTTCCTCCTTTCTTTCCTCACTTTCTTTCTCCCTCTTGGTCTCTCCTCTCCTGCTCTCGGCTCCCTTTTCTTTTGTTTTCTGCTAGTTCCTGTGAGGACTCGCAAAATTTTCTTATTTAAATTCTTATTTCGAGCTCATTTAATTATTTATTTGGCCAATTGCCTCGAATATTATTTTCTAACCTTATTAGACTTAAATACATGGAATTATGGCTTCATTATGTTTTTAAAGTGACTCGTATCAAAAATTAATTTTTGGAAACTCGATTAATGAAAATAGTGAAAACGTGTTTGAGAAATTTTAGCCAATTAAGAGTACATTAAACTCGAAAAATTGGAGACATGTACAATGTTCTTAAAATAGATAATTCTAGATTTAAGTACTTAAGTGATAGTTATAGTATTATCGTTATAAGAATTTCTCGGAGGTTTCGCGTAATAGCGCTAAAATTGACGGTACGCGTTTTCACACGCGCGGCTTTATTTGAGGGACTTTAGACCCTTATTTCGGGACAATTAAAAGTGAATAATATTTATATGAACATAAGTACATTAGAGGTTTACTGCACTAGTGAACCAAATGCGCGAGAAATCGAGCCCTAATCGCGCCAAACGCCTCCTAATGTAAGTTGACTAATGGGTGATTTGTAGCCACAAGTTAGTATCTTTCCTTGGAAGCTAGAATTGATCATATTTCACTCTCTCTTCTCTCCCATAGTGCCGACCAGCCTTCTCCCTCTCTCTAACTCCATTGCTTCAAAAATTTCTTCACCAAACCACCACCAAAACATCTCCAAATTCAACCAAACTTGCACCACACTTAACTTAACACTAGGAGATCATTTTGAGCTGCAAAAAGGGTGCTGGAAATCACGGTTTCTTGGAGCATTTCAAGGGCCAAAAATTCTGATCTAGTACATTAAGAAGGTATAACATGATCCATCACCTTAAACTTGATTTATAGTAGTAGATATGCATCTCTAAGTACTTGCATGTAAGTAGATGACTTGATATTGTTGGAAAAATGTGAAAGTGGGCTCTATGAACTCCCACTCTTGGGTTGTTGCTGATTTGATGATTGATGGTGGATATATTGTTGGTTTAGTGGTTAAAATGATGGATTAATGGTGTGTAATTGATAGAAACTTCATTGGGTGCAAGAAGCAAAAGTTTCCGATTTTGCCCCTGCTTTGTTCGGCCATTTTAAGGCTAATTTTTAATGATCTAATGGCTTAAATTTGATGTTTATATGACGTATTAGATGTGTGAAAAATTTCATTGAAAAATAATGAGGTTTGATTGGGCAAACGAATTTTTTTTGTGAAACTAGCAAATCTGGAAACTGTTCACGTATGGCTCTGACCAGCGGTGGTGTTTCGGCCATAACTCCGTCCTCGGATGTCGAAATCATGTGCCGTTGGTGGTGTTGGAAACTAGACATTCCAGGCTTTAATTTGAGATAAAATTCACGTTCTGATTCTTTGTGAGTGAGCCGAACCAAACGTTTTAAGATCGCTGTCCTGTTGCTCTGTTCAACTGGAATGAAGTGATAAGGCAGCAAATTGATGCCCGATTTTGAACTAGTTGGGTGCCAAATTTTGAAATGATTTCTTCTGTGATATTATAGCCCTATGAATGTATTTTTCAACGACATAAACCATGCACCATTCTGAGTTAAATTGACTGAGTTGTGACCAAAACAAGAGGACTGCCCTGTTTTGGAAAAACCGTAATACTTGGACTGGTTTGGGACAAAACCTAGGAGTGATCTTATTAATTGAAGTTCTTGATGCTAAACACTTACCAAAGGTATCATGGATGTATCTTAGACCTTTATTTCACAAATGAACCATGGTTGGATAGCTTTCTTGATTAAACGATTTGAATTGGGAAATGAAGTCAAAAGACAGGTTGCTTTAGAAATTTTCCTGAACATTGGATGGTTAATTAACTATCTTTCCGAAGGTATTTTTTCCCTTAAATTTGATAGAGAGATGCCTTTCATATAGGAGTAACATATTGCAAAATTTTATACCAATCCAAGTTCGTTTTGACTCTTAGCTAAGGTTCCAATTTTGAAAACTCAAATCTGGAAATTGTTCACCAGACTTGAATTTTCCTAACTTTGAGCTACCGTATCTCGGTGCTCGAAACTTCAATTTTCAATCCGTTTGTTCTGGCCTAAACCTTACTTACACATCTAATTGAGTTATAAATTTCAAGGGCTATTTTGCAACGAGTGAATTTTTCCGAATTTTCAAAGTTAGCGAAAAACCAACCCCGGCTTAATTCTGAATGTTCTGGAACAGCAACTTCATGCCCATTTTTGAATACCTTCCACTTAGATTCATGAAAAAGTGTCTTCTAAGAACTTTTATTACTTTCTAAGAGGTTTCCAACGGTACCAAGTTTTATAATTTTGGACCTACTGAGTGCAAGATCTGATTTTTCTAAATTTGACGCGCAAAGCTGAAATTTGCTGATTTCTTAGAAAATGAAAAATTTGAAAACTTGTTACTCCTTCTTGATGATAATTGATCGCTTTAAACTTGATTTCATGAAGGAAATCAGTTTTTCTTGTGTTAATAAAACCTCACTTTTGAACCTTTATTTTGAGTGGCTAAGGTTCTTGGTTTGAGGTATTGACTAGTCCAAATGAGCGTAACTCCTTTCTTGATTAATACGTGATTGTGAGTGAAAAATACTTGTTAATTGCTTCAGGTGCTCAAGCGAGTCTTGAAAAGAATCCCGGAGGGGACAACTAAAGATTTTCTCGCTCAATTACTTTTGAATTGGTGAGTGTCAAGTGCATGACTTGTCGTGTTTACTTGATTTACCTGCTTATATACGTGAATATCACTTGATGAGACGAGTGTGTACTTTATCGCACTCGCTCTCCTTTGCTTGAACTTTACTTGTATTAACTTGATTTTCAAAGTCGATTGAGTGAATCTCATCGACTAAAATATACCCGTTTTCGTGTGCGTGTCGTGTTGCCATGCATGTCGTGTATGTCGTGCGTGTCTTGTTGTCGGGTGGAGTGAATCTCCTCGACTTATGGGGACGCCCAATTCTCTTAACCAATCTTGCAACTCGAGCCGGCATGGGCTTGGTCGAGAAGTTTGATAAACCAAGAGAGTAACAAAACACAACTTGATCTTTTGAGATCTTGTTCGGCATACTCGTGGAGTATCGCCATTTCCGTGCGTGTTCAAAAATCAAAACTTGATCTCTTGAGATCTCGTGTGGCATACTTGACGAGTATCGCCTTTTTCGTGCGTGTTTGGTTTCGGATCCGAGAGGGTGGAATGTTGGTCGGAGGAAGTAATAAGTGAAGTTTCTACGGATAAAATATCCACCCGGATAACGGAGTGTCATCACGAGGGGGTATCGGATCGAGCCGTGGCGAAGCAAGAGGAAAATAGCTCCTGAGAGCTCCTATATCCTTGAATTGTTTCTGTTTATTTTTTCTCGCTCGAATTGTAAATTACTTGAATATTGGGATTGTTATTTGGACAACGTGCTTGCATGTGTATTTTCTTGGCCTCACGAGCGTTTCGCTCACCCCGTAGATTTGTTTTCCTTAACAGGAATGGATGGAGTGAAACTCGTTGGAACCCTTTGGATGTACTTTTGTATTAGGGTTTCAATTGTAATTGACTAGACATTTTGGCTATTGTATATATTTGGGAATTGATGTATCTTTTGGATCCTGACGTAAGAATTGGATAACGGATGTATTTTGAACTCGTGGTACAAGACTTGGATATTCGATTATGGAAGCGATTTTTCCTTATTAGACTGGTATAAATTGTTATATATTGTTAAGTTTGAATTGATTTGTCTCGAGTTCTGGCGAGAGCTAGGCAGGCGTCCCGCGGATACCCTTGGGTTCGCCCTTGGGAGAAGTGGGAGCGTCACAGTTCCTCCCTATTCTATCCTCTCCATTTTCTCAGCCACCCCTCTCACTTTTCTCCCTTCTCAAAATCTTTTTGCCGTCGCCCCTCAGAACCTTTTTTCTTAGCCGACAGATTCTCTCAGATTTTTTCCTACTTTCCCTTCAGCCCCCATTACAACCCTTTTCTTTTTCTCTTTATAGGCCCCCGAAATGTCTCATAAAACCTAGCATTTATGGTTCTCCTGCTGCGTTTCTCTTTTGCTGAATTCCAAGCCATTGGATGGCTTTTTGTTTTCTCGTCCTTGAGTTTCCGGATGAAGGCCAGATGCCCTTGCATTGCCAATCCGATGGAGTAGAAAAATGGGCCAAAAATGCCTGGAAAACCAACTGGAAAAAATGGAGCTGCATTTTTGTTTTTTGCGTGCCGCTGTTTCTGCGTCTTTTTTTTTTTTTCAGAACCTGTTAAACTGCCTAAAACCCGCTATCGGGTTTCCCCTTTTATTTATTTTTTTTAAATAAATAACAATAATAACAATAACAATTTAAACAAACTTAAATAAAATGTACAGAATTAGTACCCAAAAGATAAAATAAAAAGCTACAAATTTCCTCTTTTCCTCTTTTCTTTTCTTTTACTTACTTTTTTCAATAAAAGAAATAAAACATATTTTTTTCCAATTTTCTCTCTTTTTGGCAAAACTTATGCTAAAAGTCTTATAATAAATAAATAAATAGCCAAGAGATTCCAAAATGAATACAAAATACCACTAAAAAATAAAATAATAGATAACAATAATCTAAAAAATACTAAAGTGCTATATAAATGCTAAAAGTTTAAGAACCAAAAATCATGGAATTAACAAAATTAGGATAAAAAATATCTTTAAAAATTTGGTGTCTACACCTCCTGTGCCCGCTAGGCCTGGCTTGCCACATGAAGCTCCATCGACATTGATTTTCATTTATCCTTTTGGTGGTTTTTCCCAAGGAATGAATCATTCCTGAACACTATTTCATTCCCTGACTCTAGTGATATTATTTTTTTGGTTGTTTTGCTTGTGCCATGATGTGTTCAGTAGAGGTGCATATTAGATGATCATCTCTTTGGCGCACAAAGCTATTTTTTACTCTCTAAGTGAAATGTAGCACAAACTGGAAAGTTGTCTACTAGCTGGTCCTACCTCTCTTGCCCGCCATATCTTCTTTTATGTACTAATCCAGCCAATCTGTAGATCTTACTTTTAAATTCTATCCAATGATCAGGTTTGACAAACCTTTTTTGAAATGTTTTGGATCGGATAACATTCTCGAAATGCATGAAGAGTTGTCTTAGTGCCACTCTTGCATATTAAGCAATAGTCATTTGTTATTAAGCAATCTGTCATTCCTTATGATCCAAAAGAATGTTTGCCCTCTCTCATGGCCCTTCAGCTTCCAAATTTTCTCCCATTCCCTTGCCAAGAGTTCTAGTTCAACTTTTTCCAAGTTAAGAGATAGGCTGATGTTGTAGAAAACTTACCATTCACTTCTGGATTCTAGCTATTATGGTCAAGGTTGTTCTCCAACACAGTATGTGCTTGTAGCTGCTTTAGTCCCTGATAAGGTCGTGATGACCCTAGCTCTCCCTAGGGCGTATCCCAAGGTTTGGCGGACCATCTGCCTAGTTCTCGCCAGGACTCACTCGCAACCCCAGAAACAATAACAACAACCTTAATAACAAGAGTAGTAGCCATATCCAAACTTAAATATAAATATATATATATATATACATGTATTGGCATCGAATATCCATATAGACCCAGAAGTTAACAAAATATTCAAATTCAAGTCGAAATCGACAAAGTTAAGAAGTACACTAGGACAATTGATAAAGGACTTAGACAAAACTCCAGCCTTCTCTAACTCACATGCCCTCGTTCTCGTCCCCTATAAGGAAAACAAACTAATGAAATGAGTTTTCGCCCAATGAGGTTCCAAGACAACATGCAAATGAAGTAGCAAGCTGGCAATTACATATATCACAATTCAAAGTGAAGAGAGTAGACATTCACGAGACTAGTCATTTATTTTTCAAGTAACAAGTCAAATAAAAAATTAACACTTTCATGCATAAGGATACAGTTTGCTCTTGCGAGCTAGTTCGATAGTAGTTTGTCCTGGATCCGTTGACACTCCGTCAACTATGGAAATAAAGTAACAAGTCTAGTATAGCACTGCTTATCTCCAGTCTCCGTCTATTAATCAACCCCTTATCAGGCTCGAACTCCAAAGATAATAGTAGAGGTAATACTCGAGTATATCGATTCCAATGGAATAAACAATAAACACTACCCATGGTTCATCAATCTTCTCCACCAAACCCTTGCTGGCTCGATTCGACTAACTAGTCGATGGGGTTTGGGATCCCAGGCAGTTACTTTCAAGTCATGCACATGAACATCAATTCACTTGCAAACAATGTACAGTACTTTTGTCCAGTTAGGGCAAGTGCAATAAAATATATATTCGCCCAACCACAACAAGTCAAGAGCATTGCAATAACATTCACTCAATCAACGATCTCAAGTATTGATCAATCGCATCAAAAGAGCATTTCAATCAAGCAGCAAGTTCTACCATGCAATTGGGACACTCACTAGCTAATCAAGGTCTATCAATGTCAAGTTCAAACTCTGCTTCCTGACCACTTTCGAAATCTGTGATTATATATAATAGAACAAGAAGCCATCAAACTTCCAACATAACTTTTCAAAAATCACACCTTTTATTTGTGAAAATCAAAGGAAAACCCACGTAGATATAGCTCAATACCGCAAGCCTAATATGGAGTAACATATGGTAAGTGTAGGCCTAACTTTTGAAGAAAAGTGACAAAAATCTCGAGTTTAAAGTTGGACACCTCTAACTATAAAACATTTTTGGGGTAAACATTACTTTATTCCTTTTAAATTGCTTTGCTTTGGTTCAAATCCAACCTATATGTGAAGAACAAGGGTTTCTCAAATATCTCGGGCAAAGATATATCAAGATCAGCCCAACTTTAAAACGCAAACTCTCCCTCTCTCACTTGACCAACCAAAGAAGAGTTCACAGCAATATAACCCCAAGTTCCTCTAGGAAAGCCTCGAACTTTCAGCCCTATTTTCATGGCTAAACCACTAGCAATCAAGATAACATGTCATGGGTGTATGGTACATGTTCTATGCAAAGAAATCTATCAAAATTCCACATATATAAAGCTCTAAACTCAGTTACATACATCTTGCACCAAAGCTGAAAATAGCAATCTAACTTGACAAAAACATGAAATCTTTCATAAAAATCCTCCCTTTAACTTCTATCACTTCATATATCGAATAAACTTAAAGTTAAGAGAAGTTTCTTAGCAAATTACCTCAAAACCCTAAGATGGAAAGCAAATCAAGATTTTTCTTCCACCAAGAACTTCACTAAAAGTTTCCTTTCACACTTGCTTCAGAGATCTATGGAGTAGATTGGGGTGTTTCTTTGGATTTCCCACGAATCAAGCAAGAAATCAAGGCTAAAACTTGAGGTTTTTTTCTCTCCCTTTCTCTCTCTCAAAGTCAGCTAACAAGAAGAAGAAAATAAAGATTTTTGGTTGTGAAATGAAAGCTAACTTGGATTAATACAAGACTTATCTTGGTCAAAAGGTTTCTTGGATGATCGACACTTGGTGAAGCATGGTGAATGCCTATCTCTTTGTCTTTAATCACCAACATATCTAGTAATCCTCCAATTAACCCTTAACACTTTTTGGTACATAATTCCCTTTTGTCTTCCAAATTTATTGCGCACACCTCACTAATTGGTCATATTTATATAATACACTATGAAAATCAACATACACCAAATTAAATAAGACAAAAAGTTAAAAATCATGAATTAACAATTAAAGCAACCAAGAATTTAAAGCAAGTAATATAAAATAAAAATAAATAAAATAAATAAATAATTAGATAAAATAAATAAATAAATAAAATGTGAAAATAACTTTTGTAAGGTCCGAAAATAACCTAAGAGGGGGGTGAATTAGGTTGATTATAAAAATTAATCAAGTCATGGACACCTTTTTCCTCAATTTGAAATTTACCCTCTTTTCTAGGTAACCACACAATGAAGCAATTAGTAAAAAAGTAAGATTGTTTGGGAGTAGAAGAGATAAATAATTTAAAGATCACAAGATAACAATAAGTAAATAAGAAGGGAAGAATTACAAACCAATTGACTACCAAACTCCTTTTGAACTTGTAGATCAATTTATAGAACAAGCTTCTTCAAACTGATGAAATACAACCAATCTTGTGTACAAAGAGAGTTCACTTCCTCCTTGCCCCAAACTCCACTCGGTCAAGTTAGGAAGTTTTACTATCCCTCAGGATAACCCTCACAGAGTTACACTATTGAAATATTCACTCACAAATGAAAAGTTTACAACGAATTTCGCACCACCAAGACTACAAATCTTCCTTGAAGAGTATTTTCTCACTAAAATTATCCCAGATCTTTTGTGTCTTCAGTGTGCAAAAGTTATTTGAAATTTCTGACCATACTCTATTTATAGGAGACCAAAAAAGTGCTTCATTAATGTTTCTAATGGATAGAAAGTAGCTAAAGAGCCAACTAGCCGTTGGGAGTATCGGACGTCCGGTGCATCCGAAGCATGCGTCCGACAGCAGGTAGTGAGTTTGAAAAATCTTCTTCAATTCTATCAGATGTCTGGTGCTTGCGTCCGAAAACAGACGATGAGTTAGAAGAAATATCTCAATTCTATCGGACGTCCGGTATTGTCTTTGTGGCCGTCCGACAGCTTTCGTCGAATTTGAAGGATCCTATCGGACGTCCGATGCTTGCGTCCGATCGAGGTCAGTGACTTAGGGGGAATGTCTTATTTCCTTTGGACGTCCGGTGATGAAGTTCTTCATGCGTCCGAAGTTGCGTAATGGTTATCGGACGTCCGATCCAGTCTTCACGAGCGTCCGACAACATTCAGCACTCTTTGTCTCTTTCAATTGTACTTAATCTTTGAACGTGATTTGTTTCATTGCTGAAAAAATTTTTGAGGAGATATTAGTATTATCCATTTTTTTTGTAAACATCAAAAGATAGAGATCAAGATCAACAACTTTCGGGTCCTCACAAAGGTAAGTAAGGTTGCAAAGCAATCCTGTCACTGGTTGTGTTTCCAATAATCACTGATTCTCTTGCCAACATCTTTCCTAGAAATTTCTTGCACTACTTCCTCTAGTAAATGGTGATCCGGCAGCTATTTGTCGTCCCAAAGTGGATTGAGTCCCCATTTCCTATCATCCATTTTATACCTTTTTTCACAAGTTAGTTCCCAACCTTCATGCTCCTCCACATATAAGATGTTTTTTCTTTGGTCAGAAATGTAAGAGCTTGCCCTCTACAGTACTTCTTGAGTAGCTCTACCCAAAATGCATCCTAATTTCTAGTGAATTTCCAACTTAATTTTGCTAACATTGCTGAATTATCTTTCTTCGATCTTCTAATGCCCAACCCATCCTTGTTTTTAGGTTGTATGACTTTATCCCAACTAATATATTGAAGTCTCTTTTTCTCAAAGTGTACCCCCATATGAAGTCTCTCACATACTTTTTTATTTCATCTATTACTAAGCTTGAGAGATATGTGGTTTGCATGGCATAAGTTGGGATGACAGAGATCACTGATTTAATCAATCTTGCCCTTCTTGCAAATGAGAGGAGTTGTTTTTCCATCCAGTGAGCCTATTTTAGATTTTCTCCAATAAATCAACAAAGGTATTTTTGGTCACTCTAGAGTGAATTAGAGGCATCCCAAAATATTTTCCTAAATTTTTAGTTTCTTTCACCCCTATCGTTTGGCTGATGTCCCAAGCCACACTTGCGAGAACATTAGGAGAGCAGAAAAACTTGGAGGTTGTTTCGAATTTTTGTCCAGAAGCTTGGCAAAACAATTGCATGGTTTGACCTATAACTGAAGCTTACTCTACACTTACTCTACAAATTGGATCAGAACATCTATAAAGAGCAATTGTGTAACTACTAGGCTATAATATAAAGCCTTAACACATTTCCATCTTTTTTCCTCCACTTCTTTAGAGATTAAGTTACTTAAGCTTTCCATACATAGCGCAAAAATGTTAGAGGGATAGTGGATCCACTTGCCGAAGGCCTCTTGTGGAAGTAAAAGCCTCAAACTTACATCCATTCTATAGCATTTCTATGTTTTCCATTCTCATACAGTTCATAGTAAGTGTGATTAGGTCCTCAAGGATCCCAATAAGAGTCAATGTTTCCTCCAAAAAATTCCAGTTTATCTTGTCATCTACTTTCTCTAAATCTACCTTTAAAGCTATGGCTGCTTTTGTTCCTTTCTTATTGTTTATCGAGTGAGGAATTTCTTGTACAATGATGATGTTAGTTATTATGTTCCTATCCGGTATGAAGCTGCACTAGGTAGGTCCAATCAAGTTCCCCATATATGGTCTTAACTTGTTGACTATGGCTTTGGTGACAACTTACATGTGACATTATAAACAGAGATGAGCCGGAGATGAGAGACAATTTCTAGGTAAGCTATTTTAGATATCAAGGATATAAGTGTGTCATTCATACTGCTAAGAAATTTTCCTAGTGCTAAAAATACCCTAAATGCATCTAATTAAGTAGTGTCTTACCACATTCCAATACTAGTTGAAGAAACTTGCGAGATGCCATCTAGACCTGGGGCATTGTCACCTTTGATTCCAAAAACTGCCTTTTTTATTTCCGGTTCAGGTACCCTCCATGACATTCCTCTAGCTTCTCTATGAGTCAACTTCTAGATCCCTGCATTCTCCAACCTGTGATGGTTATTGTGTTCCGATGGGATTTAGATATAAGTACAAGTTTAATTCCGAATTTTACCCGTTTGGACTGCAAGTATACAAGTCAAATTAGTAGTTTATGGCAAATATCGGGTCGATCCCACAAAGAGCGATGTTTCAAGTACTAGGTCCTCACTTACTCTATTATTTAGACTAATAATCAAGTCAAGCAAGAGAAACTATAATTACTACTACCTACAAATCTTAATTAGACAATTGCAAGATAACAAATAGAGAAAATTCACTAAATACTTGTGTCTAGAGATGTAGATTCCACTTATGGTATAAAAGACAAATGAATAGATTTATCTCTTGTTACAACCCTTGTTTAACTAGAGATTCATTTCCTACATTACCAAATTTCATTCTCATGATGAAATGGCCTAGAATAGTTTAGTTTTCCCTATTCTCATAGTGAAAAACTAGATCTACTCATGTTTCCTTCATGAAATGCAAGTTTAATCCACTTAAGTATACCTCTATTCTCATGAGTCTGCTACTCAAGCTCTACTCATGTTGTTCCATAATTATTACCAACTTTCATTGAATAATAACAACTAAGAGTTTGTTATTGGTGATCAAACAACAACAAGTGATAAGCATGCACAAATAGATAAGTTAATACAAGATGTAACAAGTTTAAATCGTATTCACTTCATATCAAATAGCCATAAGGTTCATCTACTCCCTAGATCTAGAAATTAGCAACTCATATAAGATATAATAAGTAAGCTCATAGCTTCATTGCAAAAACACATCATGAATCACAAGTAAAAGATAGATAAAGAAAGTTTAACCAAGTTAATGAACAAGCTCCCAATGATCTTCAATATCTTCAACAAAATGGTTGACAATGAAGTCTCCAATTGTTCTCACCGAAAGTGCTAGCTAGAGAGAACAAGACAAGACTAACTTCTAAAGTTCAATCCTAAAATCTGATATGAGCTACTTCTAATATGATCTCCTCTCTCTTCTAATGATTCTAACATCTAAAAATGTTAAGAGAGTTAAAAAGGTGTTTCTTGACAAGACATAAAGCTTCTTTTCTCTTCCTTTTTGCTTCAGAAGCATGTGCAGCCGAAATTCTCTCTTCAACTATAGCTGGAAAGCAGTGTGAAAGCACAGCAAGTGGCTGAGCAAATTTCAGAAATCAGGCTACAATATGAGACTTAAGAATACGCGACTTCACCCCTGTTTTCTCAAGTCGCATATTCACTTCTGTGAATTTGGTCTCACTTCAATTGCTATTTTATCTATGATAGAGGCCAAACTAGCTTTTGTATAAAACATAAAACTTGTAACCCTTGAGTTAGCTTTCCAATGCTTCAAGAATCATCCAATTTGGAGCTCTGTGGACTGAGATATGATCGAAATACCATCAACTGGTCAATCCCCTGTTTCAACTTTCGACCATACAAATAAGTTTGTGTTTCAATTTTTTGACCAGGAAAACAACTGAATTGGACTTCAATATCTTCATACCAAATGCAGATCTATCTCTTACTTCAAAATAATATAAAGATCACCTTGATCCGATGTGTGTAGCTCAAGATATTACTGAAATACAAAGATGTGTCAAAACTGCCTTGACTTGCATTTCTTCATTTAAATGTTTTGCATTTCATTTCTTCTTTAAGCACTTCAAATCATCATCAATCATCCAATTCTCTTCTCAATTCACATCCTTTGATGATTAAATCATTAAACCTACAAAAACATGAAGTTTTTACCATTAAAATCCATAGAAATGCAATGTTTGCCATTTATGCCACAAAATGTACATTTTTACCAAAATCCTAGTGTAAGCACAAATTTTGTTGCCTAAAATAAAAGACAAAAAAACTTGCACAAATATCAAATTGATTAAATTAAATAATAAGCGGGTTACAATCTCTGAAAATTCTTAAATCAAAGAATTTAATCCCCTGATTCTTTTCTTCGAATAGCCTCAATTGAAGGGTCGAAAAGACTTGTTCTCCAATCGAAAGGGTGTTTCTTACAATTTCAGCGCAGAAAACTACTGATTTGATGACGGCGTCAAACACTTGGAACTGCAAGTCTTCAACACCGATAGCAGGAGGATTTGTTTGACTTGATTTGGATTTGGAGTGAGGAAGAAAGCCCTTGAGAGAATTCGACAGAGTTTCTCCGAAAGTTAGAGATTTTTTCTCGTGTCTTTGCCTTAAAGGAAGACCTTTATTTATAGCCAAAATATGTAGGCTAAGTCTTCAAGAAAACCCTCAGAATCTTCCTGCATGTTGGATCACTTGTTACTCAAGAAATCCATTTAACTTAGGCTTAAAGAATGGGCCAACCCAAATAGTCCATTGTGAATTAATAAATCAATTAATTCACTTCAACTTAAATGGGCATTACAAATTTAATTTGATTTAATAGCCCATCTAATATTGGCCCAATTTGACGGTCCAAAACAAAATGGACCTCTACAATTTAATTTGATTTAATCAAGATTAATTCAATTTATTTAATCTTGACTAACAAAATTTCTTTGTCTACAAATGCCCCCACTTCAAGACTTGGTGAAGCATTGCATGCAATTGGTGGAGGCAAGACTTGAAGTATCAATCTCTTTACTGTTGACCTAAAGTCAAACCAAATTAGATGCTTCAAGCGTTCGGCATATGGGTGACCCATTCTTTGTCTAGCAGAGAATCATTCATATCAATTGAAGAATTGCATCTCAAATTTCAATTGAGTAGGCAATGGTCACGAGTCTCCACTTTGAATTTTTCAATTCTTAATTTAGTAGTCTTTGGAAATGCCGCCCCGCAATACCAGACCATAGCTTTGACTAGTCAAAATTAGAAACTCCCATCTCATTATGCGATGTGGGCTTCTGCATGAAAACTATATGCCGAAATTTGGAGTTTGCTCTTAGGTCGCTGACTACCAAATCTTGCTTTTGGCACTTGGCAATATGGAATTCGCAAAGTTTCAACACTTCCTAAATCGAAAATGTACTTCCAAAACAAATGTTGGCAACCTCTGACTGCCGAATTTCAAGAGTTTCCTAAACCGACTTTCAGCTTTTGAAGTTAATTTTAGGAACCAAATTCATGTGATTCCAAAAAATTAAATGGTAATCACCGAATTAGTAGTTGCCCAAAATTTAAAACTTCTTAAAATGATTCATCCAAGCACCTCATAAAAGCCGCACAAGACATGTTTTTGTCTTGAAGTTGTGACAAATATCTTTACTGAAGACTACCACAATATTTGAGGAAGAAACCTGTGGTGACCCCACTTCCCCCTAAGGCGAACCAAAGGGTTGGCGGGCCGTCTGCCCAGCTCTCGCCAGGACTCACGCAAGCATTCTAACTCAAAACCTTCCGACGATTAACCTAAGCTATTACAAAATGATTCTTTCGAAATAAATCGATTTCTATCACCACATTAACTTCAAAGATAACAGCATATAACTTAGCCAATCGACGACTCTCAAACACTTCACGCGTCGCTCGCAAGGGTTATGGACATACTATACCAATATAAACATGCATACCGAATATTAGAATTAGGGATTACACTTTTCCAACTTCAAGTGGCAACCCAAAATGAAAGGTACAATGCTTAGCTTAGAAGTCATTACAAAACGAAAATTAAATTCAAGTTGTTCAAGTACAACCATAGGAAATATAAACTGCTCAAATACTTTCAAACTTCCAATCCTGTAAGGAAAACAAATAAACATGGGGTGAGCTAAAGCTCAGTGGTGCCCCAAAACATGCAGTCACGTAAATCAAACAGCGAGTAATAACTTAAACAAATTGAACAATTAGGAAAACGTATAACAGCACAAGGTAGGATACAGGGGCTCTCAGGAGCCATTTTCCTCGCTTGATCACCATTTATCGTAGTTGACCCTCCGTCAACTCTCACTACCTATAATCCATGTAGAGCGTCTCATTTTGATACCTAACCCGTCACCATTCATACCCCTGTCCCGGGCCCGCTCACCGACTAAGGACGCAGTATACTCGAGATACACCCGTAGATGATTGGTCGAGAGATTAACCCAACGACATTATTGTAGTTAGATTCATGCGTCGAGGGATTCACCCAACGACGTAACTACGTTTAGATTCATGGTAGTTGGATTCAGAAGTCGAGAGATTCACCCAACGACGCAACTACATTTAGATTCAAGGATTCAGGAGAAAAATGATTCACGCAAGTCACCACTCGAACGGCTAGTGTGATAAAGTACACACCGCTCACTTCGATGGATCAAAAACTAGTTTTGCAAATTATCACTTATCGAGTCAAGAAAGCACTTAATTCAGGTAGGAAAAGAACAGGCAGGGACACTCACCAAGAGTGAAGTTCAGATGTCAAGTTGGGAATCGAATTCCGCGTCCTCGCAATATCCTAAAAACCAAATTTTGAAACTATAAGTTTCTATTCAGTTTTTAAGCTTATACACATCGAGATATACCTAATATACTACTAGTTTATTTCCCTTAGGAAAACTAAGAATCCTCTTAGGATGAAACTTGACAAAAGTAGTAAAAATGTTTCTTATAGTTTTCCTTAAGATACTTTTCCTTATAAAAGGGTAACTAGTATTATTTTCTTTAAATAAGACGACAACCCATTTGATATCAGGGCTAGAATGATACTTTGAAAGATTTCTTTAAAGTTACGGTCCTTGCAAAAATTATCACTAAAAACTATTTTTCCTAAAATAAAGTTTCTTACCGAGCAAGTTTCTACGTTTTTATCCAAAGTATTAAAAAATCGTATTTTGGAAATTTCCTCTAGAAAACCAGCAAGGGACAAGTTTTGAAGATAGGAAAGGAGATGAAACAGGACTTAGGGGTTTAGAAGCTAGAGGAATCATTTTCTAAAGGTAATAAGGCTAGTTTAAGCTTAAAGGAAATTATCGGTTTGGAAAATTTAGGCAAAACACTAGATATTGAGTTTTATAATCCAATACTAGCTGGAAATATTTTTGGATTAGTTTGATCATAGTTACTCGAGTTCGCAAGGTCGAAACGACTTCCACAGCTTCGATTCCGTTTCGAAATCATATTATGGATCAAATATGGCGATATGGCAAAATTACATAGCAAATCACTAGGGCTTCGTCAATCATTAGCCCTAGATTTCAACAATTACATTTCTGATAAAATAAAATGAATGGCCAAGGCTTCATCAATCATTAGCACTTGGTTTCAGCAAGCTCAGCTTAAACAAATAAAAATAAAAACAAGGCCTCCAAGAAATTCTAGCAATTAAATTTCATCACCCAGTAATACTTATAAAATCATTCAAATGGCCAAGGGCTTCATCAATCGTTAGCCCTTGTCAACACCAATTATTTCCAACCACAATTCAATCAAGAATTTAAACCACAAGTAAGCTAAAACCTCAATCCAAATCCAAATTCAGTTTCACGAAGAAACAGGACATTCATACAAAACAGTCTACTTTGAGGATTCACAGACAGCAGTACACATGGAGGAAAAATATGAAATTTCTACAGAACAAAGGCCTATGATTCTAGTTTCAAATGCCACTGACGGCACCTTAAACGGATTTTTCTACACCAAGATATAAGCATTTTACTGAAACTGGTCAGGGAAATCCGAAAATCTGGAAACTCATTTTTCATTTGTGCAAAACTCCTTTTTTCTCTCTTAACTCCATAAGATTTTTATTCAAACCATCCATGCATTTAAGTATGACATACATACCAGCATATACCAAGGCAAATAACGCCTAATTCCAGTAAATGGTTCAGTCAATAAATCATATATATACTAATCTGTCATCAGCTAAGTACAACAGTCACCAATTGGCAATTCAACGTACGGTTACTTCCTTAATTTCTCCTTTGTTAACACTAACTTGACATGTAGAGGATGGTTGTTAAGCTACAGAGTATCTTTAGCAGTGATATATAAAGTTTACTGCCAAGGAAGTCGAAGGCAAAGTTGGTCCAGGTTCTAATCCTCTCCCTCGGCCATACTGGAAAAATTTCAGCATTTTGCTCCAACATTTTTGGTTCAATCTTTCAATATATCAAATATTTCATCGCTAAACAACTTACACAACTTAAAATTTACATCTCTTATGTATTTCTAAACCATTATATTCCAAGGGAAAAATAAAATAAATTTCCAGAAACCAATTAACATTTCCAAAGACAAACTGAAAATTCTGGTTCATACCTCTCGGCTATCAATACTTTTCCAGCACTTAAGGTTTTATAAATCCAACTTTTCCTTGGCTAAAACATGGTTTTAGATTCTCAAATTCATCATGTGAACCTTTGGCTAACTAATTAACATTTCTGGTTCAAAATCGAATTCGAATAACAGGTTTAAACATCCCAAAAATTCCAGAAATCTGTCCAGCAAGCTACGGATGAATCATGCATGAAGAAACTCTCTGTTTTCATTTTATTTTCTCAGTTAAAACATGCTATTAAACTCTCAACTTCCTTATGCAATTACTTAGCTAAACAATGAACATTTCTAGTTCAAGAGTTGAATTTAAACCATGATTACAAACCCCAAAATTTCCAGGTTTTAAACCTCACGGCTTTTTCTCAAAATTTCCAGCAATAACAATGGTTCTAAGACAAGATTTTCTTTGGTTAAGTTGAGGTATTAGGAGCTCAAATTCAGTATGCAGATGCTTAATTAACTTGTTATTGACTAGCTAATTATGATTATAAGCTCAAACAACAAAATTAAACCAAATCAAGCTGCATTAATCCAGACAAGTTCTCGGCAGTCTCAAATTCCTGCACATAACAGATTTTTCTTTCCTAAGCCACTCATCCGGCTGTCTAAACTCAGCATGCAAGGCTATAACCAGCTTAATCGTCTTGTCTTAAGTTAGGGAAACACATATATAAGTTCAGATTGTCACAGGGAAGCAAAAATAAAGCTGCATCTTCAACTCAGCTACTCGGCAGAAACAAAATCAGGAACTTTTCCAGCATTTGCTTAGTCACGATCCAATTTTTTTTCTTCAGCTAAAACCGTGTATTTTGCACTCAAATCTCACATGCACAACTACTGCACTAATTAGCTATCAATTCCAGTCCAGAAATCAGTTCGTCAACAACAAGTTTCATCCATAATTCCAGAAATTTATTCGGCTAGCCCCAGATGAGGTTGCATGCATTAGATTTATGTTTCATTATCCATTTCCTTGCTTAACCAAGCCATTGAGTTGCATGCAAAGCTTAAACACTTAGTTTTTAGTTGGTTAATCACAAATACAAGCCCAGATCATCACATTGGAGCAATTTAAAAACTGCATTTCCTAATTAACTCACGGCAGTTTCCATTTTCTTTTCATAATCAGAATTTCTGGTGCCTTAACCCATCATCCAAGTGGCTAACCGTTACATGCAAACTTGTAATCAGCATCATCTACCTAATATTAGCTAGTCTAGGGCCAGAGGTTACCTCGGTTTGAGGCTTAGCTCACACGACAATGAGCTGCAGAAATTTTCCTCTCGGCTTGCTATCGCTCTTGGGTTTTGGTTGTTGCAGAACCGCAGCTCACTAGCTCTCCCTCTCTTGCTCACATGCGAACTGGAGGTGGTGGTCCTGGTTGGATGTTGCAGTTGCGGTGGGGTTTCTGGAAACGGGTGCAGCTAGTTGAGGTGAAGAAAATGGTCACAGCTGGTGGAGGTGAAGGTGCAGAAAAGGATTGAACTCACGCGGTGTCTCTTTCTTTCTTCCCTCAGGCTCGCGGACAGAACAGAAAATGTGGCAGCTCGCAATTTTCTTTCCTTGCTCTCATATGCAGAATGCTGCTCTCTCCTTCCCCTCGGTCGATGATAGCAAGGCAGAGTAGAATGTTGTTGTGGTCTTGAGGTGTGGTGGTGTGGAGAGGAAATGGAAATGAGCTACGGATGAGAGAGTTGAGTGTGCAAGTGGAGAAATTTTTTGTTCATTGGTCGAATGGAGAGGTGGATTATAAGGTTGTCCGACAATTTGGTTTTGGGATTGCATGGTCATTTTGAGATTGTATGGAGGGCATTTTAGTCCTTTCACGTCTCTTCCTAATCTCCACTCAAAACCTTAGTTCTAACTTAATTCCAAAAATTATCCCCAAGTGTGATTTGAACGCCTAATTATACACTAGTATACTTAAACCATTTTTATCGAAAATTTATCGATTACAAATTGATATTAAGGTTCCTAGTAATTCCTAACATTATTTAGCGATTAAATTAGTTATCAGAATTTCCAATTATTTATTCTCAAGAAATAGAGTTAATCTAACTCGAAATTTATCGATTTAGTATAATAAAGTCAAGTGAAATAATAATTTAATACAAGTGTGTCAGTTTGCACATAAAAATTATTTTTACGCACTTATTATGAAAACAAAGAAGGATAAGACTATAATTATCGAAATTTTCACGCCTTAAGTATGTTTAGTATATTAGTATCATGTTTATCTAAAATTTATTGGCTTTGTCTTAAAGTGAACATTCTTATTAGTATTTAACGTTATTCACTGATTAGAATTAATTATTGGAATTCAAGAAATTTTATATAATTAATCTACTCAGGTAGCATTAATTTTCAACATAAAGAAAACCAAGTATTTTAGCATTTTATTTTAAGGCGATAAATTATTCTAACTCCAAATGTATTAAATTAGTCTAGCAAAATCAAGAAAATTCATAACTTAGGAAAATTATGTTATTTGTCACATGAAAAGTGTTTTTACGAACTTATTTGGAAACAAGCGACAGTAATGCTAGAAGTTATTAAGGAATAAAAGAAATGCAAATAAAATATGCACTGGTTTATATATATACATTTTTCAGGGTTCTCATTCATAAGCTAATTCCAACATTTTTACTTCAAATGAAATTTGTTAGCCTACCAGTATTTTATTCTTGCAAAGGTTCAATTATCGAGATTTTAATGTTCTGAATGTAATTGTAAAGGATTTCCGCTAACACTTAATATTATTAACGCTTAGACTTGGCTATCGGTACTCAAAGAATTATCCTCAAGGCATTAAAATAATTTACGCCAAAAAGTATTAGTTTATAATGGCAAGGATCAAATAATTTTAATATTTTGCACAAGTAAGCTGTTTGCAGCATAAAACTACTTTTACGTACTTAATTAAAATCAAATAAAGAGAAATATGAAATTTATTAACAGTTTAAAAATGCAGGTGCAATACATATATTTTATATTATGTATTTATATATATATACACTTTTCCCTTGCTTGATTAAGAACGAATAAGGTTAGGAGTAGGATTTCTTACAAGTCCAAGATGCAAAGGCAATACGTAAGTACACCTTTATTTTTATACGTATATATATCTGTAGGCATATTTTCGAGGTTCTCACAAAACCTGTTTCACACGTGCACCCTGAAGGTAATCATCTTCACTGCCTTTTGAAAATTACATGTTGGTCGAGTAACAGATGTCGGCCAAATTTCATTGTGATCTGTCAAAACTTGATTTATTTCCACCTTGGAAAGAGAAAAAAAAATGTTTTCCTCTTTTTTTTTGAGATTTTTTTTTTGAGTTTTTTTTTGAGGTTTTTTTTTTGCTTTTCATGTCAATTTAATTGATAACTGACATGAAGTGCTTATCAACACATGCACTGCGACTTTCTTGGAAATGCATCCTTCTTATGAGTTTTTTTTTTTTTGGTTGCAGCTTGTATTGACACCCATTGAAGCGAGTTGACGTTCCAATTGTGTTTGACACTTTATAGTTCGTGGAATTCAAAACACTAAGGTAACTCACATGCGTCATGATTTTCACTTCTTGTCAATGCCAATTTTTTTTTTGTGATATGAAAGGAGGATCCCTTGCGACAACATACACGGTGGGCCCTCACTTTGAAAAAGGTGTAACCGCAAACTCCCACGAGAGCCATGTTATGGCTTGAGGAGTACACGAAGAAGGTGCAACCAAGAAATTTGAAGAAGGCGCAACCGTAAACTCCCACGAGAGCCCGTCATGGCTTGAGGAGTACAAAGAAGATGGCGCAACCAAAACTTGAAGAATGTGCAACCGCAAACTCCCACGAGAGCCTATTATGGCTTGAGTAGTACAAAGAGATGGCGCAGCCAAAATTTGAAGAAGGTGCAGCCACAAACTCCCACGAGAACCTATTATGGCTTGAGCAGTACAAAGAGATGGCGCAGCCAAAATTTGAAGAAGGTGCAGCTGCAAACTCCCACGAGAGCCATATTATGGTTTGAGGAGTACATAAAGCATGAGACACGATTACCCACTTCAATAAAGACTCACCCAAAATTCAAGAAGCCTTTTACTATATTCGATCATGCCATTTTAACCAAACTTTCTTTTTTTTTTCTTGTTTTTGTTGCAGGTTAGTCCTGATACAATAGTGGTGTTCAAGGAAGTCACATCTTCAAAAGAAAAGTATCTCCTTATCGCTGACAGCGATGGTGAATCTGGTGACAAGCGAACGAAATTATTGGTGCATCCCCCTATACAAGGAACTTACTCTGGTAAGTGGCCTTCTCACCAGTACCCAGAATTGAAGGATTGGTCACTTGAACTTTCTCAAGATGACGGCACGAAAGTCCACTCCTTAAGATCCCTTATTCATAATAAGGAGCCAAGGATAACTCCCTTTCAAACCCTTGGCAGGCAGATTATAGACGGAGATGCACACTGGGGTCCTTCCTTAAGACTCAATGGTGCATTCAGTTACATCGAGAATTACTGGGAGTGGTTGGAGGATATTCTCGGCAGAAGCAAACAAGTGCTCCGTGAAAATTACTTGTTTGACGCCTTATATGCTTCACGTTTCACATATGACAGGAACCCCCATGTACTTAGGAAATTCTGCGAGGCGTGGTGTCCTGACACTAATACCTTGCATACATCTGTCGGGGAATTGTCTCTCTCACTTTGGGACCTGCACAAGTTAGGAGGACTTCCAATCATCGGGGGTATCTATGAAGAGGTAATCCCATGCGCGGAGGAGTTAACTGGAGTAAATGAGAAGAAATTAAGGCATATTACACAAAGTTGTGAATATTTGTTCGCAGCCTTACATCATCTTCAACATGGGGAATCTAACAAAGCTGGAGTTTCGGCTGCCCAATGGATTAAGTTCTGGTTTAAAGGCAAAACCAGGTACTCAAAGCCAAAACAGAGAAGGATAAAGAGGGTATCTCGTGCTCAAGCGACCCAAAATCCGGATGGCGAAATTGGACAACCACGCAAATTTTCAAGTCAAGACAATGGCGTATTTGACACCATCGGAGTTAAAATTCACTTGCGGGAAGAGACCTATCTTGCAGCATTTATATCTTGCTGGCTCTGTGTCTTTGCTTTACCAGATGAGGACCTACATCATATTAGACCATCTACTTTCAAAATGACTAGTATGATGGCTGCCAGTCGTAAGACCTGCCTTGCTGTTCCTGTCCTGCTAAACATATACCGTGGGCTTAACAAAATTTCAAACTCAGCTACCCCAGGATGTGCACGTGCGGCTTTTCCGGTGCACTATGTATATGCTTAGTTAGCGAGTTATTTCTCTACCCATTATTCGACTCCAAATACCATGCCTGGACCCACCATGACCAACTATTCTGGAGAAGGTGGCGCACGATATTTTGATGAAAATAGTGCTCGTGACCTCATTCATCAGGGAGACAAAGCAACTTGGGGAATCACTTCTCTTGTGAAGAACCACAATGAACTTTTTATTGATAATGGCAAATTAGCAAATCTCGAACTAAATTATTTTGTAAGCGCCTGCTCAAATTACTTAGTTTTGCATGCTGAAGGGGATTTCCTTGTTGAGCCATATGGTCCATATAGATTTGCGCGGCAATTCGGTTTTTATCAAGTTCCTCCACAGGAACTCGGGGCAGATGTTCGTTCCACAAGTTATGACTTGAGTCGAATACTCTGGCGCACTGCCATTCGTAGTAAAACAGAGTCAAAGGTACTTTTTTCTAGCTATCCCTTGAATGCTAGCAAACACATATCTTCAGGCTTTCAAACATGATGGGCTATGGTGCATGATGATCATCTCCTCAAAGGGCGTGATGCTTTGATTAAGAGTGTCCAATCAAATGGGGAGCAGAAGAAGTCGAAAGGGAAGGAACTTGCAAACCTGAACAATCCTTTCAAGGTTGGCAATAGTCTTGAGATGAAGCAAAAGACTATGAGAAGCGAGAAGGAAATTTTGAAGAGTTCAAACAACAAGGCTACTACCCCTGAGGACCTTACTCCTAATGAAGGATTTTCGAAGGGTACTTCATTTCATCTTCCTTCAAACATTGTGAAGGCTATTGATCATGATTCTTGCAGTTCACATGAGAAGAAGCGGAGCGAGCCTTTTAATGAGGAGGATGAGCAATCCACCAGCACGGATCAGCATTGGAAAACCAAGAAGTCCAAGGTAATGACTCTCCCCTTGGATGACATTGGTTTAGATCCTAAAGAACTCTTTAAAGACATTCCGGATATATCCGTGCCTGGTATAAGCCGTGCCAATATTGTAAGGACCCTCCTTACCTTCTTTAATCTAGCATTTGAAATTTGCTTGTTAATTTCATATTCATGATTTGTCTCACAACATTTTTTTTTTCCTACAGTTGGATGATCAAGACTTGATCTTCATTGATGATGGAGAATCACGTCAAGTATCAGTTGAAGGACCTACTGCATTTGAACTTTTGGCCAAACAAGTGGTCAGTTCTACCCAACAAAAGGGTGCAAGTGAGAATTCCAAAAAGGCAGTAGAGGATGGAAATGTGGTTCAGCAAGTCATGCCACAGAAGGCGGAGCATATGACTCCATCGGCCAAAAAGAAACTCAAAGTTTTTGATCCACCATCGTGGCCAAGGGCACCTCAAGTGTCTGAATTTTGTCCCCAAAGCGTGATCTCAACATGCCGTCGAGACTATATCCAAATGTTGTGGAATAACTTGAGGGTGATGATATCTCAAACAGTCTTGGAACGCATGCCTGCTCTTGAAATGAAAGCCAACGAAATCATGGAGGAGATGCAAAGCTTCAATGCCACGGATATCTCAAATTTGCAAGGCCTTTTAAAGGCTTTCTTTGCAAATGCAGCTCGTTACGTTGCAGTGAAATCTTCTCTCTCAAATAAAATTTCAGCTGAATCATATGATGAGTTGCTTTCTACGGCCACCCAACATTTTAGAGATGCTCAGAGTAAGGAGAAACAACAAGCGGAGAAGATGTCAACGCACATGTTGAAACTTAAGGAGATTGATCGCGAGGAAGTAAAGTTGAGGAAGCGACTTGAATTCTTGGATACTCACAGGAAGGAGACGCTTTCACTGCTACGAGAAGAGCAAGATGAGCTTACCCGAGTGCAAGGCGTGATGGTCGACTTACAAAGTGAAGTTCAAAAGATTGAGAATTCCCCGCCCCTACTTGCTGAGAAGAGTCAAACTTTGGACAAGATGCAAGCATTACTTGAAAACAACCGAAAGGAGCTGTCGTCATTTGACTTCTAGGAATAGTTGCCATCTCTTACTTTGTTTCAAATTTCATCTCTTGTTAATTGCTCTAAGTGTGTAGCTATGAGTACAAGCACTTCATAATGAAACTTGATTTTTTTTTCTCATCACATTCTTGCAGATGTCCTCGTCTTTACTTGCTCTTTCGATAGCCACCATTTTAGTCTATCAACCATAGTACGAACAATTCTATTTTTATATAATTTTGATCACACTTGAAAAGGTAATTATCCAAATAATTTGATAATCTGAATAATACGCTTTCAACCATATGTCACAAAATAATTCGAATTGTTTTAAAGATGAACGTTCTTTTTTTTTATCAAAAGAATCTTTCAGACAAAGACTTTAGTTTTATAGGGTTGTAACTGAACTTAGAAGTTACCCTCTAAGGTGCCTACGTATCCCAAAAGGGAATCAAGTCACACGTAGTTCCTACCGTTCATAGTTTAAACTCTTGCGGGTCAGGAGTATCCATTTGTTTACCACCTTAGATTTGGTGGAGTGTTTCAGCAGTTTAACAACGTGCTACACTATTGGTGGTTGTTATCCACAGTTTTAGCTCATGCGGGTCTGGAGCAACATGCAGTTTAGACTCATGCGTCATGGAGTACTTCACTTTTTTTTTATGGCATGTATAGCTTCACGAATTTCCCATTTATAGGACCAACTTTTACACCATCTTTGTCCACCAGTTTATACGCTCCATTTGTGTAGATTTCTCGAACAACATATGGCACATCCCATTTGGAGACGAATTTGTTTTTGGTGCGATGAGTCATAACTATTGGCCTTCGAATGGTGAGAACCATGTCTCCGACTTGAAAGGAGCGGTGCCGAACTTTTTTATTGAAGGCTCTAGAGAGACGGGCTTGATAGCATTCCAGATTTTGTTGGGTCTCTAATCTCTTTTCATCTAAAGCTCCAATTCTTCAAGGCGCAGGCGAACATTTTCTTCCTCCGTGAACCCTTCTTGGATAGCAATTCTCAAAGAAGGAATTTGTTGCTCAAGGGGCAGAACAGCTTCTACACCATAGACTAAGGCATATGGTGTGGCTTGCGTTGGAATTCGGTATGTGGTGCGATAAGCCCAAAGAGTTTCGCCTATCCTTTCGTGCCAATCTTTCTTTGATTTGGCCACCACTTTCTTCAACAAGTTACACAAAATTTTGTTGAATGCCTCTGCGAGGCCATTAGCGGGGGCATTATACATGGAGGACTTGCGTTGTTTGAGATTAAATTTTTCACACAACTTATCCATCAAGTTATTGGAGAAGGATTTTCCGTTATCAGTGATAATATACCGAAAAACTCCATAATGGTAAATAATATTCACACGAATAAATTCACCACATCTTCTTTTCTAACTTGCTTGAGCGGTATGGCTTCAGCCCATTTAGAAAAGTTGTTGGTCGCAGCCAATATATATAAATGTTGACCGAACGACTTTGATAATGGCCCCACAATATCAAGACCCTAAGCATCGAAAGGCCAAGAAGCAACGGTCGGGTGCAACGGCTCAGATGGTTGATGAATGTAATTTGCATGAAACAGGCAAGCTTGACATCTTTGAGCATATTCTATGCAATCTTTGACCATAGTAGGCCAATAGTAGCTCATCCTTTTAATCCAAAAATGTAACTTGGGACCGGATTGGTGAGCTCCACATATTCCAGAATGTGCCTCGTGCATCGTCCGATATGCCTCGTCTTCGCTCAGACAGCGCAACAGTACACCTTCAAATGATCTTCGGTACAGCGTGTCCTTGTACAAGATAGAACGAGGGGCACGATGACGGATGTCAGTTCTCCTACGTTGCTCCTCGGGTAATTTTTGATACTTGAAATAATCAACGAGGGGTTGTCTCCAATCTTCTTTGTCAATTTCATAGGTTGAGACCACATGAGCGTCGCCTCCTTCAATATCTTCATCATCAATTAGTGATGGAACTACCCACTTTTGACATACACGAACTTGTAACTCATGATCCGACATGACAAGTGAAGAGGCTAGCACAGCTAATGCATCAGCTTGCTTATTTTCCCTTCTAGGAACATGCTTAATACTTGCACCTCCAAGCCGCTTCATAAGTCGCGTTGCATATTTGTGATATGCAATTAATTCAGACTTTTTGACTTCATAACTTCCCAAGAGTTGGTTAACCACCAATTGAGAGTCGCCATAGATTTGAAATTTCAACTGCTCCATGTCAACAGCTATTTCAAGTCCGAGTATGAGAGTTTGGTACTCAGCGACATTGTTTGAACAATGTTGATTTAGGGTAAAAGAGTATAGCAATATCCCTCCATCAGGAGTTACGAATACAATCCCCGCTCCAGCCCCATGACGATGAGCAGCACCGTCAAAATACATTTTCCATGGTGGGCGAATCTCAATAAGGAGTACATCCTCATCCGGTAGGTCATCACTTAACTCCCATTCAGCAGGTATCGGGTGATCCGCAAGAAAATCCGCAAGAACTTTTTGAGGCACATAAATAATCTCAAACTATTGTAGCTGAAGATACCATCTAGTTAAACGGTCGGATGATACTGGCCTGCTCATCACTTACTTTATGGGGTTCGCCCTGAAAATGAGCCTCACACTATGCGCTTGAAAGTAGTGTTTTAACTTTTGTATTGCAAAAATAAGAGTTAAACACAACTTTTCAATTGGCGAGTAGTTTAGCTCGTTAGGGGTCATCATTCTGTTTAAATAATAAAGGGCAATCTCTTTTCCTTCATTATTTTCTTGTACAAGCAATGCCCCCACTGAGCGTTCCTGGGCAGCAATATAAAGAAGTAATGGCTTTCCATGAATAGGTGCAGCCAAAACAGGTGCTTTCATAAGATAAGACTTAATGCTATTGAATGCATTACTACATACCTCATCCCATTGAAATGGCACATCTTTCTTCATCAGGCGACTAAATGGTTGACACTTTCCTGCCAAATTTGAGATAAATCTCCGCAGATAAACTAATCGCCCTTAAAGACTTTTTAATTCATGAATGTCACGAGATTCAGGCATCTTTAATATAGCATCAATTTTGGCCTGATTAATCTCAATACCTCGATGGCAAACCACAAAACCAAGAAATTTTTCCGACGTGACTCCAAATGCACACTTGAGAGGGTTCATTTTGAGTTGATACCTTCTCAACCGATCAAAAACTTGCCTCAAGTCCTCCAAGTGATTACTTCTTTTCTTTGATTTAACGACTAAATCACCCACATAACACTCGATATTTTTATGAAGCATGTCATCAAAGATGCTTTGCATTGCTCTTTGATATGAGGCTCCAACATTTTTGAGACCAAAGGGCATTCTTTTATAACAATAAATACCCTTAGGAGTACGAAATGCAGTGAGCTCCTCATCCTCTGGTGCCAATCGAATTTGATTATATCCAGAAGAGCCATCCATAATTGACAGAACTTCATGCCCAGTAGTTGCATCAATCATGAGTTCAGCGATCGGTAAAGAAAAGTCATCTTTGGGACAAGCATTGTTAACATCCCTGAAATCGACGCAGATGCGGATTTGTCCATTCTTCTTTCACACAGGCACGATACTTGAAATCCATATGGGATATTTAACTTCACGAATAAACCCGATTTCAATGAGTTTATTGACTTCAATTTCGATCAACGGAATCAAATCGGGTCTAAATCGCCGTTGTGCTTGCTTCATAGGTCGAACTCCCTTTTTAATAGGCAAATGGTGGACGGCCACTTTTGGGTCTAAACCCGACATTTCTTTATAAATCCATGCAAAAACATCTTGATACTCCCACAAGAGTTCAATATATGCCTTCTCTTCGTCAGGACTCAGTGAAGCACTTATATATATTGGACGTGGGTCCTCTGAAGTACCAAGATTAATCTCCTTTAGATCATCCACAGTGGCCTTAACACCTTCCTCCAATTCAGGTGGAGCGTCTTCAGCATCTTCTTCTTCTTCAGGCGAGTCACCGTCAATTATGGTTATATGATTGCATGAAGCAACACTCTCTTCATCATCCTCTTTTGGTCTTGTGTACACCACGGTATGCTCCCTGACCCTCAATTCAGTCCTACACTTTATTACAAGGTCTGTGCATCTTCTCATTCTCGAAGGAATGATGCTACCAAATTTATGAGGACAATTAGAAGGTTTTTCAAGATTTTGTAATGACTTTGCCATTTTTCCTTTACTTTTATGAGAGTTTTGAGGCTTTTGTCTTCTTTGTGGTCCTAATCTCTTAAAAACAGATACCCGTGGAGTTTTATTCTCCTTTTCGTGCAAAGCTTGAAATTTATCAACTATTTGAGAAGACTCATCCTCCACAGCAATATATTGGCTACTAACTCTATTGATCTTGATGCGAATTGGTGTAGGAGAGGAGTAGCCAATGCCAAATTTGGGATTTTCAACGGCGTATCCCTTTTCCTTCAACATCTTTTGGGTAGGATTCAACCCATGAATCATGTCACTAATAGATTGACCGGATGGAACATTTAACACCGCAGATTCTTTGAGATCGTATCCAACCTTCGCGAGAAGCTTATAAGCGATAGGATCAAAACCTTCTTTGGTTCTTGACTTTGGTATGGTGTCTTGTTCAACTTCAAATTCTTTGCTTAAAAAGTTAGACCTTTTAAGTTGAGAAGATGACGCCTTTTTTGTATCAAGATGAGCTACCGGAAGAGTCAAATCTCTTAGAGTTTCATGCTAAATTGCAGGTGACTATCCCTGTTCCATTCTTGATTTGGGAGGGTAGCGAAAGACAACTGATTCATTGTTTGGCAATGAAACATCAGTTTCTTCATGAATTTTCTCTTTTGATTTCGAACTTATCACTTTCTCCCCTTTCGCACTTGGAGATTCGAGGTTCTGGATTTTATCCACAGATAGAGGTTGCTCAGATTTATCCTTCGCATTGTGCCTTTTGATGTAAAATTTGGCATCAGCGATATACGCTTCCACCTCAGTGAAAGGATTGTCATCGACGTAGACACCAAATTTTTTGTTTCAAATTTTATTTTTAAAGTTATTTTAATTATGGATTTATTTGTTTCAATTTTAGATTTATTTGGGTTGATTCCTGTTTCGTGTCTCTTATTGTATTTTAATTAGTTTACAAGCATTTATTTTATCTACTAATTTGATTGAAAAAAGGAAAAGAAAAAAAAAAGAATTATTACTAAGATTAGCATTTTTGTTTTATTTTTCTATTTTAGTCAATTTTACTTAATTTGTTTTTTTTATTATTATTATTTGTTTTTTTGTTTATTAATCGTTTGGTTCATTTGGAAATGAAAAGAAAGAAGAAAAAAAAAAGTCAAAAACATGCAAGCAGCGGATGCATGCCCATCGGATGGCCAAGAAAAGGTTTTGAGAGGAGCTTGATTGCTGGCCATTGAGAGCAGGGTTTTAGGGTTGATAACTTGATATAAAAGGCTGAGAAGAAATCGCCGCATGGAGGAGTTTTTTAGAGGAGGGTTTCAGAAAAAACGAAACAGAGAGAGCTAAGAGGGAAAGAACGGCGGAAAGAAAAAACTGAGCAAGAGGGTTGGCTGAGAAACTGAGAGTGTGGGATACGGGGAGAGTTTGACGGCTAGAGAAAAACTGAAAGAGAGAGGGGGAGCCCGAGAGCTGGAGTTGCAGCGGGGGAGGCAGTTGACGGCTGTAAAAAGAAACAAGAGAGAGAAAGGAAAGGTTTTTGGTGTTGACGGGCTGAGTGAAAGGCTAGTTGTTGGCTGTGGAAGAAGCAAGGTGGAGAGAGGGAAGAAGAAACAAGGGGGGAGCGACTGGGTTTTAGAAAAAGAACGCAGCTTTGAGGAAGATTAAAACAGAAGAGAGGGAATCGGGGAGATAGAAAAACAGCAAAAGGGAAAAGAAAGGGAGCGACGGCTGCAAAAATCTGGAAAAGGAAAAAAAATCTGGGAAAAGTCCGAGAGAGAGGAGAAAAGAAAGGACGGCTGAGAGGGTTTTGGAGTGGACGACAGAGTGAAGAAGCTGAGTGAAAAAGGCTGAGGGAGAATCTGGGAAGCAAAAGAGACCAAGGAGGGAAGTGAAGAGAGCTTCGGGTCGAACCAAAAGAAGGAGAGGAGCTGCTGGAGTCCTTTTTCATACTCGCTGCCAACCTCCGTGGAAACAGCATTGTAAGATTTCTTTTTAGCTTTGCTTATAGATAGTTTCTGTGAGAATCATGGGTCGTTTTTTGTCTCTAATGGTTATGTGTTTGATTGGTTGTGCTATTTTGTTCGGTGATGAGTCTGCAAGTATGGTGAAAAGATTTACAGTAGCCCTTTTCTTTATCATTATAGCTTAAAGCTGCTCCCTTTTGTTGATTATTTTGTATGACAAGTTTGTTAGATTTCCAAATCTGTTTGGTGTTGTTAATTCCATTCTCAAGCTGTGGTTTAGTAGTAAAGATGTTAACTTTGAAAAGAAAATAACATTTCCTTGGCTGATTCGTTCGATTCTGCGTCTGAAGTCACATGTCTGATGGTTGTGAAGGTTTCCAGTTTGTACGTGTTTTCTATTCTGATGTTCATGCCGAAATCTCAATGTCTTACATTTGCAAAGTTTGAAGATTGTTAGAGGATTTTGCTGGCTGAATTTAAATGAGGTTTGGCTGTTTTACGCATGAAAGGAAGTCTGCTGCAACAAGGTCGAAGCTTTCGGCCTGTTGCAGCAGTGTTAGTATAGCTCAGTTGCAGGATGGTTGAGGTCTTAGTTTGGCCTGAATTTGCTGCTTAGGTCTGTTTTGCTATCGGTTGGTGAGCTATTACATGTGCTTACTGCTATTTTAAAAGCCAGAAATGCATGACATAACAATTGGCTGCACCTTTGTTTTGCTATTATGAAAATTCTGGCTGTACTTTGTCTCCTGTTTTTGCCGTTATTTCTTGCATTCTTGACAGCCACCAATCCAGTTTTTTCTACCTTAGTCTTGTAATAAAAGTGTGGTATTCGGTTAGGAAGATGATTGGGAGTGGTGTATTGTGTTTGTTGGTATTCATTGGTGATGCATCTGGTTTGTGAGTGCTGCATGGTGTAGTGAAAATCAGCAAAGGGAAAGCTACCACAGCTTCATGGTCATACCCTGAGCTTCCTTCGCATGTTTAGATGTTTAATAGGTGCTGGTTTAGATTGAAGTTTGATGCTGGGTTTGCATGCTTGGGGGCTGAAGTACCTGATTTAGGATCTAATGCTTGCTGGAAAATGAATGATTCAGGTTGTCAAACCAGTGTTGCACGCATGTTTTCCAGAATTTCTGCATGATATTTTGCTGAGTTTTGTTTGTTTGGGTTGGGGTGGTTATGTGGTTAGTTCCTTAGTCTAAAGCTGTGATGTTGGGGTTGAAAATATCTAATCCAGGTTATGTTTTGGAATCGGAAATCTGAGCTTGGAAACGAAATGCAGCTGGTTTCTTTCTTAGTTAGTTGCAGAAGTTTCCACCGTAGCTTTGCATGAATTAGTTGCAGAAATTTGCAGCAAGAAATCTGATCCTATGGCCACTCTCTGCTTTGTTTCATTTCGTTTTGCATGATTAGTTCTTGTGCATGATGATGGCCTTAAGGAAACTAATAAATGTTGAGTTTGAAGCCTTGTTTAAGATGTTTGGGGTGACTAATGAGAAGCATTTGCAGAAACATAACAACCAGAAATGAAGAAAGCTATTCGTATGCATGCATGGGAAAATTCTGAATTTTGCACTTTGACTCCCCAAGCTTCCCTTTATCTTGTTGGGGCCCAATTATGTGTTGATCTCTTGCAATTAAGTCCAAAGTTGATTACAATTTAACCGTTATTTGGCCTTTTCTTTATTTTTGGGACCTTTGAAGTTCTTAAATATTTCAATTGGCCTTGATGAATTGGAAAATGGTTGCTATTGAGTCCTTAGTCTATTTTAGAAATTTGACCAATGATTCATTTTTGCTTGGAAATCATGCATTATTTGATCATTTTAAGTGGCAATTGAAGAAGGATTCGATGATTTGGTGGATACAAATTGGCTTATTTGCATTTTACCACTAAATTGGTGCATTAATTTTTTGTTTTGATGGTTTTAGCCCAAGTTATCCCTTTCTTTGGTGACTATAGCCCAAGTTAAGTCTTGTCCACCTTATTAGCATTACAAACGGGGGGAGGTACAACTTCTTTTATCCCTTTTTGTCTCTCCTATGTGATTCTACGTGCTAAGTGCGAATTGCATGTCTCCTTTACTTCCCTTGCCTTTCTTTAATTCCTTTCATTTGTTTCATTTACTTTTGCTTTTTATTTAAGTTATTCTTTAAGGGGTATGTGTACACCTCTTGGCTTGTAATAGATAGGGCCTGGCAAGCATTTTTGTCCATTCTCCCCTTCCCCTTCTTTTGTTTTAGTTAGCAAATGTAATAGGTTTATTGCTTGCCTTTGTTGCTATGTGTTAATTTGCTTTATTAGGCTCTTGCATTTAGTCGAGCATGCTAAGTGTTATGTGCTACGTGTTTATAGATGAATTGCATGTCTACTTGCTTTCTATTGTCTTAGATGAATGATGGATGAATGCACGTCACCACACTAGTCCAACGCTAGTTGTGGTTCATTGTCCCGTTTTTCACTAGTCCAACGCTAGTAGGAATTCATAGATGGGCTAGTCCAACGTTAGACCCTTAGGGATTCCCCTCTTAGTGCATACTTGCATGTTTCACTACATTTCATGCATTTTTTCTTAGCATTTGGCATGCCCCTCCAACCCTTTCCCCTTCATTTTAGGCTTTTGCATCCTCATGCTAGGTATAGGGTACATTTGCCTGAGAGTCCCCTTTCGATAAGGGAAACGAGCGAGTGTGGCTACAAAATAGCCTTAGCAAGCTAGTTCTTCCTTCTAATCAAAGGAAAAATTAAAGTCGTGAAATTAGAAGTCATTCCCGTACCCGACTTGATGCATTCCCCTAGGTTCATGCACTCTCATCTTATTATATCACTTCCTCACTCTTTTATCCACATTTTCTCACAACTTATATTTTTCGCACTCCACATGCCATGTTCACACACTTTCCCTATCACTTATTTATTTTCCACCTCACAAATTGCACCTCATTGCACTTATATGTATCTACTATTATATTTTCATCCACTTGCACACAAACACCTTTATTTTCTCAAATTGCACACATGCACTTGTCTTACATTTGCACACATGCACGTTTTCTTACATTTTCACACTTGCACTCATATTTGAGCCTTCACTTGCATCATTCGTGACCTCTATGAGGACTTCCCTTATTGGCCACCACAATTCATGTGGTTGGGACCAAAAAGCCTCGTAAGAGACATTTTAGATTTAGGATTGCATTTCTTTTTCATATCCATTAGTCATATCCAACATGCAACGCATATTTTGGGTAGAAGAAATTAGGAAAAGAAGGGCTAAATCACGCAACTAGCTTTTGCTAGGGTAAGGGAGTGCCTTAGGCTTTGCCTTTGCCTTCTCCCTTATCAAATGTGACCCCCGATCCCTTTCTTTGGTTACGTAGACCTAAAAGTTCTTTAAAAAGGGTTTGTTTACTTTGCTTTCCAAAAAATCACTTTTTGGGTGACTTGGTACACCCTAACTCTATACCAAGTGGCGACTCCATTTTCCATTAAAAACCCTTTTTGAACTTTGTTTGACCAAATCGTCGCATTATCAAGTCCCACAGCCTTTTATTTTCATTTTTACACACGATCACATACACTACTTTCACACACATCAAAAAGTGGGGCGCGACAGTTGGCGACTCCACTGGGGACTTCCTAAGTGGGTCCAAGCATTTGATTTAGCTACGCTTTTCCTTTTTTTACCCTTTTTCTGCATAGCATTTGGATATTAGGGTTGCATTTTCCATTTTAGGGCCTTTTGCCTCGCGCACGCGTATCAAACTATTCCCTCACTTACGTATGTATGATTGGTTGTTTGGATGTATGTTGCACTTGATTCTGCGCTTTGCATTGCATTTTGGGGGGGGTGTGTGTCACCTTTAGAGTCTCGCGTTGGTTCTCACCCCTTCCCTCAAAATAGGGAACACTTCATACGTGCATGTTTATTTACTGTTATCCCATTTTATTTTATTTTTTCGTGGGCTCTTTCCCACACCGCCTTGTAGGACTAGGAATGATTTCTCTAGGTATGTGGATGGTGTGCCCTGCGCCCATAGCAATACCTAAGGGATCGCTCGAGCCACCGACCGAGGGTCTTGGGATTGATGACCCATTTCCTTAGGTCTGAAGGCTTGGGGACCTTTTTAAACCTTATCGAGTTTAGTTGCATTAGTGAACCCCAGCCTCATGCATCCATGTTAGAGTTTTCCTAGGTTAGAGTCAACCCCACCCTTTTTAAGCACATTAGGCACGAGGGAAGGGTTCCACCCCTTTTACTTATTTTTATTGTATCTCTTTTCTTAATTGCTCCCAATATGTTATGTGTACTATCAATTGTACTAACCGTTTCTTTGTTTTTTGGCCTGCATTCATGTGCTTTAGCAATAAGAGGCCTCTTTGGCACTCTTTTAGTGACTTACCCACTAGATAACTCACATGCTTAAATTTCAATCCTTACACTCAATTTTCAATAAGTACATTTCATTTTAGACCTTTTCCCCCAGATGCATTATTTATGTCCTTTAGGCCATATTTGTCACATGTTTACATCGCTTTAATAAATAGCATCATGCATAAACCCTAGAAGGGAATGCCATTTAGGGGATCCCACGTTAGGAATAAATCACCTTTTGTCTCGGATACTTAATCCAAGGAAACTTGCACGTTTACATTTTGTACCATCCGAAGGGGTAGTGCACGAGATAAGGTAGGATACGATCATTTTCGAGAGCGATTTTTGGAATATGAACGTCTAATAATCACTTTTTGGCCATTTTATCAAATTGGTAAAAATTCCTTGCAAAAAGGACATTAATTTGAAGAAATTCACAAACAATTCCTCGCTATTGAGACGATAAATAAACTGAGGCCAAAATTTGATTTTTGGAGGCTCATAGACTAATGCATCTCAATAATTTTGAAATCACCAATGGCCGGACAATTCAATCAATCCATTTTGCCAATTCATTCATTTTAAGACAATATAGTTGATTTTGAATAAATCGTCAGTTCCGTTCAATTTCATTTGACCAGTTTACCCTTTTTAGGGTGGTCTAGTCAATTTTTAAATCATCCGATCCATTTGACCAGTTTACCTATTTTTAGGGCAATTCGATCGATTTTGGATAAATCATCATTTCACTCGATCTGTTTGATCAATTGATTTCATTCAATTCATTTGATTAGTTGAATGCATTTCTAGGGTTATCCATTCAATTTTTATAAATAAACAAATTTCATTCAATGCATTTGACCATTTTACCCCTTTTGACACATCATGCGTCGATCAAAATAAGCAATTCATTCGGACTTTGTCCTCATTTTTTAGGACAAACGTCTCTTTTCACGCCAAATTGGCCAAATTTTTCAAATCATTTTTCACCCAATCAGTTGATCGGATTCATCAGGTATGGTATAGTGCCTACTCTAGAGGATTGCATTTTCATGCTAGGCCTACCCTTGGCACAAAAAGGGCTCCCCCATAGGACATGCATACCGTTTTTTTTATTCTTGCTTACTGACTCTGGGTATTTTTTCTTTTGTTTTCCCCCTTCCCCTGCATTCATAAAAAATGTTTCAAAAGGTGGAAATATTTCTTCTATATCTGATAACAATTTTGATCCGATAGAGTTTGGAAATTACAAGTATTACTTGATTCTTAGGCAGGCCCTACAATGTGAATTCGAAAACTCATCTGAAAGCGCTCGTGCAAAACATCTAAGGGATTTCATTGCTCAAAGGAAAAGGGGGCTGTTAAGAGAGAAAATGTGTATACATGTGTAAAGGAGTTCTTTAGAATTTTTCTCATATGTATTGCTTTTAAAAAAAATTTCAAACATTGGCATTAATGAAGCTTTTATTCAGACAATTATTGTTTTGTATATATATTCATGTACATTTCATTGATTATTTTTGCTCATTAGAGATTCCATGATGAATTTTAAGAAATAAGATTAAATTGGGATTTTTTCAACCTCTTGCCTGAAAACTCACAAATGTATACACCAGATTGGTGATCCGAACTATACAATAAGAGTGCTCAAAAATTAAAAGAGGTCACCCAGAAGGCCCATGAGATGTCTTTCTCCTTCACTTAACCCCAAAATAAAATCAGTCACATTGATTGATAAATTGCAAATTGGGGCAACTTTTGCTTGAAAATGTCCGCGGTGTCTAATCCGATTCAATCACATCTAAGTGAAAGCAAAACATGCATTATTCTTATTTATTTGGAAAATTTGGAATGATACCTCAAGCGTTCATTTCTCTATCTATACAGATTTTATCACTCGCACTCCCATTTGAGCCTTTGAAAGAATAATTTCGTTTCAAATAAGAGCCTAATGATCACTACCCTATATTGAAAAATTTTCAAATATCAAAAAGGGGAATGGATTTTCAATAACCATTTCGTTACTTTGGTTGTCATGAGATGTAAGAATGATGCTTTGGCCGTCGTTTCTACAACCTAAACACTGATCATCTCTTGCATCCTCATTTGAGCTAAAATTGGTGGATCTTTTCAAAGCACTTACGATCGTACCCCACATTGGGGAGGGAGATTGGAGAATTTTCCGAAAAGGGAAAAAGCAAAAATGCTAGAATAAGGAGGGAGCCGCAAATTGGAGAAATTTGATTCTACCTGGGTTTCAATTTTGAAAAGAAAAGAAAAGGGGAAAAAAGACAAGTTCTGTCCGGTGGATCACTTATGTTTCATAGATATGAATGAGCAAGAGTCTTCCTCAGTCAATTAATTCAGATACATGCAAGAAATTTCGCATTAATGAAAATTTCTTTTCAGAATTATTGTAAGGGACGGAACAAAGGTCAGGCCCTCTTCTTTTCCAATTAAACATTCTATCCCTAGTTATCCCTTTTGAACCTGCAGAATGATCATTTCGTTTGGCAAAACCCCTGAGAATCGCAAACCCCACACTGGGGTAAGTTTGAGTTAAAAAGGAAAATTCCAAGAAGTGAAAAAGTGAAAGGCAACAAAATCAAAGGCCAAAAGAAGAAAAGAGAACCCTAGTTCAAAGTAAACTGGGGCAAATTTTGTGAAAGTTCAAAAGAATAGCAGAAGGCCGACAAATCAAAAAGAAAAAAAAAAAGAAGAAGAAAGAAAAAGAAAGTGAAAAAGCCGTAATTGAGCACAAACTGGGGCAAATTCTGATTTAGCCCTAAAATAGGGTTGGCGCAACAATGCGATCTCGGATTCTTCAAACCACTTCGACATCTGCTTTCAAGCCTTAACTTTTCTAAGCACCCCACCTGACCCCATTATAAAAGCCGAAAGTCCTGACTTCTATTCTTTGCAATGGCCCTGTCAAGAAAATTTCTGATACCGGAATATTTTAGCTGTATTTCTGAATTGCTTGGGTATGGGGCTGACGCTACTCACCATGAGAAAACCCACCAGGTCGAGGAAAAGAAAAGGAAAGCGAAAAAAAAACAAAAGCAAGAAAGGAAAACGCAAAAATCGACTCTGAAACCCCTGGTGAATGATGAGAAAAATGTAAACAAAGTCTGAGATATTTGAGTTCAAGATAGGGGCAATTTTGGAAAATGCGATCTTTGGTGCAATGTCCTTGAAAGTTTTATTCTTTAGCTATCGTTTTCAAGCCAAATTATAAGCTAATAAAGTCCATCATTGACTTATTCCTTCATGACAACCCAAAGTAAGGATTATGCTCATAAGAAATCCATCGATCACTCATGATCATAAGGGTATAACCAGTTTTCGCATGTTTAGCTGTCGTTTCTACCCATTTGTTGCAAGCTTAAAGCTTATATGTTGACTCAATTTTCTTAAGAAATAAGGGTGACAAACTATTTGCTTTCACTAAGATGTGGTATTGAAGGGATTACATACCATTTGGGCACATGAGTAAGACAAAATCTTGACCCCCCATTTCCTTTAGCCACCTCCGAATCAGAAATAACGCCCACTTGATTGGTTCTGCAAGTGGCGACCCGTTACCCTAAGCACCAATGCCAAAGTGAGGAAGAAATCTTCTGTGATTTGGTTTTATTTCAAGAAATTCATCAGGAAATTTTCTTTCTGGAAACATAGTTTCTTACAGTGTTCAAATAAACGGAAAGTCATCCAAACAAGTTTTTGCAATTAAATGGCCCATACTGGGGCAAAATTTTGTTTATGAGATTTCGTGAGAATAAGCCCACACAGGGGCAAATATTTGTGTAGTTTAATTGAGGATTTCGTCCAAGAATCAAATAATGCATTTTTCAAATCAATCACGCTACCCTTTTCATGCAAATTTGAGTGCACGTAAGCCCCCTGTGCAGGTATTCATAGTTGAAATCGACGAAAGAGCATCCGATGATGTGGAAGGCCAATGCCGAAGAAAGAGAAGAAAGAAGGGAAAAGGGCCCTACACTGGGGGCAAATTATTTTTGAAAAAGATTCTCTTGAAAAATCAGAAAAAATTCAAAAGTCAAAAAATCAAAAATCAAGTTCAAATTTTTGTTTCTTGGAAAATCAAATTTAATTTCTTGTATCTTGACAAATCAAATTCAATTTCTTGACCAATGGATGGCAGGACTGGGTCTTATCCCGCTGACCATTGACAAAGATCACGTTGGGCCTGGATTTTATGCCGCCAATTTCGTAAAAATCACGTTGGGCCTGGATCTTGTGCCGCCAACTTCACAAACATCACGTTGGGCCTAGATTTTGTGCCGCCAACTTCACAAAAGTCACGTTGGGCCTGGTTTTCATTCAACCACCGTTAGCATCGAGTCTATCTCACTAACGTGTGCGTTCTCATTCCACCACCGTTAGCATCGAGTCTATCTCACTAATGGGTGCGTTCTCATTCCACCACCGTTAGCATCGAGTCTATCTCACTAACGTGTGCATTCTCATCCCACCACCGTTAGCATCGAGTCTATCTCACTAACGTGTGCATTTTTATTCCGCCACCGTTAGCATCGAGTTTATCTCACTAACGTGTGTGTTTTATTCTATCTCCGGCAGGCTCGGGTTTGATCCCACTGACCAATTCATCACACTAGGGCAAATCTTTGGATATTTTTTCAAGCAAGTCTTATACAGTCTCTTCATACACACCAGCATTTCTTTTATTTTGCCGCTGGGTCAGTCCCACTAGCGTGCCTTTCATTTGCACTGCCACTAACCGTGGGTCAGTCCCACTAGTGTGCATCATGATTTACATTTCTGTCCGGGTCTATCCCGTGGATCTATCCCATTTACATTTCTGTTTGGGTCTATCCCATTTATATTTTCGACCGGGTCTATCCCGTGGGTCTATCCCGTGGGTCTATCCCATTTACATTTCCGTCTGGGTCTATCCCGTGGATCTATCCCATTTACATCTCTGTCTGGGTCTATCCCATTTACATTTTTGTCCGGGTCTATCCCGTGGGTCTATCCCATTTACATTTCTGTCTGGGTCTATCCCATTTACATTTCCGTCCGGGTCTATCCCGTGGATCTATCCCATTTACATTTCCGTCTGGGTCTATCCCGTGGGTCTATCCCATTTACATTTCTGTTTGGGTCTATCCCATTTACATTTCCGTCCGGGTCTATCCCGTGGGTCTATCCCTTTTACATTTTCGTCCGGGTCTATCCCGTGGGTCAATCCCATTTACATTTCCGTCTGGGTCTATCCCGTGGGTCTATCCCATTTACATCTCTGTCTGGGTCTATCCCATTTACATTTTCGTCCGGGTCTATCCCGTGGGTCTATCCCATTTACATTTCCGTCCGGGTCTATCCCGTGGGTCTATCCCATTTACATTTCTATCCGGGTCTATCCCATGGGTCTATCCCATTTACATTTCTGTTCGGGTCAGTCCCATGATTTTAAGTTTATTCGGGTCAGTCCCATGATTTTAATTTTATTCGGGTCAGTCCCATGATTTCAAATCTCTTGTTCGGGCCAGTCCAATGATTTTAAGATTGTTCGGGTCAGTCCCATGATTTTAAATTTTATTCGGGTCCGTCCCATGATTTTAAATCTCTTGTTCGGGCCAGTCCCATGATTTTTAATTTTTATTCGGGTCAGTCCCATGATTTTAAATCTCTTGTTCGGGTCAGTCCCATGATTTCAAATCTCTTGTTCGGGCCAGTCCCATGATTTTAAGATTATTCGGGTCAGTCCCGTTTTAAACTCCTGTTCAGGTCAGTCCCGTTTTAAATTTTTGCTCGGATCAGTCCCGTTTTTAAAATTCTTGTTCAGATCAAATCATTATAAACTCCTCGTACGAGTCAGTCTCATCAAAAGGGGTCAGTCCCCATCGTTCGAGTCGTTCACAGCTAAATAACACAGGTAAGTATTTGGTGTCTACTTCTTTGTCTCAAGTTTTTTCAAAACTCAGACAAAGAGGGGCAAACTGTAGACACCAAATTTTTGGTTTCGAATTTTATTTTTAAAGTTATTTTAATTATGGATTTATTTGTTTCAATTTTAGATTTATTTGGGTTGATTCCTGTTTCGTGTCTCTTATTGTATTTTAATTAGTTTACAAGCATTTATTTTATCTACTAATTTGATTGAAAAAAGGAAAAGAAAAAAAAAAGAATTATTACTAAGATTAGCATTTTTGTTTTATTTTTCTATTTTAGTCAATTTTACTTAATTTGTTTTTTTTATTATTATTATTTGTTTTTTTGTTTATTAATCGTTTGGTTCATTTGGAAATGAAAAGAAAGAAGAAAAAAAAAAGTCAAAAACATGCAAGCAGCGGATGCATGCCCATCGGATGGCCAAGAAAAGGTTTTGAGAGGAGCTTGATTGCTGGCCATTGAGAGCAGGGTTTTAGGGTTGATAACTTGATATAAAAGGCTGAGAAGAAATCGCCGCATGGAGGAGTTTTTTAGAGGAGGGTTTCAGAAAAAACGAAACAGAGAGAGCTAAGAGGGAAAGAACGGCGGAAAGAAAAAACTGAGCAAGAGGGTTGGCTGAGAAACTGAGAGTGTGGGATACGGGGAGAGTTTGACGGCTAGAGAAAAACTGAAAGAGAGAGGGGGAGCCCGAGAGCTGGAGTTGCAGCGGGGGAGGCAGTTGACGGCTGTAAAAAGAAACAAGAGAGAGAAAGGAAAGGTTTTTGGTGTTGACGGGCTGAGTGAAAGGCTAGTTGTTGGCTGTGGAAGAAGCAAGGTGGAGAGAGGGAAGAAGAAACAAGGGGGGAGCGACTGGGTTTTAGAAAAAGAACGCAGCTTTGAGGAAGATTAAAACAGAAGAGAGGGAATCGGGGAGATAGAAAAACAGCAAAAGGGAAAAGAAAGGGAGCGACGGCTGCAAAAATCTGGAAAAGGAAAAAAAATCTGGGAAAAGTCCGAGAGAGAGGAGAAAAGAAAGGACGGCTGAGAGGGTTTTGGAGTGGACGACAGAGTGAAGAAGCTGAGTGAAAAAGGCTGAGGGAGAATCTGGGAAGCAAAAGAGACCAAGGAGGGAAGTGAAGAGAGCTTCGGGTCGAACCAAAAGAAGGAGAGGAGCTGCTGGAGTCCTTTTTCATACTCGCTGCCAACCTCCGTGGAAACAGCATTGTAAGATTTCTTTTTAGCTTTGCTTATAGATAGTTTCTGTGAGAATCATGGGTCGTTTTTTGTCTCTAATGGTTATGTGTTTGATTGGTTGTGCTATTTTGTTCGGTGATGAGTCTGCAAGTATGGTGAAAAGATTTACAGTAGCCCTTTTCTTTATCATTATAGCTTAAAGCTGCTCCCTTTTGTTGATTATTTTGTATGACAAGTTTGTTAGATTTCCAAATCTGTTTGGTGTTGTTAATTCCATTCTCAAGCTGTGGTTTAGTAGTAAAGATGTTAACTTTGAAAAGAAAATAACATTTCCTTGGCTGATTCGTTCGATTCTGCGTCTGAAGTCACATGTCTGATGGTTGTGAAGGTTTCCAGTTTGTACGTGTTTTCTATTCTGATGTTCATGCCGAAATCTCAATGTCTTACATTTGCAAAGTTTGAAGATTGTTAGAGGATTTTGCTGGCTGAATTTAAATGAGGTTTGGCTGTTTTACGCATGAAAGGAAGTCTGCTGCAACAAGGTCGAAGCTTTCGGCCTGTTGCAGCAGTGTTAGTATAGCTCAGTTGCAGGATGGTTGAGGTCTTAGTTTGGCCTGAATTTGCTGCTTAGGTCTGTTTTGCTATCGGTTGGTGAGCTATTACATGTGCTTACTGCTATTTTAAAAGCCAGAAATGCATGACATAACAATTGGCCGCACCTTTGTTTTGCTATTATGAAAATTCTGGCTGTACTTTGTCTCCTGTTTTTGCCGTTATTCCTGGCATTCTTGACAGCCACCAATCCAGTTTTTTCTACCTTAGTCTTGTAATAAAAGTGTGGTATTCGGTTGGGAAGATGATTGGGAGTGGTGTATTGTGTTTGTTGGTATTCATTGGTGATGCATCTGGTTTGTGAGTGCTGCATGGTGTAGTGAAAATAAGCAAAGGGAAAGCTACCACAGCTTCATGGTCATACCCTGAGCTTCCTTCGCATGTTTAGATGTTTAATAGGTTCTGGTTTAGATTGAAGTTTGATGCTGGGTTTGCATGCTTGGGGGCTGAAGTACCTGATTTAGGATCTAATGCTTGCTGGAAAATGAATGATTCAGGTTGTCAAACCAGTGTTGCACGCATGTTTTCCAGAATTTCTGCATGATATTTTGCTGAGTTTTGTTTGTTTGGGTTGGGGTGGTTATGTGGTTAGTTCCTTAGTCTAAAGCTGTGATGTTGGGGTTGAAAATATCTAATCCAGGTTATGTTTTGGAATCGGAAATCTGAGCTTGGAAACGAAATGCAGCTGGTTTCTTTCTTAGTTAGTTGCAGAAGTTTCCACCGTAGCTTTGCATGAATTAGTTGCAGAAATTTGCAGCAAGAAATCTGATCCTATGGCCACTCTCTGCTTTGTTTCATTTCGTTTTGCATGATTAGTTCTTGTGCATGATGATGGCCTTAAGGAAACTAATAAATGTTGAGTTTGAAGCCTTGTTTAAGATGTTTGGGGTGACTAATGAGAAGCATTTGCAGAAACATAACAACCAGAAATGAAGAAAGCTATTCGTATGCATGCATGGGAAAATTCTGAATTTTGCACTTTGACTCCCCAAGCTTCCCTTTATCTTGTTGGGGCCCAATTATGTGTTGATCTCTTGCAATTAAGTCCAAAGTTGATTACAATTTAACCGTTATTTGGCCTTTTCTTTATTTTTGGGACCTTTGAAGTTCTTAAATATTTCAATTGGCCTTGATGAATTGGAAAATGGTTGATATTGAGTCCTTAGTCTATTTTAGAAATTTGTCCAATGATTCATTTTTGCTTGGAAATCATGCATTATTTGATCATTTTAAGTGGCAATTGAAGAAGGATTCGATGATTTGGTGGATTCAAATTGGCTTATTTGCATTTTACCACTAAATTGGTGCATTAATTCTTTGTTTTGATGGTTTTAGCCCAAGTTATCCCTTTCTTTGGTGACTATAGCCCAAGTTAAGTCTTGTCCACCTTATTAGCATTACAAACGGGGGGAGGTGCAACTTCTTTTATCCCTTTTTGTCTCTCCTATGTGATTCTACGTGCTAAGTACGAATTGCATGTCTACTTTACTTCCCTTGCCTTTCTTTAATTCCTTTCATTTGTTTCATTTACTTTTGCTTTTTATTTAAGTTATTCTTTATGGGGTATGTGTACACCTCTTGGCTTGTAATAGATAGGGCCTGGCAAGCATTTTTGTCCATTCTCCCCTTCCCCTTCTTTTGTTTTAGTTAGCAAATGTAATAGGTTTATTGCTTGCCTTTGTTGCTATGTGTTAATTTGTTTTATTAGGCTCTTGCATTTAGTCGAGCATGCTAA